>NC_083241.1:11148024-11468377 GCF_032191835.1 Heteronotia binoei
ATCTCCTTTCCCTTCCTCCCCCACAACAGACACTCTGTGAGTTAGGTGGGGCTGAGAGAGCTCTCACAGAAGCTGCCCTTTCGAGAACAGCTCTGAGATAGCTATGGCTGACCCAAGGCTATTCCAGCAGCTCCAAGTGGAGGAGTGGGGAATCAAACCCAGTTCTCCCAGATAAGAGTTCGCGCACTTAACCACTACGCCAAACTGGCTCTCACACTAAACCAAGAACCTAAGAAGAGCCCTGCTGGGTCAGACCAGTGGCCCATATAGTCCAGATTCCTGTCTCACACAGTGGCCAACCAGTTCTGATGGAGGTCCAACAACAGGGCAGAGAGTCCTAGGCCTTCCCCCAACGCTACCTCCTGCCACAGCTATTTAGAGGCTGTCTGCCTCTGTAATGCCTATAATGTCCCCATTAGTCACCATGCCTTGTAGCTACCGATAGACCTCTCTTCTACAAATCTGCCCAATCCCATTTTAAAGTGTACACAGCAGATAGTACAATTTGACTAGCATGTCCCTATTTTCATCCATGAACTGTTGGGCAGTGCAAGCACCAGTCGTTTCCGACTCTGGGGTGACGTTGCTTTCACAACATTTTCATGGCAGACTTTTTACGGGGTGGTTTGCCATTGCCTTCCCCGGTCATCTCCGCTTTCCCCCCAGCAAGCTGGGGACTCATTTTACCGACCTCAGAAGGATGGAAGGCTGAGTCAACCTCGAGCCGGCTACCTGAAAACCCAGCTTCCACTGGGGATCGAAGTCAGTTAGTGAGCAGAGCTTAGGACTGCAGTACTGCAGCTTTAACACTCTGCACCATGGGGCTCTTAAAATAGAGAAAGACGTGTAATTGGTGTAGGGTTAGGGTCCAAAATCCCAGCAATTCTGATTGGCAAGACCAAGACTAATTCAATAACAGGTGCTCAAATGCATATTATCTGTCATGTCATGCGAGAAACGATGGAAGAGATTCCACGTCAGCTCTTCGCTATGGAGTATCTCTTCTAGGTAAGGGCCTTATTGTTATTTTTCCCTCTCCCTTTCATCCCACAAGCACTTTAGTTACAATTTAACTCTCCATGTCCTGCAATAAAAATCTAATTAAAGTCATTAGTAGGTAGAGTCATCTGCCCAACGCCTGGCAACTTCTCACAAAGGCAGCATCTGTGAGTCTCCGGTTATACAAACGCAGATTGAGCGGACACATTCTGCATAAACTCAAGGAAGGAAAGGGATACTTTATTTGTGATTAAAAATAGGTACTGTACAGCATGGGGGAAGTCACACGAGGTTATCCGAGTCTTACTGTGATTCGCTAAATAACAGAGATGATACTGAGCTTAGAGCAAAAGAATCTCGGGGTCACAGGAGGATAGCTTATCGGCTATCATAATAGTTTAGTGCGAGGTTTTTTTTGTAGCAGGAACTCCTTTGCATATTAGGCCATGCAGCCCTGATGTAGCCAATCCTCCAAGAGCTTACAGGGCTCTTCTTACAGGGCCCACTGTAAGCTCCAGGAGGACTAGCTACATCAGGGGTGTGTGGCCTAATATGCAAAGGAGTTCCTGCTACAAAAAACTCCCCCTGAATTGTGGGGTGGGTGAGAATTGCATCTGATGCCCTGGATGCGCTAAGCCATTCTGGCCACTTTTAAAAACCAGCTCTCAAACAAGGGTGTGGGAGGGTTTCTTCGGCTTGTTTTTTAAAGAATGATTTTTAATATTCCAAAATGTTTACATTTTTAGCTGGCACTTTGAGAAACATGGCTTCCTTTTCTTTTCTTTTTTGTTGGTAGCGCTAATTAGGGTAATGAGCTTACAGTTCACATCGCTCTTGTTAATTGTTGGAACGATAAGAAATGTGCTCCTTCCCACTCTTTTATGATTATGCCCCCCCCTCCGACGATGCCCCCCCCCCGCCTTCCCGGAGCAGATCACTCTTCACTGCACAATAACGCAGTCTTTCTCAGAGAACGTGGACAGGTTTTCTGTTACAGAGCCATAGCTGGCGAGAGAGTCATTTAAACGGATCTAAAAATTGTATTATTTAACAGGGCAGGAGCCCTGGGTGTTATAAAGGAAGGATAGGGAAAGGCCAAAAAACAAAATTGACCATTCTGGTTTTATGCTCTAGGGGTGCGTATAATTTTTTGAATCTGGAATCTGGCAAGCGACGGCGCCTGATGTTTCTGAACAAAGCCAAAAGAAAAATTAAAATCTGTAATAGTCGAAGCCAACTGTGCAATTGTTTAAAGGGGGGGGCAGAGTGGTGGGGGGACTTTCCCCGATGCTCAAGGCCATTGGATTTAGAAAGAGACCTTAGAAACGAAGTCCTGGTGGTGGTGAAGCACAGACTAGACTTGTTCACAGTTCAAGGGTCTTTGAATTGGAAGGTGAACATGCAATTCGATAGGGGAAACAGGCCGCCTGAGAAATTTGGACAGATGTTTCTCCAGAAGGAGGTGGAGAGAACTCGTTTCTTGAGATAGCAACATCCAGGTATTTTCCAAAGCATGAAAAGAAGTGTAAGACTGTGCACATAAACATTAAGACAACCGGGGGTCTTTTTTTAGAAAAATAGGTGGTGGAGCTCATTAGCATTACTCATTAGCATCTGCTCCCCCACCAGCCAAAAGCAACCTGATGCAAGAAAGGAGAGCCCTGGGCAAGCGAGGCCTGCTTGGGCTGGCTAGAGATCCAGCCAGCCCAAGCAGGCCTCACTCACCTGGGGCTCTCCTTGGCTACCACCCCCACACACACACACACAGTCAAAAGGTGAGCAAGCCACCTGCCGGCCAAAATTACATAAGAAATGGAGAAAGGGTGGGGGGAGGCTTCTCCAGGGGTTAATGAGGGCTGCTGGGGCCGTGGCAAAGCTCCTGGTGGCTGGCTGACTGCCTGCTCTCCTAATCCAGGGATTGTTATGCAGCTGCACCTACTCTTCAATGGACAAGGTAGTTGGGGAGGAGGAGGGGGGCTGTCAGAAAGTTTCAGGAGCTGTGCTTCTGTGAGCTCCTGCTGAATTCAAGGCCTGAAGACAACACTTCTTTGCTAGGGTAGCCAATCCCCAGTCGCGAGCAAAACACAACCAACAGGTTATAGTGACATAAAATAACTTAGAAACTTATACAAATCTAACCATACTTTTTATAACTTGTATACAATGCACTTGCCATAATTCCATCAAAATAAATACAAATCTCCAGGAATCTCCAAGAATCTTCCATATAGGTAAAACAATCAGGCATAACAAATTTTCATGGAAACAGGACGTCGACTTTGTTTCCTGTTTCACGTAGCTTCTTCCCGCCCAGGATTTTAATAGAGTTTCATTCACATATGCTCGGTTACAATATTTCAGAATATACAAACTCACAGGGGTGGAATTCTAGCCGGAGCGCCTTTGCTTATTAGGCCACACATCCCTGATGTAGCCAGTCTTCCAAGAGCTTACAAAAAAGAGCCTTGTAAGCTCTTGGAGGATTGGCTACATCAGGGGGCGTGGCCTAATATGCAAAGGAGCTCTGGCTAGAATCCCACCCCTGCAAACTCGTCCCTTGTTGGCAACAAATGTATCTTCCTTTAATGCTTGATAATAATTGTTTCAGAATTTACACTCATTCGTCTCACACGGGGGAAGGCGCCAAAAAGAATTGAGACCGAACGTAGCGCCGGCGTAACAAAAACGGTTTAGGAAGCTGCGTCATCGCATTGGGTAAAGGAAGAAATAAACATCTTCAGTTGTGGTCAGGGGATTCCTTGGTTAGGAGGCCTTCCCCCTACTTCGGGGGTATCTAGCGTTGCCAATCCCCAGGTGGGGGCAGGGAATCCTCCAGTTTGGAGGCCCTCCCCCCGCCTCAGGGTCCGCTAAGAGAACCACTAATGCCAGATAAAGAAACTGACTGGTCGCGTGAGTATTGTTGTGAGCACTGGTTCCAGAGAATATGAAGTGAATTGATCAAGACAAAGGTCTACAACTGAAACATGGCTTTTGAAACCTAGGAAACGTGCTACCATTTACACTTCCTTATAAAGGCGTTGCCTCGTGTGTTGAGTCTTTAATGTAATGCAGAGTAGCTTTTGACATCGCAGGCAGCATCGTCATCCATCAGGAGAGGTCAAAGTGCACCTACTAGGACTTTGCACTCTTTGGAGTCTTTACATGGACGCTTTCGTGATGAGAAATGGCAAATGCTTTATTGTGATTTTGATTTATAATTTCGGATATACGCCTTAGACGTTATAAAATAGTATGAGATATTCCTTTAATAGTGAGTCTTTGAAAAAATTCTTTGCACTGAGCAACTATAGCAGAGTCTTGAAAATTTCACTGAAATTGACTTTTTTTGTAGAACACGGGTTTCCCCTGTTTCCCAACTTTACTGTGTTCATCCCATTTGGTTTGCTAATCCCCAGGTGGGGGGCAGGGGATCCTCCAGTTTGGAGACCCTCCCCCTGCTTCAGGGTCATCAGAAAGCGGGGGGGGGGGAGTGAAATGTCTGCTGGGCACCCCATTATTCCCTATGGAGACCAGTTCTCATAGACTATAATGGAGAATTGATCCGCAGGTATCTGGGACATGGGGGGGGGGCTGTTTTTTGAGGTAGAGGTACCAAATTTGCAGCATAGCATCCAGTGCCTGTCCTCAAAAGCTTTGAGGCGCTTCCTGACCATCTGGACAGCCAGGAAGTGCATGGGGAGCAGCCGGGAGGTGCACGAGCGCTCCAGAGGTTCCTCCGGAGCGCACACAGCCCGTCCCTATTCCAGGAGCTGGCCATGGGCCATCTGGAGGCTTCCAGTCCACTCCTTTTCCAGCCAGCTCTCTTTGGGGCAACTTGATGCTGCCCTGAGCCGACCATCTGCAATCCTCCATCATGTATCCATTTCCCCTCTGAGGACTAGTACTGGGTGCCTCCAAGGGTGGCTCAGTGGTAGAGCATCTGCTTGGGAAGCAGAAGGTCCCAGGTGTCAGGGAAGGTTCATTGAAGTTTCCAAATAAGCAGACTTGTCATTTGAAACAAAGTTGCACTTATTGTATACTCCAAAGTTACTCCAGCATGATAGGCATTGGAACTGATGGCAAGCAGTTCGAATATTGGTGGTATTATTATTATTATTATTATTATTATTATTATTATTATTATTATTATTATTATTATTATTATTATTATTTAACATTCTACATCAAAGCAATTGCAACTACCCCCAATTCCCAAAACAAAGGTTGCTTTTGCATGTGAGACTTCACACCGCTCCCCTCTTATCTCCTTCAGTTGGTGGTTACATTTCCCGGCGGCAATTTCCTTGCTGCCTCTAGGGGGGAGGTGAGAATCTGCCAGGCATTCTCCACTTCAAAGACTGCCTAACAACCTTTGATATTCCTGGGAAGCTACTCTTCGGCTATTCCCTACTTGGCCCCCCTTCTACTATTCTACTGTCATAGGTTAGTGAGCATATATGTGCATTAATCAATCTGGTTAGTAATCAGCATTCAGCAATGGTATCAATGAACAGAGCCTGACACCAGGTTCAATCCCTGGCATCTCCAACTAAAAAGGTTCCAGGCAAATAGGTGTGAAAAACCTCAGTTTGAGACCCTGGAGAGCCGCTGCCAGTCTGAGAAGACAATACTGACTTTGATGGACCGAGGGTCTGATTCAGTAGAAGGCAGCTTCATATGTTCAAGGCCACAGGCACTATCTAGTTCACAGAGACTTTCATGGTTTTGTTTCCGCTGGGTTAGGGAGGTGTCAAGCTTTCCCCCCTGAGTGCTCAATAAACAGTCCGTTCTATTCCAAAAGGTTCCATTTATTAAGAATTTCAGGTAAGAGATGCCTCAGGCTCAAGGTCTGAGTCAGAACTGGATACATTCGATAGGTCAAGCTATATTATAGGTTGAATGCATAGCATGGCAGGCGGTGACAAGTCCCCCCTTTACTCTCCCCCCCGCCCGCCATAGCATTGCTTTGAGAACTCTGGTTTCCATCCCCACCGTTCCCAAGGTTGCACTTTTGATACAATGTGTTACCAAGCATTGGCCGTAGACATAACATCCTGGCCACTAGCTACTCTGAGCATCGAGCAGGTGCACAAGAGTCTGGGAAAGGGACAGTAGATTGCATTCATAGAGCACAGTGCAGTTCAAAGACAAAGTTACCATTTTCGCACCACGCGGTCACGTTCCGTTTTTTTCCGCAGCGTCTGTCGGATTTCCCACTATCTGCGCCAGAGCTACAGGAAGTGCCGCGGCTTTTGCGTAGCAAACGTAAACTGGGTTTAAGCAGTTTATGTTTGCTACGCAAAAGCCGCGGCACTTCCAGTAACTCCGGCGCAGATAGTGGGAAATCGGACGGACGCTGTGGAGAGAACAAGAATGTGACCGCATGGTAAGCTGTCTGCGAAAATGGTCAGTAACCCTTTAATGGCAAGGTTCTTGACAAGGGACTTGAGTGACTTATAGCGGGAAAGGCGACTGGTAGATTTTGACACTTCAGCTTTCAGTATGTAACAGATGGACCCCAGGTATATCACCTGACTGGCTGACTCAGCAAGGATTCTCTCAAACAATGGGCCTCATTCAAATGGATATCACCTGACTGGCTGGCTCAGCAAGGGCGGCCACTCTGAGTGTAGATGCAAGAATTCTCTCAAACAATGGGCCTCATTCAAATGGATATTACCTGATTGGCTGGCTCAGCAAGGGCAACCAATCTGAATGCAGCTGGCTCTCCAACAAAAGGGTCTTGGTTTGAAGCTCCCAGTACACTACAGAACCCACAGCCAAAGGGGGGCATTAAAGTGGGGTTACCAGGTCCAACTCAGGAAATATTTGGGGACTTTGGGAGTAGAGCTGGGAGACTTTCCCATTCCCTAAAAATAAATAAACTACAGCATTGCAGTTCCACTGAATACAATCTTCATTTCCTCTTCCTCTTTTTTGCATTCAAATGGTTCCACAGCCACTGCACTTCCACTAAAATGAAAGTGAACTCTCTCTCTATCACACACACACATTCAAATGGATATTACTTGATTGGCTGGCTCAGCAAGGGCAACCAATCTGAATGCAGCTGGCTCTCCAACAAAAGGGTCTTGGTTTGAAGCTCCCAGTACACTACAGAACCCACAGCCAAAGGGGGGCATTAAAGTAGGGTTACCAGGTCCATTTGAATGAGGCCCATTGTTTGAGATGAGGCCCATTGTTTGAGCCAACGGCATTTTCGCGCAGCAAATGGAAACCACTAAAACCCAGTTTCCGTTTGCCGCACGAAAACGCCGATGCTTGCTGCAGCCGCTGCACAGATAGTGGGAAATTGGAAGGATGCCGCACTGAGAAGATGAATGTGAGAGCGGCGTAAAGTGAGTGCAAAATCGGTCACAGGTTTTTTTGGGGGGGGACAGACTGTTTCATTACATATATCCAATAAATATACCACAATTTCATATCTGATACAGGATCAGAGGTGTGAGATTTCCCCCTTGACTCTTCGTTTCTTTCTCACACCTGTATTTCAGAGCCTGAGCCCTTCTCTTCCCCGTCATGATCTAAGTTGAGCTCCTTAAAGATGGAGCAAGCAGAAGGTGTTACATTTGCCCTGCAGGTACCCAGCTGCCATCTGTTCCCACGCATCTGTTTCCTGCTCTCGCTCTACGCGACAGCAAAGGTTGAAAGATTAAGGATCAGTTTACCCTTTTGTTGGTAGATAACAGGGGGGCAGAGATGATGCCTAGCAAAAGGGCGAAGAGGGCAAGAGGGCCCCATTCTGCACAGATGGGCATGGTGCGCCTGCAGCGGAGAATCTCGCCGCAGATTTAACTCTGTCGATTCTGCTAGGCCCGGGCAATTCTGATGCACGTTGGAGCAGGAGGAACGAGAAGAGAAGAAGGCCAGCCTGATGACTAGGCAAACCAAGGTGATCGCCTAGGATGTCAGGGCTTGAAAGGGAATTCGGCATCCACTTAGGGCTGTCAACCTCCAGGTGGGAACAAAAAGCAAAAAGCCCCACGTGAACCAGCTTCTATATCCAATTACATAACAAGAAAAACCATTCATATAGAAATAATTGCATTTAACCCACATATATTGCTTTCATCAAAACAACCATAATACCCAGTCCTTTGAACAAAAGGAAGCATTTACACCAAGAGTTCTTTTCCTTTGTATGGTAAAATTGTCCAGCTTTTCCATGTAATCCTGGTGTGATATTCCAAATGATAAATGTCTCTCAATGGATGCAGCCAAATTTCCAAAGAGGAAAGGGACAAGGTTGTACTAATACCCTTGTTTCGCAAAAGCTTTTTCAAGCTCTAAAAGACCTCTTAGCAGAGACTTCTTCAAGCTGCAGTGAACCTCTTGGTAGAGAGCATATTCAAGCTGTAACAGACCTCTTAGCAAAGAGCTTCTTCAAGCTGCAATACACCTCTTAGCAAATTTTAAAGCAAAGACAATCATAGCCCAAATGTTTTATAACTGAACACCCAAAGGTGCCCAGGTGGGGGCTGGAGATCTGAGATTACAATTGATCTCCAGGTGATAGAGATCGGTTCACCTGGAGAAAGTGGCTGCTTTGGAAGGTGGATTCCAGGGCATTGCACCTGACTGCAGTCCCTCCAAACCCCAACCTCCTCGGGCTCCACCCCAAGTCCCTCCCCTCCCCACTCCTCCACTTG
This sequence comes from Heteronotia binoei, assembly GCF_032191835.1. NCBI lineage: Eukaryota > Metazoa > Chordata > Lepidosauria > Squamata > Gekkonidae > Heteronotia > Heteronotia binoei. The sequence goes on from NC_083241.1 coordinate 11,156,694, forward strand.
CTGCTGCTGGAAGGGCCTTGGGTCATCCATAGCTCTTACAAGAGTTGTCCTTGAAAGGACAGCTTCTGGGAGAGCTCTTTCAGCCCCACCTACCTCACAGGGTGTTTGTTGTGGGGGAGGAAGGTAAAGGAGATTGTGAGCCGCTCTGAGACGCTGAGATTCAGAGCAAAGGGCAGAGGTATACATCCAATAACTTCTTCTTCTTCTTGTCCAGGTATTTCCCAGCCCACAGCCAGGGACGGATTAACAATTAGGCTAAGTAGGCACCGGCCTATGGGCCCCCACACCTTTAGAGGCCCCAGGATGGCTTTCCCCTGTGGTTTCCCACCCCTGCTTGCAGCCCTTGGCGCCAGCACACACAGCCAGCAACTGAGCCGCTCTTTGCCCAACCTGCATGGTGTGGCTGCCACTAGTGTCGCAACAAGCAGAGGTCCATCAGTGGCTATTAGCCACAGTGTGTGTATATATATAATTTATTTTTTTTTGCCACTGTGTGACACAGAGTGTTGGACTGGGTGGGCCACTGGCCTGATCCAACATGGCTTCTCTTATCAGGCCAACGGCCCATCCAGTCCAACACTCTGTGTCACAGAAGAACATGGCTTCTCTTATGTTCTTCTGTGACACAGAGTGTTGGACTGGATGGGCCGTTGGCCTGATCCAACATGGCTTCTCATATGTTCTTCTGTGACACAGAGTGTTGGACTGGATGGGCCGTTGGCCTGATCCAACATGGCTTCTCTTATGTTCTTATGTGACACAGAGTGTTGGACTGGATGGGCCATTGGCCTGATCCAACATGGCTTCTCTTATGTTCTTATGTGACACAGAGTGTTGGACTGGATGGGCCACTGTCCTGATCCAACATGGCTTCTCTTATGTTCTTCTGTGACACAGAGTGTTGGACTGGATGGGCCACTGGCCTGATCCAACATGGCTTCTCTTATGTTCTTATGTGACACAGAGTGTTGGACTGGAGGGGCCACTGGCCTGATCCAACATGGCTTCTCTTATGTTCTTATGTGACACAGAGTGTTGGACTGGATGGGCCACTGGCCTGATCCAACATGGCTTCTCTTATGTTCTTATGTGACACAGAGTGTTGGACTGGATGGGCCATTGGCCTGTTCTAACATGGCTTATCTTATGTTCTTAACGTTGGCCTCTCTCTGCCTCTCCCCTGCAGCTTTGTCCAAGGGGCTTTGGAGAAGGGCTTTGCAGGCTGCAGCAAGGGGCATGGGCTCTGACTCTGAGATAATTTGCAAGGGAGCCTCCAAGATTTTGACTGCCTGGGGCCTCCACAGGGTTTAACCCAACACTGCCCGCAGCTGGCAACTCTACATGCATTCGCACCTAAAGGGTGCGGTCACATGTCACATTAAAAGCGGATGTGTAGCGCTCAAATTTGAACCGCTGAATATTGATTCGATGCAGGGCCGATCAGACGAGCATCCAAGAATACGTCTCATCCTGTTGTGGAGCGATCAGACATCCAATACTATCACACTCTTTTCTTGGAGCAGGCGTGATCAGATGGTGATTCCTGGAAGGGGGGGGGGTCCATTGAACATGTGCCCAACTGTTTGGAGGTGGGAAATCAAATGTTGCTTCAGGGGCGGGGGGGAGAAGGGGGAAAAGTTTCCAGAATTAATGTTGCCGATTCAAACCAGGGAACTGCCAGGAATTACTTTCCTAGAAATTGGCAGTGACAATGATATCTGGAAATCCTCCACATTGAAAAAAAAGATTTTTTTTCCCTGTTCTGAATAGTGGGTTAACATTTCTCCACCCCCACCCTCCGATCCTGTGTTGATTGGAGAAGCAGAAGCATCACCTCAGATTCCCGGATGATCTGGCAATGCGCATGTCTGCTGGGGCTTTTTTTTTTTAAAAAAAGAAGGTGGGAGGGGTAGTAAACATTCCAAGGGGCAGTATCGTGCATGAGCTGTCCAAACAGGAAAAAACCGATCGTGTGCCGCTTCTGTGAAAAAGGGCTGGACTTTCTGCGCTATCAAATTATCGCGGCATTGATCCGCAGCAAGCTGGGATGACCCTGGATGACGCTTGATTGCCAGATGTGGATGTCTGGACAAACATATTTAATCCGTCAGCGAGATGGAGCCGTGTTGCTACTAATGGTATGTCTGAACGCACCCAAAGTCTCGATGGCTGGATTCAGACAGGCGATTTGGGGCGATACAGCCACCCCCCACCCCCAGATTAAAATGGCACATTTACATGCACATATCTGGGCCCCGAACTGCAAGAACACTCATTTTGTCTCCGACCATCTTGCTGCTGCCTTAAAGAGAAACAGTTTGGCGTAGTGGTTAAGCGTGCGGACTCTTATCTGGGAGAATCGGGTTTGATTCCCCACTCCTTCACTGGCAGCTGCTGGAATGGCCTTGGGTCAGCCATAGCCCTGGCAGAGGTTGTCCTTGAAAGGGCAGCTGCTGGGAGAGCTCTTTCAGCCCTACTAACCTCACAGTGTGTCTTTTTTGGTGGGGGGGAGAAGATGCAGGAGATTGTAAGCCGCTCTGAGACTCTGATTCAGAGAGAAGGGTGGGGTATAAATCTGAAGTCTTCTTTTTCTTCTTCTTCTAAAAAGCCACCAGGTACTAACTGGTGGCAAATGTCTGCTGGAAGGGCAGCTGCAAGTGGAGGAGTGGGGAGGGGAGGGACTTGGGGTGGAGCCCGAGGAGGTTGGGGGTTGGAGGGACTGCAGTCAGGTGCAATGTCTGAAGCGCTTCTCTGTCACCTTTCCTGGCTGTCTGACTGCTCCTCTAGCTGAGCGCAGCCTGTCCCTCTTCCAGCAGTCGAGTGGACACCATCTGACCACCCCGGAGTGCCTCAAACTGTGCCAACTTTTCCCTATACTGAGAGGCTGCTACCACAAGCTACTGGTCTGCATGCAGCCCATGTCTGGTCTTTTACAGCTGCAATGACAGAACAGAGAGGCCTTTTGAAGAACTTATCTGTTTTTATTTTTTACCATTGTTCCTTTTGAATGCCCAGTACCTAAAACACTCATTCCAAGCTTCTCACTTTGCTTTCTATTGAATGGGGAGGAAGGAGAATGCCAAAGCCATCATACACAGCGGTGCCAAAAAAACTTTGGGCTAGCTGTGAATGGAAGGGATTCATATTGGGATATTTGGTTAACACAGCAGAGTTTGTCCAGTCATAGAAACACGATAGTGAGTACAATAAATGATTCTCCCAAGAACTGTATTGTAAAAAGTAAAACTTACATATTATTCAAGTTGATTCAGTTTGCTTTCAGATTGCAGTCCAAAGGAGAAGAAAAAGAGAAGGAGGAGGAGGAGGAGGAGGAGGAGATGATGATGATGACTATATTGGATTTATATCCCACCCTCCACTCCAAATCTCAGAGTCTCAGAGCGGCTCATAATCTCCTTTATCGTCCTCCCCCACAACAGACACCCTGTGAGGTGGGTGGGGCTGAGAGGGCTCTCACAGCAGCTGCCCTTTCAAGGACAACTCCTTCAAGTGCTGTGGCTGACCCAAGGCCATTCCAGCAGCTGCAAGCGGAGGAGTGGGGGAATCAGACCCGGTTCTCCCAGATAAGAGTCTGCACACTTAACCACTGCACCAAACTGAGAGAGAAACCTAATTGAAAGCAGGTCTTTTTTTTTTTTTTTGAGCAGTGCTGCACAGGAATGCAGTTCTGGCTGGCTTGGTGTCAGGGGGTGTGGCCTAATATGAAGAGTTCCAGCCATGCTTTTCCCACAAAGAAGCCCTGATCGAAAGAACACTTTCCCTAATCAGCTAATCCCAGCATTGTGCGTATTGTGAGTATGAGGACATTGTTTCTACAGGAGAGACCTACACAGACATGTGATTCCATGAAAAGCCATGTGAAGAATGGGAGGAACAAGGGACAATGAGAGAGAGGAGGGGGTCAGAAGGCTTCTCCCAGGAGATAACACTTCTACACACTTAGCGTGATGTAGCACCCCCCAATGTCCAGACATGCTGAGTCACTCACTCCAACACTTCATGGGTCATTTTCTAAACTAAGTTGGGTGGTGGAGTGGAGCCCTAGACCCCTAAAACTTGCTGTGATGTGTCAAACCTTCCTTCTGTCAAGTCGGCAGATTCAATAACGAGTCGATGTAGAAACAAAGAAACTAGTTTATTGATACTGTATACTTGTGCCCTAAGCCAAGGCTTGAAGAGACTAAAATCATATAGTAGATACATTGCATCTAAGGAGCACTTCAAAGGCATTCCTATGGGCAGGGGAATTGTGCAGGGGACATTCACACATAGATGTTACCAATACATTCTCATGTTGATTAGGCGTACTGGCCTTGATGTTTCCCAGGCTCCTCGGACTCCCCCGGGCCTGAGCTGAGAAGGTTCAGATAAGACTTTTCACACATCACCATTTCAAAGCAGGGAGATTCTCTAGGGAAGGGAGGGGGGAACAGGAGAGGAGTGCTAGCAGCATTTGGTTCTGCTTTGGTTCTACCCAGCATGCTCTTTGGCCGAGCCAGAGTTGAAGCCAGACTTGACACCTTCAGGTCAACTACTTGAGGTTCCCAGCCTCCTGCTGGGGGAAAGGGTTCCTCCGGTTTGGTGGTCTCCAACTTGCTGGCATGCAGCTGGCCAGCAGGGGATCCACACACCCCAAAAGCTCTGCTGGTGTCTGACATGCCCAGCATGATGATGCCACCTGGAAGGCACTGGATGCTCTAGCATTTGGGTAAACACTCTATGGCACCATAGAGTTGTGGTTTTTTTACTCGAGTGCCCACGCATGATGTCACTTCCAGGTGGCATCATCATGCCCTGCAAGGTGCATGAGAGGCTTCCCCCGCTGGCAGCCAGGTAACTAGGGTTGCCAATCCCCAGGTGGAGACAGGGGATCTCCCGGTTTGGAGACCCTCCCCTCCGCTTCAGGGTCGTCAGAAAGCGGGGGGAGGGGAGGGATATGTCTGCTGGGAACTCTATTATTCCCTATGGTGGAGAGCCAGTTTGGTGTAGTGGTTAAGTGTGCGGACTCTTATCTGGGAGAACCGGGTTTGATTCCCCACTCCTCCACTTGCAGCTGCTGGAATGGCCTTGGGTCAGCCATAGCTCTGGCAGAGGCTGTCCTTGAAAGGGCAGCTGCTGTGAGAGCCCTCTCCAGCCCCACCCACCTCACAGGGTGTCTGTTGTGGGGGAGGAAGGTAAAGGAGATTGTGAGCTGCTCTGAGACTCTTCGGAGTGGAGGGCGGGATATAAATCCAATATCTTCTTCTTCTTCTTCTTCTTCTTCTTCTTCTTCTTCTTCTTCTTCTTCTTCTTCTTCTTCTTCTTCTTCTTCTTCTTCTTCTCATAGAAAATCATGGAGAATTGATCTGCGGGTGTCAGGGGCTCTGGGAAGGCTGTTTTTTGAGGTAGAGGTGCCAAATTTTCCATATAGCATCTAGTGCCTCTCCCCAAAATACCTCCCAAGTTTCAAAAGGATTGGACCAGGGGGGTCCAATTCTATGAGCCCCAAAAGAAGGTGCCCGTATCCTTCATTATTTCCTATGGAAGGAAGGCATTGAAAAGGTGTGTGGTCCCTTTAAATGTGATGGCCAGAACTCCCCTTGGAGTTCAATTATGCTTGTCACAACCTTGATCTTGGCTCCACCCCTAATGTCTCCTGGCTCCACCCCCAAAGTCCCCAGATATTTCTTGAATTGGACTTGGCAACCCTACAGGTAACACCTGACAACGCTATGACTGCTACCCATCTCAGACTCCATGATGGCTGCGCTTCTTCAGCAGGCCTCAAACCAGTTTGAAAAATTAGAACTGATCTCCAGGCTACAGATTTAAGTTTCCCTAGAGCAACTGGCTGCTTTGGAAGGTGGACTCAGTAGCGTTTTACTCTGTTGAGGTAGGGATTCCAGCCTCCAGGTGAGACCTGGGGAACCCCTGGAATTACAGCTTATCCCCAGACTATAGAGATCAGTTCCCCTGGAGAAAACGGGTGGCCAGATTTGCTTAATGTAAGAACCTAATGAACATCAGATGTTTGAGAGCCACAAGACAGGATTGTCAGATGTTGGAGAGCTGCAAAATGGAAGGAAGGAAAATAAATGGGGAGAAGGGAGGGAGAGGTGGGAAGAAAGCACCTTTAAATGCATTGTCCAAGCTGTCAGCTGACTTGGCTTGGAGAAGCAATTTAAAGAGAGAACTGCCTTCTCCAATCTGGCCAACAGGGCAGGGGGGCTTCGAGAGCCACACAATATGTGTGAAAGAGCCACATGTGGCTCCCAAGCTGGTTTGGCCACCCCTGCTTTGGAGGGTGGCATTGTATTCCACTAAGGTTCTGTCCACCCCAGGTTCCATCCCCAAATCTCTTAAGAGTTTTACAACCTGGTTTGGGCCGCCAGGCCTCCCCATCCCCTGCTGGTGGCAAGGGGGCCCTGGCAACCCTATTTTGTTAAAAGAAGAAGACTGCAGATTTATGAATCAGAGACTCAGAGTGGCTCACAATCTCCCATGTCTTCTCCCCCCACAACAGACACCCTATGAGGTGGGTGGGGCTGAGAGAGCTCTAACAGCAGCTGCCCTACCAAGGATGACTCTTGCGATAGACGACTCTGTGAGAGCTCTGGCTGACCCAAGGCCATTCCAGCAGCTGCAAGTGGAGGAGTGGGGAATCAAACCTGGTTCTCCCAGATAAGAGAGCTATGGCTGACCCAAGGCCATTCCAGCAGCTGCAAGTGGAGGAGTGGGGAATCAAACCCGGTTCTCCCAGATAAGAGAGCTATGGCTGACCCAAGGCCATGCCAGCAGCTGCAAGTGGAGGAGTGGGGAATCAAACCTGGTTCTCCCAGATAAGAGAGCTATGGCTGACCCAAGGCCATTCCAGCAGCTGCAAGTGGAGGAGTGGGGAATCAACCCCAATTCTCCCAGATAAGAGTCTGCACACTTAACCACTACACCAAACTGGCTCTCTCCTCCTCAAATCCCACTCTTCTTTTTCTCCACCACCAAATTGCCAGAAAAGTCTGGATCCAATCCAGATTTGGCAACCCTGCACCCCATCAAGGGTACACAAATTGTACATGCATTCGTTTTAACTAAAATGGCTTCACGTATTCACTAGATTTCAATAGAGAATTCTGCAGTGGGAATACAAGGAGGGCACAATGGTGGCATCACATCTCTTGTGAGGAAAAATACAGAAGTTACATAGGAAGTTCTAGGAATCGCTGGTAACTTCGTGGCAAAACCATAGAGTTTCTAGCAATTCCTAGAGCTACCCTATGTCACTTCCAGTTTGTTTGTTTCTACCAGAAGCGACATAATGCCACAGCCAGTGTTGTGGAGGAGTATTTTTTCCCGACAGGGTTCCACTGCCCAACTGGGAGGTTGGCAGTTGTAGATTTTGCCTTAATAGACAATCTTGATTCAACTAGCTGATACATATGTACACTTTTCCAGAACCCAGGGCTTTTTTTGTAGCTGGAACTCCTTTGCATATTAGGCCACACGCCCCTGATTTAGCCAATCCTCCAAGAGCTTAGAGGACTGTTAGTACAGGGCCTACTGTAAGCTCCAGGAGGATTGGCTACATCAGGGGGGTGTGCCGTAATATGCAAATGAGCTCCTGCTACAAAAAAAGCCCTGCCAGAACCTAATGGAGAGAAAGAAAAAAATCTTTGGCTCTTCCATACATACCATCCTTCTGTTTCCCCCAATTAATATGTCCAGTGTACTAAAAGATGATCGCTTCGGCTGGGCAAAGGCAGCCGCCCATGTCATCATTTGTCACCGTCTTCCTCCCCAGACACAACGCAACGCCAACGGAAAGCATCCTGTAGCCTGCAGTGATGTGAAACATACAGAATCTCAGAGGCACTCTGTTCGGCGGAAGACGCCAGATGGCACTGGTACTTTTATTGTACTGGAGTGGGGGGGGGGACGTTAAAGACCTCAGATGGCCCTGCCTGATGATTGTGGGATTCCAAAGAACTTTTCCCTATATCGTTTTTGGCAAGCCTTTTCCAGGCAAAATCAACTCACGACATGTCAAATCAACACTGAAGAAGAAATTGGATTTATAGCCTGCCCTGTACTCTGAGTCTCAGAGCAGTTCACAATCGCCTTTATTTTCCTCCCCCACAACAGACACCCTGTGAGGTAGGTGGGGCTGAGAGGGCTCTCACAGCAGCTGCCCTTTCAAGGACAACTCCTGCAACAGCTATGTGTAACCCAAGGCCATTCCAGCAGGTGCAAGTGGAGGAGTGGGGAATCAAACCCAGTTCTCCCAGATAAGAGCTATGGCTGACCCAAGGCCATTCCAGCAGGTTTAAGTGGAGGAGTGGGGAATCAAACCCAGTTCTCCCAGATAAGAGCTATGGCTGACCCAAGGCCATTCCAGCAGGTGCAAGTGGAGGAGTGGGGAATCAAACCTGGTTCTCCCAGATAAAAGTCTGTACACTTAACCACTACACTAAACTGGCTGTCTGAGAGTCTGGCTCTTTGCAGAGTCAGACTGCAAAAGCAAGGGCTCACCACCCTCTTGGCACAACGGGAATAATCCGAAATGATGGGGGGGGGGGGAAGGATTTTAATTTGCTGTTGTTCAGTACACACCCCGGCAAAACCCTGTTGTGTCGTTTCCAAGCAAAAGTGACTGTAGAGTAATATGAGTGACAGTAAAACGGGAAAGAGTTGATTTCTTTTTCCTCCTGTGAGCTGAAGATTGTAAATAGTGTTAAGAACCGTTGCCCTTAAGCAAGAACCCCGCACTTGACTCTGTTCAAGTTACACCGGTTTTTTTTTTTAATACTTCAGAAACCTATAAAAGTTTAGTCCACAGCAGTGGGGAAAGGAATAAATGTGTACTCCACGGAAGCGCTGTCTTTAGCTGTCTTAAAAACGATTCTATACCCCCCAGCCTACCACCAGGTTTCCATATGCAAAAACATTGTTAACTTTCTCATTATTATACAAGGCCTCAAAACTAGCCTAATATTTGTAATGCCTGTTCTGACAAATTCAGGCAGGTAGCTGTGTCGGTCTGAAGCAAGAGAGCAAAGTTTGAGTACTTTGAGTAATGGCGGCACCATTATGAGCAACAAAGTTTAATTCATGCACACGTGCGCTTCATCAAATATCAGATAAGCTTACACCCAGAATTAAGTTTTGTTGGTCTTAAAGGTGCCACTGTTGTCTGACAAGTAATGGCATTTCTATTTATTACATCTTTAGTCTTCTTTGTCAAGTTGTTTCCTTGCCCTAAGTACTTCCATGTTGGTTCAGTTTCTGTAACAACTGGCTATTGTGCTTATAGATGCAAATGGCTGGCTAATCGCACGTGTTTTGTCTGTGTAACTGGCAATGTTCCCTCTAAACGGTGGAGTCTTGTGAGCAGAAATTCTACTTTGTGAGCTACTGGCATGAAAGTCGTGAGCGACTGCATAAATTAGTTTGCTTTGGGGCCATTTTTCCTGAGCTGAGACAAAAATGCGTGAGCTGGAGGCCAAAAAATTGTGAGCTAGCTCACACTAACTCAGCTTAGAGGGAACACTGCTTACAAGTATCCTTTTTTTTTGCCCCCTGAGGTATTTGGTATGCTTGGGTATTCAAGGTCGTACTCTCAGACGCTATCGCAGTTTGCAGCTAGTTGCAACTGGAATGAAAAAGGGAGTAAGGATGCTGCTTCATTGGTAGGAAACAAGGCGCTTTTTACTCGAATGACATAATGGTCTTCTGAACTAACCTATTTATCTGATTGTTTATTCTAGGCTCTTCAGTTATATCAAGATGATATAACTGAAACAGCTGAAACAGCTTTGTTAAATGAATAAAGTTTTCTATGATTAAACAAACTTAGAGCTCATCATTAATGAGGACTGTGAAGTACTTGACATTCTTCCAACCGTATTTAGTTTTATTAATTATTTACATACAGAAAAAGTTCGTAACCAAAAAAAGTAAGCTAACGCTAACTTTTCATATAAGCTAGTTACTTGCACAAATCGAAATATGTACGGTACGTACAGAGGTAGGACGCGGGCGAATTCCCTTTTAAAAATAATGTGTGAGTTTACCTTACTTTCTCTAATACCTTTAATCAAATTAATCTTAGTATGCAATACTATTAAATTCTCATTACATTATTTTAACCGGTCATATAATTTCTTCCATTTCTGAGAAGCCTCTTGCTTAGATTTTCCATTGATTAGATCTGTTAGTATATCCAGTTCAGCTATGTCTAAAATTTTAACTAGCAGTTCGTCTATTGCAGGTATCTTACTTTCCTTCCAAATACCTGACATTCTTCCAAGGAGATACACATGTGACATGCATGGGGGCATCCCGCCGTATCCTCCAAACATCCCCATGAAGATTGTATCCTCACAACAGCCTTGTGAGGTAGTTTAGGCTGACAGCTACAGCCCATGGTCAGCCAGGAGGAGTTAAGAACTGAGTGGGTAAGGGTAAGTCCGAATACTCCACCCTCACGCAGGATCTCTTTTCCACGACATTTAAAAGCTGTGGTGTTTATGGCTTGTCTATACATCTGTTAGGGTTGGTGACACCAAATTGGGAAATTTCTGGAAATTTGGGGTGGAGCCTGGGGAAGGTGAGGTTTGGGGGAGGGACGTCAGCAGGTTATAATGCCATAGAGTCTACTCCCCAGAGTAGCCATTTTCCCCAGGGAAATCAATTTCTGCCACATAGAGATGTAAAACCAGAAGATTTGAAGGCCCCACCTAGAGACTGGCAACCCTAGGGTTTTTTTTCTGATTTTGTTATGCTATTTTTTGTTAAACCATTTTTTTGTAATTTTGTTATACTATTTTTATTCTGTGAGCCTCCTCAAGCTGCCTCAGGAGCCAGTTTGGTGTAGCGGTTAAGTGCGCGGAGTCTTCTCTGGGAGAACTGGGTTTGATTCCCCACTCCTCCACTTGCAGCTGCTGGAATGGCCTTGGGTCAGCCATAGCTCTCACAGAGATGTCCTTGAAAGGGCAGCTGCTGGAATTGCTCTCTCAGCCCCACGTACCTCACAGGGTGTCTGTTGTGGGGAGAAGGTAAAGGAGATTGTGACTACTTTGAGATTCAGAGTATAGGGAGGGATATAAATACCTTCTTCTTCTTCCCTCCCCAAAATTTTCCCTAACAGGATTCTGTCAGCTCTCAGTTTTAAACAATAACCAGCCAAAGATAAATGAATCCAGTTTATGCAGACTTGGAAGAGTTGACCACCTCCAGAAAACTCCCAGAATTACATGTGGTCTCCTGAGACTAGAGGCTGGTTCCCCTGGAAAATTGGCTGTTTTGGATGGTGGAGTGTATGACATCATACCCCGCTGAAGTCCCACCCATCTGCAAACCCGTCCTCCCCAATCTCCAACCTCCAAATATTCAGGAATTTTCCAACTGAGAGTTGGCAACCCTATGACTCATTTCCAAAGTAATGTCTAGTTTGGCACTTTGAGAGATGCTAGATTCTGGCGGGCTCCAGCCTGCTTTGGCCTTATCCACTACCCAGCCTTCTAGCCCCCACCCTAACCGGCTAGATTTCTCTGGGTTCCCATGGTGCTCTGCTGAATTCTGCCTAAAGCCAGTTTGGTGCAGTGGTTAAGCACGTGGACTCTAATCTGGGAGAACTGGGTTTGACTCCCTACTCCTCCACTTGCAGCTGCTGGACTGACCTTGGGTCAGCCATGGTTCTTGCAGAGCTGCTATCTTAAAAGCAGTTCTCTCAGAGCTCTCTCAGCCCCGCCTACCTCACAGGGTGCCTGTTGTGGGGAGAGGAAGGGAAGGTGGGTTCACACTACACTAAATACTGTGTTCCGCAACTGGATTTTTACTGTGTAAGAATACCAAAAACCCAGTTGCCAAACACATCATGTAGGCTAGGCTGGGACAAGTATACCTCAACTGATATGTCCACACCTTCCATGACTGAATCGCCATCCACGCTGCCTCGAACTAACTCTGAGCTGCGGCTTAGCTGTTTTATTTTTGATCTTTTAATCTGTTTTAACTGTTTGATCGTGTTACTGTTTGTCTGTTAGACTGCTTATTGTTAGTTTTAATGGGTTACTATGTTGGCATCCGCCCTGAGCCCTCCATGCGAAAGGGCGGACTACAAATTGACAGCAATAAATAAAATAAATAAAATTATTGTAGCGTGAATGCACCCTGAGACTCCAGGAGAAGGGCAGGGTATACAGTATATCCAATCTCTTCTTCTCTCCCCTTCTCCTTCTTCTTGTGGCCTAGATGGGTCCAGTGGCAGCTGTGTGTTATTTCCTCCAGCCAGGTCCCCCGTGTTGTTTTTTAATGTGCGTACGTGTGTGCTTGTCGACTTGCAGCTGATTTAGGGCCATCCCACAAGGGTGTCAAGGTAAGAGATGAACAGAGGTGGTTTGCTACCACCTTGTAGCAATTCAGGTCTTCTTTGCTGGTTCTGACCAGCGCTGATTCCGCTTACCTTCCAAGACTGAGCTAGTTCAGGCTGTCCAAGTCATGACGTACAGGGGTGGAATTTTAGCAGGAGCTCCTTTGCATATTAGGGGTGGAATTTTAGCAGGAGCTCCTTTGCATATTAGGGGTGGAATTTTAGCAGGAGCTCCTTTGCATATTAGGGGCGGAATTTTAGCAGGAGCTCCTTTGCATATTAGGGGTGGAATTTTAGCAGGAGCTCCTTTGCATATTAGGGGTGGAATTTTAGCAGGAGCTCCTTTGCATATTAGGGGTGGAATTTTAGCAGGAGCTCCTTTGCATATTAGGCCACACACCCCTATGCAGCCAAGCCTCCAACAGCTTGCAAGGCTCTTTTGTGTAAGCTCTTGGGGGATTGGCTACATCAGGGGTGTGTGGCCTAATATGCAAAGGAGCTCCTGCTACAAAAAATGCCCAGTTCAGATCTATGCCCCACCCTCTAACCACTACTCCAGGCTATACTGCTACATTACTCCATAAGAAGTTGATTCTGTTCAGGGGTGGAATTCTAGCAGGAGCTCCTTTGCATATTAGGCCACACACCCCTGATGTAGCAAATCCTGCAAGAGCTTGCAGGGCTATTTTTTGTTGGCTCTTGGGAGATTGGCTACATCAGGGGTGTGTGGTCTAATATGCAAAGGAGCACTTGCTACAATTCCACCCCTGAGACATATATCTCTCTGTGTGTTTAGCTGCGTTAGTCTGCAGTAGAACACCTCAGTTCTAATCCATCAGCACTTTCAAAACCAATGAGATTTTTTTTGGGGGGGGGGGGCATAAGCATTCAAGAGTCAAACCTCCCGTTATCAGATGTGATGTGCACGTATTGTGGGGCTTTTTTTTTTGTAGCAGGAACTCCTTTGCATTTTAGGCCACACACCCCTGATGTAGCCAATCCTTCCGGAGCTTGCAGTAGGCCCTGTACGAAGAGCCCTGTAAGCTCCAGGAGGATTGGCTACGCCAGAGGGCGTGGCCTAATATGCAAAGGAGTTCCTGCTACAAGAAAAGCCCTGCAGATATGCATGTGTGGGTGTGTGCATACACAGGTGTGTGTCTACTGCTTTCTCTCCCTCTCCTGGCAGCAACCTGGGTGTTGCGAATGGGTCGCGAGGGGTGTGAATGTATTGGTAGTGTTCTTTTCATCTACCCACCCAACCTGTTTGCGATACCCAGGGCTCCAGCGAGGAGAGGGAGAGAAGGCAGTATACACATGCAGAGAGCGAGAGAGCTACACGCACCAACAGCACATTACAAAAAGTAGGTCCCGTGCCAGCCTCATCAGCGTGGCAGGGTAATAAGGTCAATGCGAAAACAACTTCAAGGCACATTCCCCGGCAAACATGCGCCGAGTGAAAACAGCCCGACCTTATGTTGTAGAATCCAAACCCATCGAGTCAATTGCCAGAAAACATGACACGACCTTTCGGATTCAGTGAGCATCAGCTCCCCGAGCAGGCTGCCGTGCTCTTTTTCCATTTCGCTGCTGCCCCCGAGGGTCTCAAGTCACCGGAAATAATAGCTCGGGCTTCCAAATCTGCACTCCTTTAATGAAAAAAATATATATACACATGGCATCCAGTTTGACCCTGATGGCAGATACTTTCCCCCTGTATGCTTAGCTCAATTTCTTTAAACTTAACAGCCTTCCCCTCTTATTTATTTATTTTAGACCCACACTCTGACACGGGGGCGCGCACTTAACTCTTTCTTACATCGTACTGCAGCAGCTGTTCTGTCAGAAACCCACCCTCCAAGTCCAGAGATCTCCCTCCCTAAAAGGAACGCCTTTTAGTTCAACCATGGCCAAAAGCCTAAGCGTGTTCATATGACCGATGGAGCATTGCTGAAAGTGCATGTGCATGGCTGGGGATGAAGGCCCCAGAATGAATTTGGGCGGCAGAGCTGGACTTTGGCCAAGTACTCTCGGTTTCACCTCTCGTCTTCAAATTCTGAATATTGTTCAGGGAGCAGGGGTTAATGGTTAGATATTGGGGACCTAGCTTCGCTGTGTCCTCTGGAGTGAAACCTTAATCCTTCATTTTTCTGGGTTACACCTCTGAGGATGCCAGTCACAGTGGCTGGCGAAACGTCAGGTCTCACAATGCCAAGACCACGGCCACACAGCCCGGAAAACCTACAACAACCAAAAAACTTTGAAACTCTCTCCCCAGAGAGACCTGAGGGTCCCCCTTCTGCTGCCATCCTCCGACAGCGGATGAAGACTTCTTTGCGTCATTTGGTGTTCCTTGATGATTCCCTCCTTCCTTCCCCAGCGTTTTAATTGTTGTGTCTATGTCTTGTTTTAGTTCCGGTTTTAATAGTTGGAATGATTTATTTATTTATTTATTATTTGTATCCCGCCCTTCCCACAAGTGGCTCAGGGCGGCTCCCAGCAGTTAGTCAAACATGAAATTAAACAATTATTTGAATAAATAAACAATTAAAACATTTAAAACAGATAAAACCTTAAAACCATTATACATTCCAAGGCTATGTGAACAGGAGTCTGGCAAGCTACATTGAGTTTCTCGTCTCAGCTAGGTATAAGCTAGCCAGAAGAGGGTCGTCTTACAGGCCCTGCGGAACTGAGCAAGGTCCTGCAGGGCCCTCACGCCCTGTTTTAGCTCTGCTTTTGTTTTAGCTCTGGTTTTAATTGTTTTAATTGTTAATTGTTTGAATGATTTGTTTGTCTGCTCGAATGGCTTCGAAGATGAGATTTTATTCTGCCTGCTTTCCTTTGTTAGCCTCCTCAGAAGCCCTAGGAAGGTGGAGAGGTAAAATGTTGTTAAATTAAATACATATTTAAAGAGCTCATTTTGTAGCATATCAGGCCACACCCCCTTGATCTAGCCAATCCTCCAGGAGCTTATAGTAGGCCCTGTAAGAAGAGCCCTGTAAGCTCTTGGAGGATTGGCTACATCAGGTGGGTGTGGCCTGATATGCAAAGAAGCTCCTGCAAAATTATTAGTCCTGAATATTTATGTATTTATTAAGATATATATCTCCCACCTAGGGTGGCCATAATGTCTGAAGGCCAGCCAGGGACACCTTTTTTGGGGGGGAGGTAGGGGTGCGCGCGCGCCGCCGGAAACAGGAAGTGACGTCACTTCTGGTGACATCATGCCACCTCCGGAAACAGGAAGTGACGTCACTTCCTGTGACATCATTTCCCCGCGCCACCTGCCGGAAGCAGGAAGTGACATCACTTCCTGTGACATCATTTCCCCCAAATGACATCATTTTCCCCAAATGCCACTGCCGGAAACAGGAAGTGACTTCACAGCACTTCCTGTGACGTCCCCAAAAATCCCCCAAATATCACCGTATTGTCAGTATTGTCTAGTCCAGTCACAAACACAAAGCTCCCTTACACTGAATCAGTGCTTGGGTCCACGAAAGTCAGTATTTAGTCCAGTCACAAACACAAAGCTCCCTTACACTGAATCAGTGCTTGGGTCCACGAAAGTCAGTATTGTCTAGTCCAGTCACAAACACAAAGCTCCCTTACACTGAATCAGTGCTTGGGTCCACCAAAGTCAGTATTGTCTAGTCCAGTCACAAACACAAAGCTCCCTTACACTGAATCAGTGCTTGGGTCCACGAAAGTCAGTATTGTCTAGTCCAGTCACAAACACAAAGCTCCCTTACACTGAATCAGTGCTTGGGTCCACGAAAGTCAGTATTGTCTAGTCCAGTCACAAACACAAAGCTCCCTTACACTGAATCAGTGCTTGGGTCCACCAAAGTCAGTATTGTCTACTCCAGGGGTGGCCAGAGGGAGGGAGGGAGGAGGGAGGGAGGGAGGGAGGGAGGAGGGAGGGAAGGAAGGAAGAAAGGAAGGAAGGAAGGAAGGAGGGAGGGAAGGAAGGGAGGAGGGAGGGAAGGAAGGAAGGAGGGAGGGAAGGGAGGAAGGGAAGGAAGGAAGGGAAGGAAGGAAGGGAAGAAAGGAAGGAGGGAGGGGAAGGAGGGAGGGAAGGAAGGCCGGCCGCCCCCCCCACCAGCAGCCCCCCCTCCCTGCTTACTTACCTTGTTCCAGGGCGGGTGGCGGCCTCTCCTCCGGCCTGCTGGTGCTGCTGGCGGGGCTGGCGGCGGCTGCGGAGGCTAGGGAGGCGGCGGAGAGGCCGGCGCTGGTCTCTGGAGGGCCTCCAGGGACCAGCGCTGGCCTCTCCGTGGCCTCCGCTGGTCGGCGCTGGTCGCCGGAGGCCCTCCAGAGTCTCTAGAGTGCCTCCCGGGACCAGCGCCGGCGCCTCCGCGGCCTCTCCGCGGCCTCCGCTGGTCGCTGGAGGCCCTCCAGAGTCTCTGGAGGGCCTCTAGCGACCAGCGGAGGCCGCGGAGAGGCCTCCGCTGGTCGGCGCTGGTCGCCGGAGGCCCTCCAGAGTCTCTGGAGGGCCTCCCGGGACCAGCGCCGGTGCCTCCGCGGCCTCTCCGCGGCCTCCGCTGGTCACTGGAGGCCCTCCAGAATCTCTGGAGGGCCTCCAGCGACCAGCGGAGGCCGCGGAGAGGCCTCCGCCACCGCCGCCGGGCCCCGCACGTGGGTGGGGAAGGCAGTGAGTGAGGGAGCATCCCTGCGCATGCGCAGGGGCCCTGCACACGCGCAGGGACGCTCCCTCACTCACTCGCCGCCTTCCCCGCCGGCGCCCGCGGCCCACCGCCTCCGGGGCTGGCTAAACCGGGACCTCTAATGGTCCCGGTATAGCCAGCCCGGGAGGCGGAAATAGGGGGCCAGAACCGGGACATTCCCGGGTGCCCGGGACGGTCTGGCCACCCTACTCCCACCTTTCCTTTTGGCTCATGTTTGAAGCTTTCCTTCATAAGAACATAAGAGAAGCCATGTTAGATCAGGCCAATGGCCCATCCAGTCCAACACTCTGTGTCACACAGTGGCAAAATTTTATATATATATATAACACACACACACACTGTGGCTAATAGCCACTGATGGACCTCTGCTCCATATTTTTATCTAAACCCCTCTTGAAGGTGGCTATGCTTGTGGCCGCCGCCACCTCCTGTGGCAGTGAATTCCACATGTTAATCACCCTTTGGGTGAAGAAGTACTTCCTTTTATCCGTTTTAACCTGTCTGCTCAGCAATTTCATCGAATGCCCACAAGTTCTTGTATTGTGAGAAAGGGAGAAAAGTACTTCTTTCTCTACTTTCTCCATCCCATGCATTATCTTGTAAACGTCTATCATGTCACCCCACAGTCGACGTTTCTCTTTCAGTTTAAGGAGACCTCCGCCAGCTTTTGTAGGTTGTCCATTGGAAGAAAAGTCACTCAAGTCGGAGAAAGGCACTTCAGGCTGGAGAAAGACTCATAGAGAATGATTGGATTCACCCCCTAAAGACACCCATTGGTACTTATTCCACTTTGTGTTCCAGTGTATGTTTCTTTACAGAAAGGGCAGGGCAAATCATGGGAGGGGGCGGAGCTAAATGGGTGTAGTCGGTGGAGAGGTGTAGTCAGAGTTTGGTGTAGTAATTAAGAGCGGTGAATTCTAATCTGGAGAGATTCCCTGCTTCTCCAGCTGGGTGACCTTGAGTCAGTCACAGTTCTCTCAGAGATCTCAGCCCCACCTACCTCGCAGGGTGTCTGTTGTGGGGAGAGGAAGGGAAGGAGATTGTAAGCTGCTCTGAGACTCCAAGTGAAGGGCAAGATATAACTCCAGTCTCCTCCTCCTCCTCCTCCTCCTCTTCTTCTTCTTCTTCTATAAGACATAAACCAAGCATTCTGTGAAAGACACTACTCACACCATCCACAGATAAAGTGCAAAACCTGGCAAAGAACTTGGCCACATTTAGTATTCATCCCAGGCAATATTCTAGACACTGTAGCAGCTCTCCAGGGTCTCGTGAAGAGGTCTTTCATATGACCTGATCCTTTTAACTGAAGCTGCAGAGGACTTGAGCTGGGAACTTTGGCAAGCCAAGCTCTGCCACGCAGACTCTACAAAAAGATTTGTTAAAACAGGGCTCCCCATTGTAGTCTAGCTTGTGCACTTTGTTGCAGAGTTAAGAAATCGGGTGCCATCACAAAATGGCAACCAGGGGAAATGGAACTAATCACAAAATGGCTGGCATGGCGTTAAATTCTGGGTCCGATGCATGAGGAGGCTCTTGTGTAGTGATTAAAGCTCTTTATTACTAAGTGACTAAAAAACTACACCTAAGTGCCAGCACGTAGCAATATATACAGCCCCCAAGAAACAGAAAACATCCTGTGATTGTGTCCTTTTTGGATCCTTCATTAGAATATGCATAATCATTGGCCAGTCCTACGATCCTCTGATACTGCCTCCCGATTGGCCAGTTCGAATTAAGCAGCCAATCGGGATGCAGATCTTTGGAGCTTCTCAGTCTATTGTGTTGCACCTCAAGCTCAGGACACAACATTCAACATATATATCCAGGCATTCCTTCACATACATAACACATGGTACAAAAAGTTGGGAAATTCCAAGCCAGGTATCTTCCGAGAACAGAAGCAGTTGTTTCTAAATCTGCGCACCCCGCAAACCCAAAAAATGATGCCCCTGTCGGCTGCTGTGCTAAAACACTTCTTGATTCACTGAGGCAGAGACCAACCAAGAGCAGCTCTTTGCTTTGAGGAAGAAACAAGTGGGTGGCAGGAAACAAGACTGCTGGGCAACAGAGTGTGCACAGACCCAACACTGGGGAATTGCTGTGGTAAGTGTGCGTTGTTTAGGGTTGCCAAGTTCAATTAAAGAAATGTCTGGGGACTTTGGGGGTGGAGCCAGGAGCCATTGTGGGTGGAGCCAGGAGCAAGGTTGTGACAGGCATAACTGAACTCCAAAGGGAGTTCTGGCCATCACATTTAAAGGGACCGCACACGTTTTAAATGCCTTCCCTAGAAATAATGTAGGGTAGGGAGCACTAAGAATGATCTCTAGTTTCTAGGGCTGGAAAGTTTGTAGGCAATATCCATGAGACTGTGTTTGTAGGCAGCTATCTGTGCCGACTCCTGAACTAGAGAAACTGAGGCTTATGTGCCAAAGGATGGAAGTCCTTCTTCACCCAAAGGGTGATTAACGCATGAAACTCACTGCCACAGGAGGTAGTGGCAGCTACAAGCATAGACAGCTTCAAGAGGGGATTGGATAAACATATGGAGCAGAGGTCCATCGGTGGCTGTTAGCCACAGCGTATCGTTGGAACTCTCTGTCTGGGGCAAATGATGCTCTGTATTCTTGATGCTGGCAAGGGGGGCAACAGTGGGAGAGCTTCTAGTGTCCTGGCTCCACTGGTGAACCTCCTGATGGCACCTGGGTTTTTGGCCACTGTATGATGGAGTGTTGGACCCGATGGCCATTGGCCTGATCCAACATGGCTTCTCTAAAGTTCTTTTGTCCTGAAATATAGTTCACCCTAAGCTTGCCTCCTGCCAACGGTCTCTGTTGCTTGCCATAGCTCGGAAGCAATGTTTGGAAAGACAAATTTTTAAAATGCTACCGGCCTCTGCACCAGTATGTCACTTCCAGGTATAGCCCAGAAGTGACAATGGGTAGCTATGCTTTTATCATAGAGTTTCTGGTGGTTCCTAGAGCTGCCCATTGTCACTTCCAGGTTATACCCAGAAGTGACAATAGGTAGCTCTAGGAATCACTGGAAACCACTTTTATCATAGAGTTTCTGGTGATTCCTAGAGCTGCCCATTGTCAACTCGAGGTTGTACCCAGAACTGACATAGTGACACCAGCAACATTAGTGATGCCACATGCCCTCTCCTATACCCATTTCACAAGTACTGGCAGCTGGTTCAAACATAATAGCCATCAACATTTGGAGAAGGACAGGGCAGGGTTGGGAAAGCAGAGGATTTAATTCCGGGCGGAAATTCCTTCAAGCTTTGCCAGCGCTTTGGATACAAAGACACTGTCAAAAACAGCCTACCATCTGTGTGTCCGGTTAAAGGAGCAACCGTATCCAGTGGCCAGTTAAACACAAGTTAATTGCAGGCTTGTGTAGCATTCCCCGGAGAGCTATATGCTTTGTCTGGCATTCCCTCAGTGGAATCTATTCTCATTGGTTAGAGAAGGGGAGCACTTTTTGGTGTGTGTTTTTTTTTTTAAACAGCCATTCTCTGTCACAGAGATGTCTCTAAGCACAATGGGGGAGAGCTACAGTGGAATAAGAGAGATTTTAATAAACCGTTTAAAGATGGGGAGGAGGGAGAAGCTAACAGAAATCAGCCAGGAACAAAAGATAAGCTAGACAGCGACCGGTGGCTCTAAAAATACAACCTGAATTCATCAAGAGGGAGTTGCCAGTGGCTGTTACACAAGCCTGCCAATTCTGGCTTGGGAAACCCCTGGTGATTTGGGGGCGGCCTTTGGGGGGGGTGGAGATTGGGATAGGGCTGCCTCCACTCCCAGCTGCCCCACACCCACCCACCGATCAGCTGACTGACAAGCAGGGGTGGCCAAAATGTAAGAGCCACACAGAATAAACATCAGAAGTTGGAAGGAGGGAGGGAGGGAGGGAGGGAAGGAGGGAGGGAAGGAAGGAAGGAAGGAAGGAAGGAAGGAAGGAAGGAAGGAAGGAAGGAAGGAAGGAAGGAAGGAAGGAAGGAAGGAAGGAAGGAAGGAAGGAGGGAGGGAGGGAGGGAGGGAGGGAGGGAAGGAAGGAAGGAAGGAAGGAAGGAAGGAAGGAAGGAAGGAAGGAAGGAAGGAAGGAAGGAAGGAAGGAAGGAAGGAAGGAAGGAAGGAAGGAAGGAAGGAAGGAAGGAAGGAAGGAAGGAAGGAAGGAAGGAAGGAAGGGATCACCCGAATACAGGTAGGGTTGCCAAATCCAATTCAAGAAATATCTGGGGACTTTGGAGGTGAAGCCAGGGGACTTTGGGGGGGGGGGGGCGGTGGAGTCAGGAGACATTGGGGGTGGAGCCAGGAGCAAGGGTGTGGCAAGCATAACTGAACTCCAAAGGGAGTTCTGGCCATCACATTTAAAGGGACCACACATCTTTTTAAATGACTTCCTTCCATAGGAAATAATGAAGGATAGGGGCTCATGGGGCTCATGGAATTGGACCCCCTGGACCAATTGTTTTGAAACTTGGGGGGTATTTTGGGGAGAGGTGCTGGATGCTATGCTGCAAATTGGGTGCCTCTATCTCAAAACACAGTCCCCTGAGAGCCCCAGATACCCGCAGATCAATTCTCCATTATTTTCTATGGGAATAAGTCTCCATAGGGAATGATAGAGTTCCCAGCAGACATTTCCCTCCTCTCCCCCCGCTTGCTGATGACCCTGAAGCGGGGGGAGGGCCTCCAAATCGGGGGATCCCCTGCCCCCACCTAATTACAGGTGTCAGCTTTCTTGGACCAAATGACAACTCTGAACTGTATGAAATCCCATCCCCATTGAGTTCTCTGGCCTTCCCAAACTTGGCCTGCCAGGTCTCCCAGAAACTGGCAGGAGCAAAGAGATTCCTAACATCATTATATAAAAGGCCCGTCAATTCCCAGGTTTAGCAATCCAATAAAACTCCTTGAAACCTGCTACACGCAACCGTCTAAATGAAGGTGCTGGATGAACTTAGAAAACGAGGATTAGGGTGGCCATAATATCTGCAGGCCAGCCAGGGACACCTTGAGGGGGGAAGGAAAGTGTGCGCGGAAACAGGAAGTGACGTCACTTCCGGTGACATCACTTCCTGTGACATCATTTTTCCCCGCCACCTGCCAGAAACAGGAAGTGACATCACTTCCTGTGACATCATTCCCCCCCCCGCGCCACCTGCAGGAAACAGGAAGTGACGTCAGTGGCCACCCTAAACGAGGTGCTGGATGAACTTAGAAAATGAGGTACCAATCTGGAAGTCATTCAAACTGCCTTTGAAACCTTTGTTGATTTTCGGAGTTAGGGTTAAGGGTTAGGGTTTTAAATGGCATTTCATTTTGACTGAATTCTACTGGCATCCTGCTTTCCTTTCCCGCCTCCCAAGTACCTGCCCCAAGTACCTGCCCCAACAAGCCAAGAAATTTAAATCCGCCCACTCAGTTAGTGCATTGGGTTGTGTACCTAACAAGTCCTATCCTCACTATTCTCACTATTCTCCATTTTCACCTGGGTTTCTGAGAAGTCCCTGTAAAGCTAAATAATGAAGAGTTTAATGCAATTGAAGTGTTGTGCTCTCGGGGCTTCTAGCCACAAGGAGCCTGACCTGGAAAGCCTGAATCAGAGAGACGATTTCCTGCCTCCTTATTTTCGGACTCCAAAACAAGGACTCCGTAGAGGAGAGGCATGCTACATGGTTGTTTGCGTTGCCGCACCAGTGAGCTGAAGGTTTCACCCCAAGGCTTCTGCCAGCTGGCATGAAGTATAGTATGCCAGTTAAAGGCAGGGATTAAAGAAATTAAAAGGAAAACTTTGGGTCATGTATCCCGTGCTTTTTTTTTGTAGCAGGAACTCCTTTGCATATTAGGCCACACACCCCTGGAGCTTACAGTAGGCCTTGTAATTGTAGAGCGATGCAACTTGGTGTATGAGTCCCCGCAACACGCTTGCACCTGAGGAAGCATTTTGAGAAACAGATATCCACCCGCTGTGCTGTCACATTGGACTTGGGGACTACTTGTGGATTCTTTGAAAGAGATGCATAATCCACCCGGATTCCAAGACAGTGTATGTGCCTTTAATGATGTATGGAATCCCTTTCATGGATTGCTGCCTTGTCGTGGCGAGAGGGCTTCCGCAGTTCAATGAGGCTGTGGGCTATGCCATGCAGGGCCCCCCAAGATGGACAGGCCACAGCTGAGAACCCAGTGATCCACTGGAGAAGGAAATAGCAAACCACTCCAGTATCCTTGCCAAGAAAACCCCATGAACAGAAACAAAAGGCTAAAAGATATGGCGCTGGAAGATGAGCCCCTCGGGTCAGAAGGTGCCCAATATGCTACTGGGGAAGAGCATTCAAGTAACCACAGAAAGAGTGAAGCAGCTGGGCCAAAGCCAAAAGGACGCTCAGCTGTTGATGTGTCTGATGGTGAAAGAATAGTCCGATGCTGCAAAGAACAATACTGCATCGGAACGTGGAATGTAAGATCTATGAATCAAGGTAAGCTAGATGTGGTCAAACAAGAGATGGCAAGACTGAACATCGACATCTTGGGAATCAGTGAACTAAAATGACAGGAATGGGTGAATTTAACTCAGAGGATCACTACCTCTATTATTGTGGACAAGAGTCCCGTAGAAGAAATGGTGTGGCCTTTATAGTTAACAAGAGAGTGAGGAAGGCAGTAATGGGATACGATCTCAAAAATGACAGAATGGTCTCGGTCCGTATCCAAGGCAAGCCATTCAATATCACAGTAATCCAAGTCTATGCCCCAACCACGGATGAAGAAGAGGCTGAAGTGGACCAGTTCTGTGAAAGTCTACAACACCTTCTAGAATTAACACCAATAAAAGCTGTGCTCCTCATCATAGGGGACTGGAATGCCAAAGTAGAAAGTCAAAAGGTGACTGGAACAACTGACAAGTTTAGCCTTGGAGAACAAAATGAAGCCGGGCAAAGGCTAATAGAGTTTAGTCACGAGAACAAGCTGGTCATAGCGAACACTCTCTTCCAACAACCTAAAAGGCAACTCTACACGTGGACTTCACCTGATGGGCAACACAGAAATCAGATTAATTATATACTCTGCAGTCAAAGATAGAGAAGCTCTTTACAGTCAGCAAAAACAAGACTTGGAGCTGACTGCGGCTCAGATCATGAGCTACTCTTTGCAAAATTCAGGCTTAAACTGAAGAAAACTGGGGAAGCCATTAGGCCATTCAGGTTTGACCTTGATCACATCCCTTAAGAATATACAGTGGAGGTGAAGAATAGGTTTAAGGAACTAGAGTTGATAGACAGAGTGCCTGAAGAACTATGGACGGAGGTTCGTGACATTGTACAGAAGGCAGCAATCAGCACCATCCCAAAGAAAAGATATGCAAGAAAACAAAGTGGCTGTCTGATGAGGCTTTACAAATAGCTGAAGAAAAAGGAAAGCAAAAGGGAAATGGGGAAAAGGAAAGATTCACCCAACTGAATGCAGATTTCCAGAGAACAGCAACGAGAGATAAAGAGGCCTTCCTGAAGGAACAATGCAAAGCAATAGAGGAAAATAATAGAATGGGAAGGACAAGAGATCTATTCAAGAAAATTGGAGAAATCAAGGGAACGTTTCATGCAAAGATAGCCATGATAAAGGACAGAAATGATAGGGACCTAACAGAAGCAGAAGAGATCAGGAAGAGGTGGCAAGAATACACAGAAGAATTATACAAGAAGGATCTCAATGTTCCGGACAACCATGACAGTGAAATTGATGACCTTGAGCCAGACATCTTGGAGTGTGAAGTCAAATGGGCTTTAGAAAGCATTACTAACTGCAAAGCAAGTGGAGATTATGGTATCCCAGTTGAGCTATTCAAAGTCCTAAAAGATGATGCTGTTAAAGTGATGCACACATTATGTCAACAAATTTGGAAAACACAACAGTGGCCACAGGATTGGAAAAGATCAGTTTATGTTCCAGTTCCAAAGAAGGGTAATGCCAAGGAGTGTTCAAACTATCGCACCATTGCACTCATTTCACATGCCATAAAGGTCATGTTAAAGATCCTACAAGCCAGGCTTCAGCAGTATGTAGATCGGGAACTACCAGAAGTTCAAGCTGGGTTTCGGAGACGTAGAGGAACTAGAGATCAAATTGCCAACATTCGCTGGATAATGGAGAAAGCACGGGAGTATCAGAAAAACGTCTATTTCTGTTTCATAGACTACGCTAAAGCCTTTGATTGTGTGGATCACAACAAACTGTGGCAAGTCCTTAAAGAGATATGAGTACCAGACCACCTCACATGTCTCCTGAGAAACCTGGATAAGGATCAAGAAGCAACTGTCAGAACAGAATATGAAACAACTGATTGGTTTAGAATAGGAAAAGGAGTTCAACAAGGATTTATATTGTCACCCTGCTTATTTAATTTATATGCAGAGTACATCATGATGAATGCTGGCCTGGATGAAGCAGAAGCCGGAATTAAGATTGCCAGGAAAACATCAACAACCTCAGATATGCAGATGACACTATTCTAATGGCAGAAAGTGAGGAGGACCTAAAGAACCTATTGTTGAAAGTGAAAGAGGAGAGCACAAAAGTAGGCTTGAAACTCAACATCAAAAAAACTAAGATCATGGCATCCAGCCTATCACACCATGGCAGATAGAAGGGGAAGACATGGAAGTAGTGACAGACTTCACATTTCTGAGATCCAAGATCACTGCAGGTGGTGACTGTAGCCATGAAATTAAAATATGTTTGCTCCTTGGGAGGACAGCTATGGCGAACCTGGGCAGTATAATAAAAAGTAGAGACATCACCCTGCCAACAAAAGTCCGTATAGTCAAAGCGATGGTATTCCCAGTAGTAATGTATGGCTGTGAGAGCTGGACCATAAGGAAGGCCGAGCACAGAAAAATAGATGCTTTCGAGCTGTGGTGCTGGAGAAGACTCTTGAGAGTCCCTTGGGCTCCAAGAAGATCCAATCAGTCAGTCCTAAGGGAAATCAACCCAGATTGTTCACTGGAAGGTCAGATGCTGAAGCTCAAAGACTTTGGCCACCAAATGAGAAGGGAGCACTCAGTGGAGAAGATCCTGATGCTGGGAAAGACAGAAGGCAAAAGAAGAAGGGGACGGCAAAAGATGAGATGGCTGGACAGCGTTACTGATGTAACAAACACGAATTTGAGCAGACTTCGGAGGACGGTGGAAGACAGGAGGGCCTGGCTTGACTTGGTCCATGGGGTCGCAAAGAGTCAGACTCGACTGTGCGACTGAACAACAACAAATGGAATGTTTGGAAGCTGAGGCTCCATGTACGGTGCTCAGTTTAAAGCGTCAGTGAGTCATCATATGTGAAACAAATTTCATGATATCAAGTGCTAATGAATAGACACAACATTTTGTAATATTTGCAGTGTTTTGTGGTTGTTTTGCCGATAGGTTTTTGGGTTTAGTACAAAAAGCAGCCCTGCATGTATCCCATTAGACCAGAGGTATCGAACTCATTTGTTATGAGGGCCAAATCTGACATAAATGAGATCTTGCCAGGCCGGGCCATGTGTGTGCCTATTTAAGATTAGGTAGCAGAGATATAAAATTTATAAAGGACACCGACAAACACAATTAAATACCTTTAAAAACTTTAAAACATGCTTAAAACCAGGCCTTGGATTCAGCGGGAGCTCACAGAAGCGCAGCTCCTGAACCTTTCCGAGAGTTCCACCTCCTCCTTCCAACCTTGTCCATTGAATAGTAGGTGCAGCTGCATAACAATCCCTGGATGAGCTCCACCACCTATTTTTTTACGAAATGACCCCTGCTTAAAATATTAGCACTTGGTGGTCTTAAAGGTGCTTTCCTTGTATCTTTCCCCTGGGATCCAGGGAACTGGGTAAAGGAAGCTCTGGCTCTTCCCTTCCTTTACTAGGGGACCAAGATGGGGAGGAGCCTCAGCCAATAGAAGGCAAAGAAGCTTGCCTCAGTAGCTCTGCTGTGCGACTGAGAGAGCCTGGCAAAGCAAGCTATCCCCCCCTTCCTCCCCAAGGGGGGAAGACTCAGCCAATGGAGAAAACAGAGACTTTGCTTTGTTGCTCCTGTGCAATTGAACAAGCCTTGCAAAGCAAGCTGTGATGCAGAAGGAAGCAAAAGACAGGGAGAAGGAAGAAGACAATGGCCAGTAGCTCAGGGGTCTGATAGGAGCCCTCTGAGGGCCTCATTCAGCCCCCATGCTGCATATTTGACACCCTTGCATTAGAGGTTCTTGGGCAAGCAGAAATCAATAGTGGAAAATCCTCAGTCTTGAATGTGGACAGGACTTTTTTTGAGCAGGAATGCCCAGGAACGCAGTTCTGACTGGCTTGGCCAGGGTACAATGAGTGTGATTTCTATCCATGCTAGTTGTCACATTTGCATTCCTGCTTGGCTTGAGGGCAATTGTCGAGACGTGAAACTTCATACAGAGACGGATCATAATGTTACAAAATTAATCCATTTATTTGAGAACAAACAGTCTAGGCAAGTAGCAAGTTGAGTTTGATAACAGGCAGGGCTGAGCCTTGCCTTTTTGTACATTTCAAAGAGGGGAAACAATACAGCATTCTCAGACCCTTGGAGACAGTCGGCTCTTCCCATACTCGCTTATCTGTCTCCCAGGAAGCTACCCACTGGTTACCTTGAATCTCTCTCGGCTTGGCTTCGCGAACGAAGATTTAAGAAGGGTGCAATAGTCCACGTCTGCTGCAGGCTCGCTGGTGGCTGACAAGACCAATGCGGGACAGGCAGGTCCGGTCACAGTGGCTGCAGGGAAAAGTCTGATTTAGGGTTGGTGCTGTAGCAGTGCGATTCTTCCTCAATCTCCTTTTGTCCTCAAGACCAGCTATGCGTGCGTTCTCAAAAGAAGAGACAGCCTGGTGGATGGTGTGCCTCCATGCTTTGCGATCTGAGGCTAGGTCAGACCACTGGTGATGGTTGATGCGACAGGTGCCAAGGGATTTCTTCAAGGAGTCCTTGTACCTCTTCTTTGGTGCCCCTCTATTTCGATGGCCGGTGGAGAGTTCGCCATACAGGGCAATCTTGGGAAGGCGGTGGTTTTCCATCCTAGAAATATGCCCTGCCCAGCGCAGCTGCGTCTTCAACAGCAGTGCCTCGATGCTGGTAACCTCCGCCCGCTTGAGAACTTCAGTGTTGGTCACAAAGTCACTCCAGTGGATGTTGAGGATACCTTGAATATGCTAACTTCAAATGTCAAGGATACCTTGAATATGCTAACTTCAAAGGCCCAGATGGCTTCTAGGCCTAGTGTGAAATTCTTCTCCTTGCGGTTACGAATTGCTTTGAGGAAAAATACATGTTGCTGTTCTCACGGTTAGTAGAAGCAGGAAATACAGCATAGCAAAATACAATATGGGGTTAGTCATGTCAAGCAGTTACATTCTACCAGTTACAGTATTATATCTAAGTTATACGTCTGACAGCAATGGCATGGCACAGTGTCTGTCCCAAAGGGCCATCGAACACTCTCCTTTGGTGATTAAAAATTCAACTTATGAGGGAGGAGGGAAATTTATAAAAATCCTTGTTTCTAGGGCTTCCAGAGCAGGAACGCACCGGAACTTAGTTCCGGCTGGCTTGGTGTGAGAGGTGTGTAGCCTAACATGGAAACGAGTTCCTGCTGGACTTTTTCTACAAAAAAAGCCCTGAATGCGGAAACATTCGTTTTGACAAATTCAGGTGGGCAGTCACGTTGGTCTGAAGCAACAAAACAAAGTTTGAGTTCAGCGGCACCTTTAAGACCAACTTGCGTCTTGGGCCAAACTTTGCAACTTTTGCCCTGCTCACACCTCTTAGTGATTCGTGCCAGATTTTAAGCCACAAAGGAAACCACTGCTGCAAGCCCCCAATGAAGGGTGGGGCATCCCCCACCCCCTTGTTCCCATTTCCCACTTCTGCTCTGAGTAGTGGTGGGAGAAATTGTTTTTTTTAAACGGCCGTCATCCCAACAGCATGACATCACTTTCAGGGAAAGCTCAGCAGCAATGTTAGCTCTCTCTAGGAATCACTGGAAACTCCATGGTTTTACCCTGGTCTTCAGGGGTGGAATTCTAGCAGGAGCTCCTTTGCATATTAAGCCACACACCCCTGATGCAGCCAATCCTCCAAGAGCTTCCAAAATGAGCCTTGTAAGCTTTTGGAGGATTGGTTACATCAGGGTTGTGTGGCCTAATATGCAAAGGAGCTCCTGCTAGAATTCCACCCCTGCCCGTCTTCCACAGGTTGCCATGGCTGGAAACCCTGCCACTATTAATATAGCAATTTTATCCATGGATCTGTGCCCCACCAGCATCAAAATGCTCTCAATGAAATGCTGAAACACAGCAGGTTCAGTCGCTCTCCAAGTCTGGAAAAAGCACAAGCACAATTCTCACTGGAGTAAATGTATCTCCTGTATTATTTACACAAATGAAGGCACCTTATCCTCATTTGAACTCTTTGCCTCGGAGACGGGATATCTTTAAAAGGAAAAGCAGTTACCAAGCTCCTCATCTGGTCTTCTTCTTAAGAAACCAAGCAGAACAAGAGACAAACCTTGAGCATTTTCATTCTCTACTGTCAATATTGTAATATCTAGCCTCACCTGAACCTTGGGAAACAGAACTTGGAAAAGAAGAAATTGGAAGAGTTTCAAAGGTACACACACAAAATGGAAAATTCATAGGGAAATGCAGTATGTATATCGCATATAAGCTGGGATGGAATTCTAGCAGGAGCTCATTTGCATATTAGGCAAATTAATATTAATATGCAAATATATTCTTTAATAGGCAAAGAAGTACTTTTCTCCCTTTCCCACAATACGAGAACTCATGGACATTCAATGAAATTGCTGAGCAGTCGGGTTGGAACTGATAAAAGGAAGTACTTCTTCACCCAAAAGGTGATTAACACGTGGAATTCACTGCCACAGGAGCTGGTGGCAGCTACAAGAATAGACAGCTTCAAGAGGGGATTGGATAAACATATGGAGCAGAGGTCCATCAGTGGCTGTTAGTGGTCACAGTGTATTGATGGAACTCTCTGTCTGGGGCAGTTATGCTCTGTATTCTTGGTGCTTGGGGGGGACACAGTGGGAGGGCTTCTAGTGTCCTGGTCCCACTGGTGGACCTCCTGATGGCACTTGGTTTTTTTGGCCACTGTGTGACACAGAGTGTTGGACTGGATGGGCCATTGGCCTGATCCAACATGGCTTCTGTTATGTTCTTAAATTGCATATTAAGCTCCTTTGCATATTAGGGTGAAAGTATATTCTGGGAGATCTCCAGGTCCCCACTTGGTAGTTGGCAACTTTAGTCCTTACAGTTCTTCAAAGCTGACCAGGCCTAACTCTGGACAATTCCCACACATTCCTTTGCTTAAAAAAACAGGGGAAAGCATTTCAACAAATTAATGGACCGCTGTTTAAAGTGAAAGGGTCAAAACTGTCAGATAAGTGTGAACCAAGCCCACTTCATAAAGAGCTTATCACACTAGTGAATTCAGACATCGCTGCAGAATTCCTCCCCAGGTCTCACCTTCAAAGGCTGCCTTTAGGTTCCAATCCAATTTCACGCCCAGAAACACACCAGAGCATCTTTCTTAACTTTGCAATATCATTAATTATTACCTCACATTGGGACTTTCCTCATGGAACAAACAGGTTTTTAAATAGAAATCATTTGTCTCTCAGCAGGGGGGACGCCACGGTTTTATTCCCTTCAGGGCCCCACCCCCAAACACAAAAAAAGACGTAGCTGTGTAATAATCTGTTTTCATGGTGATCTTCCCCCATGACCCCACCAGCCAACGGAGACGTTTTATCGGTGTTGGCCAACTCTTTACCGCTTCTTCCCAACACCTGTGGCAGACGTCGGCTGTTCCTTGGCTTAATTGCCGTGGCAGGGTTCTCCACGCTTTCAAGGCTGTTTATTCTTTTGCAAGCTCTGGGCATTTGGTCAGGGTTCCTGGTGGTTTTTCTGCAAAAGGAAATCCCTCAACTCATTAAAAAAAATAGATTAATTGACCGGTTCGGTAACAAGGTGCCCTAGGACCTAATAAACTTTACAAAGGGTACATTCCAATTACAACTCATCTCAGCAGGAACCTGATAAGTAAGCCGGCGTAATCTTTTCTGAGCATTAAGGAACTTTGGTAATTAAAAAAAAAAAAGACACAAATCACATACACACATACAGAGAACACCTCTCCGTCCATTTAACTCTTCTTGATGCTTTTTTTCGTTTCACGTAGACTTAGCGTTTCTGCAGAGTGTTTTACAGGGAAGGATGCTCAATGTGCTGTTTCAAAAGATGGAAGAGAAATGCAAACAAACAACAGTTGAAGAAGAAGAAGATATTGGATTTATATCCCGCCCTCCACTCTGAAGAGTCTCAGAGCGGCTCACAATCTCCTTTACCTTCCTCCCCCACAACAGTCACCCTGTGAGGTGGGTGGGGCTGGAGAGGGCTCTCACAGCAGCTGGCCTTTCAAGGACAACCTCTGCCAGAGCTATGGCTGACCCAAGGCCATTTCAGCAGGTGCAAGTGGAGGAGTGGGGAATCAAACCTGGTTCTCCCAGATAAGAGTCCGCACACTTAACCACTACACCAAACCGGCTCTTTCTCCAACTGATTTTGTGAACTTAAGGCAGAGCACAAGAGAGAGGGCCAGAAGGATTGCTTCACAAGAGGACCTTTGTTTCACACCTCGGAAAATGCTGATCGCCACTTTGGGGTGAGGAAGAAATTTTTCTCCAGGCCAGTTTGGTCAAGGATCCTGGAAGTTTTCTCTATCTTCTGGGCATGGAACAGGGGTCCTTGGGTGTGTGTGTGTGTGGGGGGGGAGATATTTGTGAATTTCATGCATTGTGCAGGGGGTTGGACTAGATGACCCTGGAGGTACCTTCCAACTCTATGATTCTCAGAGAGTGTTTGATCAGCCAATCTGGCAAATAGAATGGGGGGAGAAAGATGGAAAGAAAGCAATTTTAACTTTAAACGCATTCTTCAAGCCAGCCAACTGGGCAGCGAGGGCTTTGAGAGCCACACAATATGTGTGAAAGAGCCACAGGTGGCTCCCGAGCCACACTTTGGCTGCCCCCGATCTAGATGAAATAAATAAACATTTTGATACCACAGAGCCTTCCCTTAAAGGAAACTGCTCTGCAATATAAACTGTTAAAGTGTCTTGTTCATAATTTGGTCTGCTGGGGGTGAAAGCACACGGACTCAGGCAGCAGGCCAAGTTGGACCTGACCCCCTCCCTAATGCTGCAGACCAGGATCTGGATAGCAGATGGCGTGTGGCAAGGAACTGGCCAAGGCTTAGCACCATCTCAGCTGGAAGGCTGTTGATCCCATGAAGGCAAGAGAGCAACTGAAGGTTTACGTAGGCCTTCAGAACCCCACTATTTCCTGCAGCTGGAATTGGTTGCATT
Organism: Heteronotia binoei; assembly: GCF_032191835.1. NCBI lineage: Eukaryota > Metazoa > Chordata > Lepidosauria > Squamata > Gekkonidae > Heteronotia > Heteronotia binoei. The sequence goes on from NC_083241.1 coordinate 11,189,204, forward strand.
ATTGGCCAAAGAGCAGGGTGGAATTCTAGAAGGGCTCTTTCTATATTAGGCCACACACTCTTGATGTAGCCATTTCTCCAAGAGCTTACAAAAAAGAGCCTTGTAAGCTCTTGGAGGATTGGCCACATAAGGGGTTGTGGCCTAATATGCAAAGGAGCTCTGCTAGAATTCCACCCCTGCCAAAGAGTGTTATCTGGACTCCTGTATGGTGGTGGCGACCCAGAGCATTGACCAGTGTTAGTGTGAGTTAGTGTGAGCTAGCTCATAGTTTTTTAGCCTCCAGCTCACACATTTATGTCTTAGCCCAGAGCAAACAGCAGATATTTGGGAGCATCTCTCCCTGTTAGCGTTGCCAACCCCCAGGTGGGTCAGAACGTCTAGAGTATCACAGTGAAAGACTGAAACTAAACGAAAACTATGAAATAATTAACGAAAAAACTCAGTGCACAACTTAATAATCTACTTACAAAATTTTAAAGACAAAAACTTATTAACTAAATTACACTTACTTAAAGATATATAACATAAGAAATCATAATATCAAAAATTCATCTATATTTTCAAGATGCTCTTTCTGTCATGCCAAATTTCAGGCTTTCGGTATTCATATAAGAACTTTCCAAATGTGAAATTGAAGTGGGTATACAGCAAAAGCCTCTGACAGGAACGCACCTTTACTTCTGTTTCTTGGAAAAACCCTTCCTCAGAGAGGCATATCCCACTGTATGTGTTTTATCATCTATCACTTGCGTACAGCACTCAAGCATGGAGAAAAATCTCGCTTTTTCTCCGTGCTTGAGTGCTGTGCGCAAGTGATAGATGAGAGAAGCCATGTTGGATCAGGCCAAAGACCCAGCCAGTCCAAAACTCTGTGTCACACAGTGGCCAAAAAAACCAGGTGCCATCAGGAGGTCCATCAGTGGAGCCAGAACTCTAGAAGCCCTCCCACTGTTGCCTCCCCCCCCAGCACCAAGAATACAGAGCATCACTGCCCCAGACAGAGAGTTCCAACAATACGCTGTGGCTAATAGCCACTGATGGACCTCTGCTCCATATGTTTATCCAATCCCCTCTTGAAGCTGTCTATGCTTGGAGATCAATCGTACTTGCCACACCCTTGCTCCTGGCTCCACCTCAAAGTCTCCTGGCTCCACATCCAAAGTCCCCAGATATTTCTTGAGTTGGACTCACCACGGGAGTTGTTGACTGCTCTAAACTCAACCCAGTTCGTCAGACCAACACAAGGAAACCAGAGGTTACTATTTTAGTGTGCAAATGGCTTTTTAAGGGACTGTAAAAAAAAAATGAAGGTTCTGGGCTCCTTATCTTCTCTTTCAACAGGCACGTTGTTCTGCAGACTTGTCCCGCCCCCAGTCAGCCTGGCTCGAGATTTAAAGGCACACACACCTTTCTAAAAGCAAATTGTTCCCAAGTATCTTCTTAAGCCTTCTGAAGTTTAAAGGCACATGGAGGCTGTTGAGGCGGGGCTTTCCCCTGCCGGCCAGCTGACAGGGAGTGGGAAAGAGCCTGCCAAACCAGGAGATTTCCCACTGGAACCTAGGAATTGGCAAGCTTAGCAGTCGATCATAAGATAGCAGTGCTAGGTGCTGCTAGGTGCAATGTACTGCCTCCTTTAGACTGCCCCCCTACTCTTATGGGAATGGGAACTCACCTGAGAAGACTCTGCAACACTGGGGTGGGTGGGTTTCTTGCTAGGAAGGGATAGTGGAGAGAGTAGAATTGTTTTATGATTCATGCACTCCTTTTAGATGCATGGTCAGTGATAGGGTTAAAATACTGTGAGAATTGCACTTTGCTCGTCCACTAGCTCAAGAACCCCCTAATCTTGTTCATCCCAGAGGTCTGAGAAAGTGGTTCAGTGCGTAGGCACTACATCCAAACAGTTGCCATAGCAACAGCAGGCCACCACAAAATGGCGGGAACTGAGCATGCATTAGGGAGGCAGCTGAGGGCTTCCTGAAGACACAAAGGCTTCCCATGTTCTTCTGAGGCATCTTTCCTCCGCTGAGGTGGATGAAAGCCAGGGCGGACTGTCTGTGTTGGAGAAGCAAATGAACTCACTGGTGCCCAACATGGCCCCTGAGGTGGGGAAATCACTGCTTCATTCGGGAGAAAGGAGAAGAAAGTTTCCATGTGAAGAGGAGGGAAGAGAAGGGAGCCATGACTGGGGCCCAGTGTCCCCTCAACACCTTCAGCTGTAGCTGGCGCTGGGAGGTGCTGAGATTTTTTTGGCAGCTTAACCACTGGAGCCACCTTTTAGACTCCGCTTCGTCTTCCGAGTCAGAGACATTACCCTGCCGGAGATAAATTTGTGACAAAATGTCATCTCAATAGAACTCGGCATCCCGAGGGATAAATATGGCCTTTTGTTGAGATATCATGGCGGTGCTCTATATGGGACTGCAGAGAGCTATGAAGGAGGTTTGGTTTTCAGCAAATGTCAGGCCTTCCCGAAGACTGGCGCACTTGGCGGGTGACTACGGAGCACAGCGTTGCGCTGATGAGTGAGGGGTTGTGACATTTTCCTTTCCCCCCCCCTCCCCAAACCTCCATATCTCATCCCTAATTAGTTCGGCGCCTTTGGGTGACATCTGATTAAGAAAGCAACGGGCAAACTGACAGGTATCTATAAATCTGATTCATTTACTAACAGTGAGTCACGCTCACTTTGAGGAGGAAAGGTTGCCTTGGTGCTAAAAGAAGGATAGACATTAACTATCAACGTTGAATGTGGATGCATCCGCAGATAGCAGCCCCAGGGCTTAGCCTGGGTAGGGTCACCAACTTGGGGTTGAGAAATTCCAGGAGATTTGTGGGTGGAGCCTGGGGGCAGTAGGGTTTGGGAGAGGGTCACATCTCAGAGCAGCATAAAGTTGTTTAGTCTAACAGGAACTCTATGGCAAGGACTTCCTGTGAATAAATAAGGCCTTACTGAAGAAGTCTGAAGATTTGTACCCCGCACTTCTCCCTGAATCAGAGACTCAGAGCAGCTTACAACCTCCTATATCTTCTCCCCCCACAACAGACACCCTGTGAGGTAGATGAAGATATTGGATTTATACCCTGCCCTCCACTCCGAAGAGTCTCAGAGCGGCTCACAATCTCCTTTGCCTTTCTCCCCCACAACAGACTCCCTGTGAGGCAGATGAAGATATTGGATTTATATCCCACCCTCCACTCCGAAGAGTCTCAGAGGGGTTCACAGTCTCCTTTACCTTCCTCCCCCCACAACAGACACCTTGTGAGGTAGATGAAGATACTGGATTTATATCCTGCCCTCCACTCCGAAGACTCTCAGAGCGGCTCACAATCTCCTTTACCTTCCTCCCCAACAACAGACATCTTGTGAGGTGGGTGGGGCTGGAGAGGGCTCTCACAGCAGCTGCCCTTTCAAGGACAACCTCTGCCGGAGCTATGGCTGACCCAAGGCCATTCCAGCAGCTGCAAGTGGAGGAGTGGGGAATCAAGCCCAGTTCTCCCACATAAGAGCCCGCTGACTTAACCACTACACCAAACTGCCACTACACCATTCCGGTGGTAGCAACAGGACATGGGAGCAGGAGATCCCCCACTCCCACTATAGGCCTTGCAGATCTACGTGAGCCTGAGAGCTTCTCAGAACATCCTTGTCAAGACGGAACTCTAACTGGTTTGGGACATCGGAATTGAAAGCCTATAGTGGACAGGGCTAGGTCAAGACGTGTTGTTCCACATGGGTATGCCACCCATCTCCTCCTAGATCTGTGCTACCATCAGCTTGTGATGGTACATTATGGGCCCAGGATGCTGATTCTCTTGTGCAGCTCTGATGTTAGGACTGCATGGAGGCCCTGTGGTGGATCAGCACCCTCTTTGCTGTGCTGCTCCCTTTGCATGCCTTGGCTGGAGAACCAGCCCTAGTCTTTGACCTGAGCAACCCAGCTTCAAATCCCTTTCAACCAGTGCGCTCCTGCTGAACTTGGGTTGCAGGGCCCAATCCCTTCCCTATATCCATCTCTGTGCTGCCAAGTCGCTTTTGTCCAACAACATCCTGCTGCTCAGGTTTTGCAGACTGAGAGCCATGGCTTCCTTGAATCAGCCAATCCATCTTGTTATCTATGCAGACCAAAGTGAAGAGTATTAGGGCATTTTCGCACTGACCTAACTCCGGAGCGAGGTCCCTCTTCACCGCGCAGCGTCTGCGCGGATTTCGCACCAATTGCGCCGCAGAACCCGGAAGAGCCGCAAAGTCCCGCGGCTTTTGCGTCGCAAATGTCAACTGGTTTTTGGCGGTTTACATTTGCGACGCAAAAGCCGCGGGACTTTGTGGCTCTTCCGGGTTCTGCAGAGCAATTGGTGCGAAATCCGCGCAGACGCTGCGCGGTGAAGAGGGACCTCGCTCCGGAGTTAGGTCAGTGCGAAAACGCCCTTAGTGTGCCCCTGCCTGGCTCACTGGAGCTTTTAGGACTGAGCTTGGGGACTCAGGACCAATGGGCAGCAGGATCCAAATACCTGCTGCCCTGCTCCAATCATGGCCGCCTACTGGTTTGAATGATCCAATGGCATGCTAGTGCAGGAACCTTGAACTACATATAGTTGGCCCCGATGGCCCAGTTAAGCGTCTTAGTTCAGTCATTACCATGCTGTAACTCAATCAAGACCTATGATCACCACTACCTCGCTTCTTCCTTGCGTTGAACCCCCTATATTATACGTCTCGTGTTGAGTCTTTGACTTTTGACATCGCAGGCTTTGACTTTTTCTAGCATTGTTGTCTTTTCCACTGAGTTGTGTCTTCTCAGAATGTCACCAAAGTAGGAAGGCTTCAGTCATTGGTCATTTTAGACTTCTTTGAACTTCTTTGAACTCATGAAACTGCCTGTTTCTGAATCACTGAAACCACAAACGATGTGCAAAAGCAGTCATACAACAATAAACATTTAGTCCCCTGTGCAAGCACCCAGTCTCTACCGACTCAAGGGGTGACATCACATCATGCCGTTTTCTTGGCAGACTTTTGTTATGGGGTGGTTTGCCATTGCCTTCCCAGGCATCTACATTTTACCCCCAGCAAGCTGAGTACTCATTTTACCAACCATGGAAAGGTGGAAGGCTGAGTCAACCTTGAGCCGGCTACCTGAACCCAACTTCTGCTGGGGTCGAACTCAGGTCGTGAACAGAGCTTGGACTGCAGTACTGCAGCTTTACCATTCTGTGCCACAGGGCTGCATTTTCCTACTAAGACACAATCCTTCTGTACTTTCAGGCCTCCCACAGCCATTTCACACGTCGACTGTGCAGAGGTTGTGTGAACAACAAACCCTCAGTTTTAGTATAGAATGCACACACCTACGAACACACATGAAGCAACCTTATAATCAATCAGGCTATCAATCCATCAAGGTTAGTCTTGGTGTAGTGGTTAAGTGCACAGACACTTATCTGGGAGAACCGGGTTTGATTCCCCACTCCTCCACTTGCAGCTGCTGGAATGGCCTTGGGTCAGCCAGAGCTCTCTTATCTGGGAGAACCGGGTTTGATTCCCCACTCCTCCACTTGCACCTGCTGGAATGGCCTTGGGTCAGCCAGAGCTCTCTTATCTGGGAGAACCGGGTTTGATTCCCCACTCCTCCACTTGCAGCTGCTGGAATGGCCTTGGGTCAGCCATAGCTCTCACAGAGCTGTCCTTGAAAGGGTAGTTTCTGGGAGAGCTCTCTCAGACTCACCTACCTCATAGGGTGACTGTTGTGGGGGAAGAAGATAAAGGAGATTTTGAGCCGCTCTGAGACTCTGATTCAGAGAGAAGGGCAGGGTATAAATCTACAGCTTATTATTATTATTATTATTATTATTATTATTATTATTATTATTATTATTATTATTATTCCTGTCTACTCAGAGTAGCGACAGCTCTCCAGGGTTTCATTGGAGGTCTTTCCCATCACCAGCTTCATCCTTTTAACTGGAGATGTCGGAGATTGAACCTGGGACCTTCTGCAAGCAAAGCAGGTATTCTTCTGCTCAACTAAGCACTCTTCCTAAATGAAGCTGCTGCTTAGTCCATCGACACTGTCGACGCAGACTGGCAGCAGATCTCTAGGGCAAGAGTGTCGAACTCATGAGGGATCAATCTGACATAACTGAGATCTTGTTGGGCTAGGCCATGCGTGTCATAAAAATGTAATGCCAGGTAGCACAGATATAAACTTTATAAAGGACACAGACAAACACAAAGATTTTTTTTTTAAGCTTAAAATAAAACATGCTTAAAACATTAGCACTTGTTGGTCTTAAAGATGCTTCCTTTGTATCTCTCCCTTGCAATCCAGGGAACTGGGCAAAGGAAGCTCTGGCTCTTTCCTTCCTTCCCCAGGGAGCCAGGATGGGGAGGAGCTTCAGCCAATAGAAGGAAGAGAGGCTTAGCTCAGTAGCTCTGCTGTGCGATTGAGAGAGTCTGGCAAAGCAAGCTATTCCTGCCCCCTTCCTCCCCAAGGGAAGAGCCTCAGCTAATAGAGAAAATAGAGGCTTTTGCTCTGTAGCTCCTATGTGAATAAGCAAGCCTGGCAAAGCTAATTGTGTTGCAGAAGGAAGCAAGAGAGAGAGAGATAAAGAAGCAAATGACAGCCAGTTGCTTGAGGGCCTGATAAGAGCCCTCCGGGGGCCTGATTTGGCCCCCGGGTGCATGTTTGACACCCTTGCTCTAAGGTCTCAGGCAGAAATCTTTCCCATCAATACCTGATCCTCCCAACTGAAGAAGCCAGGATTTAACCTGGGACCTTCTGCATGCAAAACAGATGCTCTTCTAGTGAGCCCTTCCACAGGTATCAGGAAGGGAAAATGTAGCGTTACTTCACAGTGATACGACTCGCCTACAGAATCTGCAGAATCTCCTTTTCCGGAGGTTCACCGGACTTCTCTGTTCAGAATGTTTTACCAGTGAATGGTGTTCATCTAGCTCGCTTTTTTCCCCAAGATTGTGCTTCCCAAACAGCTCATGTTTTGGGAGAATGACCTAATATAACATCCGCTGGTCTAACGAATGCGTCGCTTTGGGCTAGGATGTGAAACGCAGGTCCTGACCACTGTAAAATTTCTCACAGGTTCTTTTTTTCTTCCCCTTTTTGCAAGAAAGCCAGTCTTGTGAATTCCAGGATCCTGGCTCCCTTCCAGTTGGGGTAATTGCCTTCAGCCGCACTAAAAAAAAATTCCCCCCGCCGTTTCACCTGGAGAATATGCATTTCCCTCTTCCTCTCTGAACAACTGGAGTGTGTTACTGAGGCCAATCTGCCAGCGCATTTCACCTGAGAGGTGGCTGAGTTCCAGGGGTGAGTGAGTTGACCCTTCAAAACACGCAATTATTCCGTAACCTGTGTTTTGGGATCCATTAAACCGGGGGTGAACAACATGCGGTCCCCTAGCCATAAAAAAACCCCCACACACTCGAGATACCCAGCGACAACATAGCACGTCACGGCGCCAATTACCAACAAAACTCTTCTGGCTGGTGGGTGCGATCGAAAAAGAAATTTCTGCTAATCTGCTAAATGCATCTGTGCGAAAATTCTACCATATGGTCACCGAGGAAAAGGAACAGCTTGGGGGGAGGGGGGAGGGGCAACGCGAGAGGTATTGGAAACCAGTTCTCGGAACTCCAGGCTGCTTTCAAGGTCCTAGTCCTCTGGACCGATGGGCTTTGGGATAACACTTGTCACTTTCACACATGCTGAATCAGGGGTGTCAAACGTGCGGCCTGAGGACCAGATCAGGCCCCCAGAGGGCTTTTATCAGGTCTGCAAGCAATTCACTGTCATCTGCTTCCTTCTCCCTCTCTCTTGCTTCCTTCTGCATCACAGCTTGTTTTGCCAGGCTTGCTCAATTGAACAGGAGCTACAGAGCAAAGTCTCTATTTTCTCCTTCGGCTGACCAGCATATGAAGCAACTTTTGTGCAAAAGCTCACAGTGCCCAGCCATTTCATGTTTCCCCCAGGGTCTTAGACTCAAAGCATTGACATTGAGATTTCTGTAATGAATGTCAATAAATCAAAAGTAGGTTTGCAACTTACAGATACACACCTGAACAATGCCTGAACGGCCTATTCAAGATTGTTACAGTGCAGACACTGACCCCCTATTTTGATGCAATAATTCAGAGCCATAGGTATAAATTATCGGAAACTGTTAAATAAACAAAATATTGCAAGAGTGCTAATCTTTTAAGTATATTTTAAGGTTTTTTTTAACCACTTTAGTTGTGTTTGTGTCCTTTATAAAGTTTACATATCCACTACCTGGCATTACATTTTATGACACAATTGGCCCAGCCCGAGAAGGTCTCATTTATGTCAGATCTGGTTTACCCCTGTGCTAAATAATGCATTTTCAATACATTTCAGCGACCGTTTGCTAGTGGGTTTTGCCATTTCACACAGTAAAATCCAGTTACAAAGTGGTTCGGAAGAGCATTTTAATGGTTACTCGTCTAGCTGCTTTCCTTAATCTTTTTGCTGCTTCTAAATCATCCTGTAACCTTCGATCTGGTGGGCAACACCAAACTCCCAGAATTAAGCTTCCTTTTGGGCCCACTATTTCCCACCCATAGCACATCAGTAAGCAAATTTATTTCTCTTAGGGTGCAATCAGACAGGGATTCGGTTGCAGAGGCCTCCTGGCATTGAAAAAGCCACCTCAGGGTGAGGTGCGCCATGGCGATCAGACACCCCCACAACAGGCATGGACTGCACAGACACTGAGAGGAGCATTTAACTGCTCCTGTGCGTGTGGGGTGCATGTGTGGCATGCCCCGGCTGCTCAGACTGCCAGGAAACATGCCAGCCAATTTGGTGTAGTGGTTAAGTGTGCAGACTCTTATCTGGGAAAACCAGCATTGATTCCCCCCTCCTCCACTTGCAGCTGCTGGAATGGCCTTGGGTCAGCCATAGCTCTCTTATCTGGGAGAACCGGGTTTGATTCCCCCCTCCTCCACTTGCAGCTGCTGGAATGGCCTTGGGTCAGCCAGAGCTCTCTTATCTGGGAGAACCGGGTTTGATTCCCCACTCCTCCACTTGCAGCTGCTGGAATGGCCTTGGGTCAGCCAGAGCTCTCTTATCTGGGAGAACCGGGTTTGATTCCCCACTCCTCCACTTGCAGCTGCTGGAATGGCCTTGGGTCAGCCAGAGCTCTCTTATCTGGGAGAACCGGGTTTGATTCCCCACTCCTCCGCTTGCAGCTGCTGGAATGGCCTTAAGTCAGCCAGAGCTCTCTTATCTGGGAGAACCGGGTTTGATTCCCCTCTCCTCCGCTTGCAGCTGCTGGAATGCCCTTAAGTCAGCCAGAGCTCTCTTATCTGGGAGAACCGGGTTTGATTCCCCACTCCTCCACTTGCAGCTGCTGGAATGGCCTTGGGTCAGCCAGAGCTCTCTTATCTGGGAGAACCGGGTTGGATTCCCCACTCCCCCGCTTGCAGCTGCTGGAATGGCCTTGGGTCAGCCAGGTTGTCCTTGAAAGGGCAGCTGCTGTAAGAGCTGTCTCAGCCCCACCTCACAGGGTGTCTGTTGTGGGGGGAGAAGATATAGGAGATTGTAAGCTGCTCTGGGTCTCTGATTCAGAGAGAAGGGCGGGCTATAAATCTGCAGTCTTCTTCTTCAATGATTTGCTACTGGGAAGTTCCCTATGGCTATTTACTCTGGTCCCAGCCCATCCTATGATAAGGTAAAGACGTGCAGGCCGTGGGAGGGGGAGAGAGAGGTGTGTGTCCGAACATGCACATTAAATCCAGCGATGGGAGTGGCTATGGCAGATCAAATCTGCCGTGTGATCACACCCTTAGATTCTGTTTGGTGAGCGCCAGTTTGGTGCCGTGGTTAAGTGTACAGACTCTTATCAGGGAGAACCGGGTTTGATTCCCCCACTCCTCCACATGCACCTGCTGATGTGACCTTGGGTCAGTCACAAGTTCTCGCAGAGCTGTTCCTCTCAAGAGCAGTTTCTGTCAGAGCTCTCTCAGCCCCACCTACCTCACAGGGTGTCTGTTGTGGGGAGGGGAAGAGAAAGGAGATTGTAAGCTGCTCTGAGATTCCTCTTTTATAGAAGAGCCACGCTTGGTTTGATATTGATCCCAATTTGGCTTTAGAACCCCTATTATAGTGTTTGTGTTCACTCGACTCATTAGCAGTTGCTGGAGAGGAATGAAATGCACAATACATCAGGACAAGGGTATGTTTCCAAGATAAGGGAGGGGGTGTTATACACACAGCGGCCAATGTCCCCAGCAGCTAAGTGTTTAACAGTCCATAGTTCTGGCCTCAGTTAAATACGGCACAAAGTTTCATGCCCCTACCTGTGCTGAACATAGAAAATATCTTTAGCCCGTTTTGAATTTTTGCCTAGAAGCAGCAGAAACTGCAGTAGAGGGGCAGAAAAATAACCTTCTCACAAATTCAGGCAAAAAAAAAAAAAACCCAAACAAAAAACACCACCACCACGCTTGGAAAATAGCTCAAATGTAAGGTTAATTGGAGCCAGAAATGTCAAACTAATGTAGCAATTTACCCTGGGAGATCACCCTGCCCTTTGAGTACAGCAGTAGCATATACTACAGAATAGAATCACAAAGAAATATAATGGGATTTTATGTACTCTGCTGTCATATTAACCATTCCCTGCAATTAATTTCTCGTTGCAATGGTATTTTGGTTGCCCTAGATTTTTTTTTTTTTTTTACCCCGTACATTCTTTACAGATACTACTGCGGGGCACACAAGGGAATTCAATTAAGAAGAAATTAAACACACACCCTGTATATACATACTCGACAGTTGCTACAGTCACAAAACGGGACGTGCTTAAACCTGTGGGGTTAAAAACACTGAATTGTGCGGAACAACTAAAAGTCTGCCTTTCCTCTTAATGCCGCTGCTCCTCAGAGGTGATCACGATGCTGCACGCATTTCTTCGCTAATGACGCGCCCCCAGCCCTCTGCTTGGACCACAGAATTCTGAGCAGCGCTCTCCAACGTTTAAAAAAAAAGGTTAGCATTCTTCCGGAGGACTCAAATGTTCACTCTAGAGAACACAAGAACATAAGAGAAGCCATGTTGGATCAGGCCAATGGCCCATCCTGTCCATGTCTCTAATTCACACAGGAGCCAGTTTGATGCTGTGGTTGTGTGGACTCTTATCTGGGAGAACCGGGTTTGATTCCCCAATCCTCCACTTGCAGCTGCTGGAATGGCCTTGGGTCAGCCATAGCTCTGGCAGAGGTTGTCCTTGAAAGGGCAGCTTCTGTCAGAGCTCTCTCAGCCCCACCCACCTCACAGGGTGTCTGTTGTGAGGGGAGAAGATATAGGAGATTGTAAGCCGCTCTGAGTCTCTGATTCAGAGAGAAGGGCGGGGTACAAACCTGCAGTCTTCTTCTTTACACTCCTGAACCGTGATCATTTTGACAGGTACAAGTTCAAGAGGATCGGGAGCGTATAGAATGACTCCTGCGCAAGCTAGAGAGTCCAACATCATAGGGAATGTCCGGATGACGTGCCACCAGCATTCCCTCTAAGCTGAGTTAGCGTGAGCTAGCTCACAGATTTTTAGCTTCCAGCTCACACATTTTTGTCTTCGCTCAGGAAGGATGACTCCAGAGCACACAAATTTATGCAGTAGCTCACAACTCTAATGTAAAAGTAAAATTTTTGCTCACAAGACTCTGCAGCTGAGGGAACATTGGCTGCCCCCCTCCAAGTTTAGTGAGGATTGGATTTACAAAGTCTGAGTTCCAGCCCCCCCAAAGAAGGTGCCCTCAGAGAAGTGTTTTCTGGGGAAATTACAGGCAGTTACTGATGCCTCCAGCACACCAGGGAGCCATTCTACAGCCTCATGAAACTGAACAGCCTTACAAACTGAACCAGTTCATGAGGCAGCCAAAAATTCACGACAGTCCATGGTTTGCAAACGGGGCACACAATGAACCACGAATCGAAACCACATTTTCCCGGTTTGTGCCCATCTCTAGTTTCAAGGCATCTTATGTTATCATGATAAAGAGTTTATAAAATTACGCACGTGGTGGAGAAAGTGGATAGAAAGAACTGCTTCTCCCTGTCCCATAATACTAAGAATTCACGGGCATTCAATGAAGTTGATGGGCAATAGATTCAGAATGGGCAAAAAGAAATACTTCTTTACTCGGTTACTAATTAAATTGTGGGATTCACTGCTAGCGGATGCAGCGATAGCATAGATCGTATTAATAGGGTAGAGTTGTCAAATCCTGCTTGGGAGATACCTGGGGTTTGGGGGGGAGATGTTGGGGAGAGGGAGGTTTAGGAAAGGGAGGGACTCCAACAAGGTATTATGCAGGGTTGCCAATCCCCAGGCGTAGTCAGGGGATCCCCTGGTTTGGAGGTGTGTGGTCCCTATAAATGTGGTGGCCAGAACTCCCTTGGGAGTTCAATTATGCTTGTCATAACCTTGCTTCTGGCTCCACCCCCAAAGTCTCCTGGCTCCACCCGCAATGTCCCCAGATATTTCTTGAATTGGACTTGGCAACCCTACCAGGGTACGTGTGTGTGTGTGTGTGTGTGTGATTTAGGGTTGCCATACCTGGGTGGGGAAATACCTGGAGATTTTGGGGGTGGACTTGGCAATTCTAGTATTATGTCATAAAGTCCACCCTCCAAAGTAGACGTTTTCTCCAGGAAAGCTTCTCTCTGCCATCTGGAGATCCACTGGAATTCCAAATGATCTCCAGCCCTCTCCTGGATGTTGGCTACCCTAGGGTCAAATATTCATGGAAGGAGATGTCTAACTAAAGGGAACCTCCCTAGTCAGGGTCACTCAACCTCTGAATCTCAGTGCTAAGAGGCAGCAACAGGTGAAGGCCTTTAAGCCCTGTTTGTTGATGCTGGTCTAGATGGACTGGTCTAATCCAGCAGGGCTTCTCTTAAGTTTCTATGACAAAGATAAAAGCAGGGGTAGAATTCTAGCAGGAGCTCCTTTGCATATTAGGTCACACACCCCTGATGTAGCCAATCCACCAAGAGCTTACAAGGCTCTTTTTTGTAAGCTCTTGGAGGATTGGCTACATCAGGGGTGTGTGGCCTAATATGCAAATGTGCTCCTGCTAGGATTCCATCCCTGGATAAAAGGTTGTACACTAAATAATGATGCTCACTGGCTTGTGGTGTTTGGAATGGTCCTTAAAGAACAGAATTACATCACCTTTGTTTTGGAGATTTCTCTGGGGACCAACACAGTTCTTTGCAACCCAGAGGAATCCTACACACACCTCTGAGTCATCGAAGGAGCAGTTATGCAACTTTTCTGCATAGCACACTTCATAGCCCCTTCCCTGTATGTGCTCGAAGGTAACCGACCTATGATTTATTTAGTGGGCAACCTGAAAATTACTTGTGGATCTCAAAATGCAAATCTGATTGAAAGAAAAAAAAAAAGCACTGAGGTTTTGACGAAGAGGGCCAACCTCAGGGAATGGAGTCCGACATTCATTAATACGAAATAAAGCATTCTAGCTTTCATCCGCAGAAGATCAAGGATTCTTTTAACATAATTAAACCTTGAAGTTTTAATAGTATAAGACTTGAGGAAAGGGGGTGGAGAGAGGAAACACTCGTTTATGAACATTAATTGCTGACAATAATCCGTCGCTTGGTAAGCACCAGCGATCGTGAAAATTTTGATGCACAAAACCGATTGCCGCACCGTTCTTCAGAGATGTTCCATGGAACTGATATTTATTTCTCTGCCTCTTCTTTCCGCTTAGGTTCACTCAAAGGGCAAAATATCTAAGCACTGAAGCTTTTGGTCCTACTAGCAAATATTTAATGTATGAATTAAACTGGACAGGACTTTGCCAGAAGCTCTCTCCCTGTTTTATCTTGAAATCTATTTTTAACAGCATTTAAGCGCTTACATGTAAGGGGATAAAGACATCTCTGACAAACTGTGTTTATTGAGCTAAATACCATCCGGAGGGAAGCCACGGTATTTGGTCCGTCGGGTGGTTGTTTAAGAATGGGCTTGGTGCGGCTTAAGTCTCTGGCTTTGTGTCAAAAAGAGGAGCAAAGATTTGTTACAGGTGCAGGTACTGGGGATCCACTTTTAAATAACAGTGTGTTGTCAAGGTTACAGCTGACTCAGGAGACCATGGGATTTTCAAGGCAAGAGATTAACAGAGGTGGTCCCTCTGGTGGATCTCCTGATGGCATCTGGGTTTTGGCCACTGTGTGACACAGCATATTGAACTGGATGGGCCATTGGTCTGATCCAACATGTATTTTTGGTGCTTGGGGGATGATAAGTGGGAGGGCTTCTGAAGTTCTGGCCTCGCTGGTAGACCTCCTGATGGCACCTGGGTTTTGGCCACTGTGTGACTCAAAGTGTTGGACTGGATGAGCCACTTTCCTGATCCAACATGGCTTCCCTTATGTTCTTATAGATGGAACACTCTCTCTGGGGCTGCTCCGTATTCTTGGTGTTTAGGGGGCAATAGCAGGAGGGCTTCTGAAGTTCTGGCCCTGCTGGCAGACCTCCTGAAGGCCTCTGAGTTTTGGTCACTGTGTGACTACAGAGTGTTGGACTGGATGGACCATTGGCCTGATCCAATATGTATTATTGGTGTTTGGAAAGAAACAGTGGGAGGACTTCTGGAGTTCTGGCCCTGCTGGTGGACCTCCTAATGGCACCTAGGTTTTGACCACTGTGTGACACAGAGTGTTGGACTGTATGGACCACTGGTCTGATTCGACATGGCTTCTCTTACATTCTTACGTGGTTTGTCATTGCCTTCCTCTGCATAGCTACCCTGGTCTTCTTTGGTGATCTCCTGTCCTAGAACTAACCATGGCTAACCCCGCTTAGCTTCCAAATGATTATGATCCCAGGCCAGTCATTCAGACTGCTGATCCAATATTAGCACCGTTTAAGTGCAAACACTAACGGGCCCAGAAGAGAAATGGGCAAAAGCAGGCCTTGAATTCAGTAGGAGCACAGCTCCTGAACCTTTCTGACCTTCCCCCTCCTCCTCCCCACCTTGCCCATTGAATAGTAGGTGCAGCTGCATAACAATCCCTGGAGAAAGTCCAGAGAAGGGCAACTAGAATGATTAAAGGGCTGGAGCACTTTCCCTATGAAGAAAGGTTGAAACGCTTGGGATTCTTTGGCTTGGAGAAATGTCGACTGCGGGGTGACATGATAGAGGTTTACAAGATAATGCATGGGATGGAGAAAGTAGAGAAAGAGGTACTTTTCTCCCTTTCTCACAATACAAGAACTCGTGGGCATTCGATGAAATTGCTGAGCAGACAGGTGAAAACGGATAAAAGGAAGTACTTCTTCACCCAAAGGGTGATTAACATGTGGAATTCACTGCCACAGGAGGTGGTGGCAGCCACAAGCATAGCCACCTTCAAGAGGGGTTTAGATTAAAATATGGAGCAGAGGTCCATCAGTGGCTATTAGCCACAGTGTGTGTGTATATATAAAATTTTTTGCCACTGTGTGACACAGAGTGTTGGACTGGATGGGCCATTGGCCTGATCCAACATGGCTTCTCTTATGTTCTTATGGATGAGCTCCACCACCTATTTTTCTACAAAACGACCCCTGCAGGGCACAAGTAAGACATAATGGGGGGGGGGGAGGAACTGATCGTGCATGGTAGCAGGGTTTCCAAGGCTGACATGTCCAGGTAGGCCAGGTAGGTGCCTGCCTAGGGTGCCACCTGGCTAAGGGGGGGCCAGCCCCACCACACACTCTGCGGAGCTCATTTGTGTGCATGCCACCAGCCTGCTTTTGCCTTCCCCAGGTCTGTGCTTCCAATGCATAGACCCAGGGGGGAGGTGAGAGTGGTGGGGTGGTGCAGTACGTTCAAAGGCCTCCCTTGCCACCTCAGAGGCTGGGGAGCAGGGCCTAGGACACCAGAAACCCTAGTAGGTTCAGACTGTTGCTTTTGATACAAAGCTATAGTTAGGGGTGCTGCTCAGCACCCTTGAGAGGATTCAGAGGGCTGAGGACTAGCGTGCTCGTGTCATTCTGGAACACGATGTCACTTCCAGTGGAAATGGAGAAGTGGCTTCCCGATGGTGGGGGTGAAACTCTAGGAGTCCCCACAACTCTATGGTTCAACCATAGACTTGTCGGCGCTGCCTAGAACCTCCCCCCTGACGTCACAATGCCCCCTGCCCATTTTCCTCGTGTTTTTCTCCCACCTTGTACTCCTAGCTCTCCCCGGCAAGCAGAAAGTATGACACACTTGATGAACAATATTGTGTTGTTTCTCACAGAGCAAGAATAGTGACATGGCGGCAGCAAGATTTTGACCATCCTAGACAGGAAATCACAGCCCATTCTTTTCCTCCCCTGCCTTCACTGTCATCAACCTCATCTGTCCTCGCTGCCTTTGACTCAGGTTGGCGGTGGTGACCTTTATGGTTTTGTCCACAGGTGCCTGTGACCTTAGTCCATCAGCTGCAGCGTAGGGATATCCTTGACAACAATCACAGGGGTTGCCAAACAAGATCAGATGAAGTGGCAGTAACTGTGCATGAGGCAGAGGGCAGTGAAGGAGAAGACAGCGAAGGACGGTATGAAGCACACACAGTAGCTGCCAAGGAACAAGAGGCGCCTCTACCGGATTACTCCTAATGTGAATATGTTCATAAATGGATGTTGGCAGGGGTGCAATTCTAGCAGGAGCTCCTTTCCATATTAGGCCACACACCCCTGATGCAGCCAATCCTCCAAGAGCTTGCAAGGCTCTATTTTGTAAGCTCTTGGAGGATTGGCTACATCAGGGGTGTGTGGCCTAATATGCAAAGGAGCTCCCGCTGGAATTCCACCCCTGGATGTTGGAAATCTCTGAGGATGGAAATTCCTTCTCAACACTCATGAGGCGAGATAACAGATCTAAAAGGCTGAGGTAACGTAATGGGTCTGAAACAGGGCCGGTTCGACATGCTTTGTGGCCCCGTGGAAGGTACACCCACCTGAGCGGCACTACGACCAGCCCTTTTGAAATAGGGATGCCAGCCTCCAGGTGGGACCTGGAGATCCCCTGGGATTACAGCTGATCTCCGGACTACAGAGATCAGGTCCCCTGGAGAAAAATGGATACTTTGAAGGGTAGACTCGATGACATTGTAACACAGTGAGGTCCCTGCCCTGCCCAGCCTCCATCCCCAAATCTCCAAGAGCTTCCCAACCTGGATCTGGCAACCCAACATCCCCATCCCCCGCCAGTAAGAGACTGAGAGGCTGTTTGGTGTGGTGGTTAAGTGCGCGGACTCTTATCTGGGAGAACCGGGTTTGATTTCCCGCTCCTCCACTTTCAGCTGCTGGAATGGCCTTGGGTTAGCCATAGCTCTTGCAGCCATAGCTCTCTTCCTTGAAAGGGCAGTTTTTGTCAGAGCTCTCTCAGCCCCACTTACCTCAAGGTGTGTCTGTTATGGGGGAGGAAGGTAAAGGAGATTGTGAGCTAAAGAGAACCTCTACATTTTCATTGAGCTATCCACTACACCCCCAAGGGGTCTTTCCCACTTGGTTTCAATAACTTCAGGCCCTATTAGCATACACTTAAAACTGGGATTTTTAAAAATTCCATTGTGCATCACCGTACTCTTCCCTGCATTTGCCACATTGTTGCCCCCTCACCCAATTTGTGGAGATCCACCTGGAGCTCTTCACAGTGGGCCTTGGTTTTTACCAGGGGTGGAATTCTAGCTGGAGCTTCTTTGCATATT
Organism: Heteronotia binoei; assembly: GCF_032191835.1. Classification (NCBI taxonomy): domain Eukaryota; kingdom Metazoa; phylum Chordata; class Lepidosauria; order Squamata; family Gekkonidae; genus Heteronotia; species Heteronotia binoei. The sequence continues at coordinate 11,206,954 of NC_083241.1, forward strand.
AGGCCACACAACCGGGCTCTTTTTCTAGCAGGAACTCCTCTGCATATTAGGCCACGCCCCCTGATATAGCCAGTCCTCCAAGAGCTTAGAGGCCTCTTAGTACAAGGCCTACTGTAAGTTCCAGGATGGTTGGCTACATCAGGGGGCGTGGCCTAATACACAGAGGAGCTCCTGCTAGAAAAAGAGCCCCCCACACACCCCTGATGTAGGCAATCCTCCAAGAGTTTACAAGGCTCTTTTCAGTAAGCTCTTGGAGGATTGGCTACATCAGGGGTGTGTGGCCTAATATACAAAGGAGCTCCTGCTAGAATTCCACCCCTGGTTTTTACCCTCCTGAATAAATTGGTGTCATTTGCAAACGTGGCCACTACACTGCTCACTCCCAATTCCAGATTATTTATGATTATTAAATAGCACCAGCTGCAACACCAATTTGTTGTTGTTGTTTTTTGGTTTTTTGTTTGTTTCTATTTGTATCCCACCCTCCCTGCAAACAGGCTCAGGGCGGCTAACAGCGTAGTAACATGATAACATACAATAATCTATTATAAGACAATATTAATATAAAAATTTAAAAAATAAGCAATTATTAAAACCATATACATAAAATTAATTACTTTGGTGCTATATCTGCTGATATGTAATGTGTAAAATAAATAAATAGTCCTCAGAGATTTTCTGAGTTAGACCTGGCAACCCAATGCCGAAAGCCAACAAATATTTTCCTTTAAAATGGGTTAAAAGTAAAGGATTTGTTATGGAGTAACAGAAACATATTCCGATTAACCCCTCTCACTCCTTGTGTGAATGGGGATCTGTTTTGTAGTTATGTGTCGTATTTACGTGTTTTATGTTGTTTGTGTTCATTAATGTATATGCTATTATATTGATTATTATGATTTGTATGAGAATTATTCTAATTGTTGTATGTAAATAAAACTGTTTGGAAAAAAAATAAAATTTTAATAATTTTTTTTTAAAAAAGCAAGGCCAAGGTTAGCATTCAGCATAAGAACATAAGAGAAGCCATGTTGGATCAGACCAATAGCCCATCCAGTCCAACACTCTGTGTCACACAGTGGCCCAAAAAAGGAGGTTCACAGGTGGGGCTAGAAGCCCTTCCACTTTGCCCCCCCCCCAAGTACCAAGAATACAGAGCATCACTACCCTGACAGTTCCAATAATATGCTGTGGCTAATAACCACTGATGGACCTCTGCTCCATATTTTTATCCAAACCCCTTGAAGCTGGCTATGCTTGTAGCCGCCACCACCTCCTGTGGCAGGGAATTCCACGTGTTAATCACTCTTTGGGTGAAGAAGTACTTCCTTTTATCCGTTCTAACCCTTCTGCTCAGCAATTTCATTGAATGCCCACGAGTTCTTGTATTGTGAGAAAGGGAGAAAAGTACTTTTTCCTTTACTGATCAGTACTTTCTTTCTCTACTCTAAAAGTACTTCTTTCTCTACTGCTCCCCCCCTGCTGGTCAGCTGGCTGGCAGTAGGGAGGAGCCCGCAAAACCAGGAAATCCCGCATCCAGACCTGGGGACTGGCAAGTCTAACACACACACTCATCCAGCTATAGATGCCACCTGTGGAGTGACAAATCTTTATGTATATTTTGTTCACCAATTGGCACTTGCTTTGCTTGCCCTGCTTTGTGTTCTGAGACAGATTAGGCCCTGGCACCCTCTGGAACATTAGTTCTCCTATTGTCCTGTTCTCAGGCTTCTTGGAAGCGAATGGAGTTGAACCATGTGATAAACTCTGAAATTCAACATTGTTACGTCTGGGACCCCAGCTAGGAATTGCATTTTGAGACAGATTTACCCGCCCTGCTTAAACCGAGCCACTGAGAGAAAAGCTACCAGGTTTGACTAGCGCTCCAGTTAAATGCACTAACCGTTTTTGTGCACTGACCTCTTTCTGCAAGAGTGCAACGTGAAAAGAGTTGTAGCCCACAACACAATGATTGCCCACAACACAAAAAGCCATGGTAAATGTCTGACTTCCAGTAGCCCCAACTCCATAATGTTTCTTCCGGCCATGAGATGGATGGATGGTTGACTCCCCGAGGGGGGAAAGGAAACTTTCCAGCTCTTCCGCATCAACAGAAGCAGGTTCGCTAGGCTGACTCCAAAGTAGGCAAAGGTAAAGCCAGAGAGAGAGAAAGAGAGTCATTAGATAGTCTGGCCACCCGTTTGTGAAAGGTCAATAATTCCATTTATTGCACAAATTTTGCACTTCCAAGGAGCACATGGCTAGGCATACCATAGAGTTTTCCTCCCAAATTGCTAAAGCATTCGGGGGAAACCATAGAGTTTTCCCAGAAATGCCTAGAGTGGCCAGCGTGCACCATCGCCGGCGCAATGACGTCACTTCCGGGTGACATCATCACACAGGTGATGTTGGGCAGGGATCCCCCCGCTGACCCACTGCGGGCCAGTGGGTTGGGTACCCCCAAAGTGGGAGAACTCTTGCCTGGCCTGGGAGTTTGCAAGCCCTAGTACTGTTTGTTGTTCAGTAATGTTATGTATTTATAAATACTGCACATGAACACTTCAGCGTTAACTCATGTAAGATTCCGATTTCATGTTAGGAAGGTAGAAAGGAGTATTCCAAGGGGATCCCAAAAACTACAGTAAATTTTGAAGTGGGTCCTAAAACGTACGGCTAGTAGGGGTGCATGCTGAGAAAATGTTCGTTATAATTTTGGATCTGAGCTTTAGAGTGGAAATTTTTAATGTGATTGCATATTTTGGGGTAGACCAGGGCCTTTCTTCCTGGGAGAATGCAGCAGAATGGAGTTCCAGGACCTCCTTGTGGAAACACAATGTTTCCAGTTTGGTGTAGTGGTTAAGTGTGCAGACTCTTATCTGGGAGAACCGGGTTTGATTCCCCACTCCTCCACTTACACCTGCTAGCATGGCCTTGGGTCAGCCGTAGCTCTGGCAGAGGTTGTCCTTGAAAGGGCAGCTGCTGTGAGAGCCCTCCCCAGCCCCACCCACCTCACAGGGTGTCTGTTGTGGGGGAGGAAGGTAAAGGAGATTGTGAGCCGCTCTGAGACTCTTCGGAGTGGAGGGCGGGATATGAATCCAATATCTTCATCTACCTCACAGGGTGTCTGTTGTGGGGGAGGAAGGTAAAGGAGATTGTGAGCCGCTCTGAGACTCTTCGGAGCGGAGGGCGGGATAGAAATCCAATATCTTCTTATCTTCTTCTAAAAAATAAATGTTCAAACGTTCATGAGGGGCACCCATGTGTTTCTCCGTCATTTTTCACTTAAGAGTTCCAGCATCTCTTTTTCCAGAAATAAAGGCCTGGGCAGGATATTAGGAGCTCCGTGGCGCAGAGCAGTAAAGCTACAGTACTGCAGTCCAAACTCTCTGCTCACGACCTGAGTTCAATCCCGGTGGAAGCTGGTTTCAGGTATCCGGCTCAAGGCAGACTCAGCCTTCCATCCTTCCGAGGTCGGTAAAATGAGTATCCAGCTTGCTGGCAAGGAATATGTCTTACCTTTCCACTGAAAACACTGCATTTGCCATCTTTACTTGTAGTCCGTTTGTTTCCTTTCACAAAGAGAGTGGCTTCTTTCACAGAGCCCCTCACATCCCTTTCCACTGCTCTGGCATGATTTCCTGTGGGGGATATTGAGGGGAACTGGAATGGCTGCTTTTCAACCAAATGACACCAACATTTTAGCAGACTGAGTGCTGCCTGTCCTCTAAAGAACCCCTGAGTTTCAAGCACCTTGGGCCATGGTGATATCTTTTATGAGCCCCTGAACAAGCTTGCAAAGGACAAAAGGGTTCTGCTCCCAATAAACGAGTGAGGGAAAGAGAACTGCAGCTCTCTGTGGCTGGCCTCAAATTGTCAAGCATCGGTATTTCGAATAATCGAGCTATTGTTAAAATCAAAGACTCGTTTTATTGATAATCCAGTACTTGCTCCAAGAAATGGAAGTGATACAGAATGTTACATAGCATGACATCTTAAAGGCTACTTCAAAGGCAAAGTTCAGACAACTTCGAAACATAACATACAGATGTGAATTGCATAGAAGGTTCAAAGCGTACTATCAACTACTCATTTGAATACTATAACATCTCTTGGTTCCCACACATTCCTGACTTGCTGATATGTATGGGAACTCGTGGGAGAGGCACTTCTGCTTTACAATAGGAAGATTACTTGCATATCCTGCATCCTTGAGAGTCAACAGGTGGGGGGGGGGACTTTGAAGAGAGATCTTTATTCAGAAAGGAGGGGTAATAGAAAGGAGGGGGGAAGTATGAGCACAGAATGCATACTAAATTAATACTCAGAAATATCACGCTTGACACAAATGGTTATTGTCTGAAAGAACTCTGCCCTGTTCCCCTGCAAGGATCCCATTGGAAGGGAGAAATTCCATTACTTGGTTGATCAGCAGAATCAAAGAAAAACACAAGCACATGCTGTAGTCAACTAGCAGCACCAAAGGATTAAAAAAATAGATTGTTCCAGGAAGGGTTTTTAATAATACCTTAGGAGCCCCATGGCACAGAGTGGTAAAGCTGCAGTACTGCAGTCTGTGCCCTCTGCTCATGGCCTGAGTTCAATCCCGGCAGAAGTTGAATTCAGGTAGCCAGCTCTAGGTTGACTCAGCCTTTCATCCTTCCAAGGTCGGTCAAATGAGTCTCCAGCTTGCTGTGGGGAAAGTGTAGATGACTGGGGAAGGCAATGGCAAACCACCCCGTAAAAAGTCTGCCATGAAAACGTCATGATGCGACGTCATCCTAGAGTCGGAAACAACTGATGCTTGCATGGGGACTACCTTTACCTTTAAGGATCTCTGATTTGTGTTACCATTCTCGAAAATCATGGTGATGGCTTGAACCAGCAATTTGTACATACTTCAAATAGCAGGTTTACAAGTTCTCGAAAATCATGGTAATGGCTTGAACCAGCAATTTGTACACACCCCAAATAGCAGGTTTACAAACTCATATCAAAAAGTTTGAGAGCTGCCAGGTTAACGTTAACTCCTCCAGTCTTTTTTTTCAAAAATAACCCTTTCCCCCACAAAAAAACCCCCACCCTCAGTATATCTATAAGCAAAGAAGTAACAATAAAGAAATTGCAGTAGCTTCCATATAACTTCTTGGCAAAAATTCAGCATGCTGATTCCCTCTAAGCTGAGTTAGCGTGAGCTAGCTCACAGATTTTTAGCCTCCAGCTCACACATTTTTGACTTAGCTCAGGAAAAATGGCCCCAGAGCACAATAATTTATGCCGTAGCTCACAACTTTAATGCCAGTAGCTCAGAAAGTAGAATTTTTGCTCACAAGACTCTAGCTTAGAGAGAACATTGATTCTGACCTGTTTTGTGGGGTTTGACCCTCACATTGCTACATATGTGCAATTTCTCATCTGTACCCACAAGAAGGCTTCGGTTACTAAGGACTCTGTGCACGTACTTTAAAAAAATACTGTCTCGTTATTTAACAATATGCTTTTATTCTTTATTCAATGCTGTATGGAGTGCCTTAATAACTCCAATGATAACTCTTCTCAAACCAGAAACAACAGCCTGAAAAGCATGTGCATGAATATTTAAAAGCTTTCCTCATTTCCTGAAAGAGATCTGAGCTTGTGGACCCCTTTGCTTTAGTTCTCCTACCAGGAAGAAAAGGGTGAACTGCCATTAGCTAAACGGTGGCCTGGAGAGAAAAGGGATTATAAATCACCATTGTCACGAACACAGAGACGGCTATTCTCACAGACATTCCAATTCCAATTCCAATAATGTCACAGAAGCAAAGGGAGAGCCACTGGGATCGAATCTGGCATGCTCAGATTTTGCATGCCAAGTTTAGTTCATGCTATAATTACATACAATCAGGGGGGAAATTCTAGCAGGAGCTCCTTTGCATGTTAGGCCACACACCCCTGATGTAGCCAATCTTCCAGGAACTTACAAAAAACGAGTCTTCTAAACTCTTGGAAGATTGGCTACATCAGGGGGGTGTGGCCTAACATGCAAAGAAGCTCCTGCTAGAATTTCACCCCTGCATACAATGATCATGGAACTCATCAAGGGAAAGCACTAGACCAGGGGTATCGATCGGATATAAATGACATAAATGGCCAGATCTGACATAAATGAGACCTTGTTGGGCCAGGCCATGTCGAGTTGGGCCGGGCCATGTCAGGCCAGGCCATGTGTGTATCTATTTAAGATTAGGTAACAGAGACAGAAACTTTATAAAAGGCACAGACAAACACAAATATTTATATTTATATTTGAAAAACTTAAAATATTGGCACTCGTTGGTCCTGAAGATGCTTTCTTTGTATTCTCCTTGTCAAGCAATGTGAATCTTTCTTTTAATAATATAATGCTAATAGTATGATGCTAACTGAATGTATCTGTAAAGCTCCGTGAATGTCACTAACCATGAACTAAGCTGGGCACATCAAAGCAGGGAATAGCCAGAGTGTAGTTCACGCCTCTCGTGCTTTCACTAACAAATGCAGGAATTCACTCTTTGAAGATAAGCGCCTCCAGGGACAGGTTCTCAGGCCTGGTCCCAGGAAAAGAAACCACAGGGGAGATAAGAAGTTGCCGTGTGAAGATTCACACGTGAATACAGCATTGTTTAGAGAATGTAGCTTTGTTTAGGAAACCTTTGATGTGCCACCTTTAAATATGCCCTCCAGTGTTACTATGTATCAGTTCCAATACCTAGTTCAAGCATCTTGGATTATCAATAAATCATACTTTGTTTCAAATCAAGGACTGATTTCTTTGAGATCTAATTGCTTGACACTCCTATGGGATCAGAGAACTAGGCAAAGAAAGCTGTGGCTGTTTCCTTCCTTCCCCAGGGGACTGGGGTGGGAGCCTCAGCCAACAGAAGGAAGAAGCTTGGCTCAGTAGCTCTGCTGTGCGATTGAGAGGGCCTGGCAAAGCAAGCTATCCCTTCTTCCCTTCCTCCCTAAGGGAGGCGCCTCAGCCAATGGAAAAAAAGTTTTGCTCTGTAGCTCCTGTGCAATTGAGCAAGCCTTGCAAAGCAAACTGTTATGCAGAAAGAAACAAGGTATAGGGAGAAGGAAGCAAATGACAGCCAGTTGCTTGGGGACCTGATTTGGCCCCCGGGCCGCATGTTTGACATCCCTGCACTATACTGCTTTCTGTGTTTTCATGTGTGCAGTCAATGGCAACTATTTGGGAAATGAATCACTGCCACAAACCAGCACTAATAAAGAGTACAATAATAACAACAACAATAAGTAGGGATGGGCATGAACCAAACCAAAAATTCCCCAAACCGAACCAGTCAGTTAAGATCCTCCTTTCTCCCAGGTGCGAGAAGACTCTGACAGGTTTGATGGCTTGCAGGCATTTAAAACTAACAACTGGAAGGTAGCCCACTGTTAGGTTTAAATGGCTGTCAGCCATTTCAGTGGTTTGTTTCGCTTCCCCCCACTTCCAAATTGGGGGGAGGGGGAAGCAAAACCAATTGGTGAAAAGGTTTGCAGCCATTTAATCTGAACACAGCTGCAGACCTGCACCACTTAGCTGTTTAAATGGTTAAATGAACCAAACTGGACAAAAATCCAATAAATGTTTGGGAAAGATGCCTTCCCCAAACATCACCATAGGGAGTTCGAACCAGGCCAAGTTCATACCGAATTTCAGCTTGTGAACCAGTTCATGACCATGCCTAGTAATAAATGCAGCAAAAACATAGTGATAGAATTTGGCCTGGACAAGTGTATGACATTTGCACTGAACAGAGGAAACATAATAGAACAAAAAGAACTCAAGAAACTGAGATGCCGAACACCACCACCAAAACACTAGGCTTTGAAGGAAACTACAAATATCTTGGAACTTTAAAAGCTGACAACATCAGACATACCTTTGTTAAGAAAAATACCACCAAGGAGTATTACCACCAGTTAAAAAGATATCATGAACAAAATCAAATGGAGGCAACACAGCAAAGGCAATTAACATGTGGGCAGTCCTAGTTCTAAGATGCACAGTCAGCATTATCATTTGGAAACAAGCAGAATTAAAAGCAATGGACCACAAAACTCACAAGATCATCGTGACAATGCATCACTCCCTTCACCCTAGAAATGATGTTGATCACCTTTACATACCAAAAAGAAGTATTCTGGAATTTAAGTGAAGAAGTTGAATTTAAGGTGAAGAAGAAAAACAAGCACTGAATGACTGCACCAAGAAAAGCAAGGAGAAGAGTCTAGCTGAAGTGTGACACACTTATTTCAGGTTACAGAAATCAAAGAAGATTTCAAAAAAATCAAATGAGACAAGAAATCATGGGGAATGATGAAACAAAGATTATTTGGGACTTCTGGTTATAAACAGAAAAACCATGAAATACCAAAACCCATGAATAGAGTTAGAATGCCTCCAGAAGAAGGTGACTATTGTGTCAGACACTGGAAAATTACTGTGATGAAATGCTTAGCCTAACTAACTCCATTCTCTGACCCTGATACTAACCATGGGAAAAGATCTTGCATATCAAAGTAGAGGCATAGATTGTTACTAACACTGAGGGGCCATTCCTTTCTCTGAAACTAACAAATGCAACCTTCCTTTGAAGAAAAAATGCCTCCGAGGATGGCAGTTTAGCCATCTCCTTGAGACCAGCAATAACAATGAGATAAGAAAGAACAAGCATGTGAAACCTTGCACCTTAGCCCAGCAATGTTTAGGAATGTGGCTGTGACGGAAAGCTAGGGGTTAACCAGAAACTGAAGACGCACAGGGCCTGCGTCAGGTGACCTGAGGGTGGGGGCAAAGTGCTCAGAGCTCTCAGGGAGGGAAAGTGGTTGAGTGACAGAAACTGCTGAGGCAGTCGTTCAGTCAGTTGGTGTCTGACAGAGTTGGGGCCTGTCAGAAGTCTGTCAGAGTTGGGGCCTGACAGAGACTGAGTGGGTCAGTTCGTGCCTGACAGAAGGCTGAGGGGACAGCTGATCCTGTGAAGGAGCTTGAGGCGGAGACGGGGAAGTCTTCCAGAGACTGCAAGCTCGACCAAACCAGCCAAGAGGGCTGTGTGTGAGGAACAAGTGTGAGTCAGTCAAGACCTGAACGGTCACAGACACCTATAGACAACTCAGAAGATCTAGTGAGGTGGTTGAGGGAGTGGATGTGGGTCTGAGACACCAGAAGGGCTGAGAGGAGAGACTCCAGTCGAGGGGTGAGGCTTGGCACATCATTCCCAAGAGGCCAGACCTTGGCTAGAGGTGGAGAGAGCAAGTTATAGGGAAACTGTGAACTGTGTAACTGAGAGACTCTAAAGAAGGAAAAAGTGATTGTAAAGCCTGAACCAACTGAGCAACGTGTTAGCCTGTGTAAATATCTCCCTTATCCCCAAGTTAAAGACTTTGTGTTATAATAAATCTGTGGTTTGAGTTAAAGTTCTCGAGAGCCTATATTTTTTGGAAGAACAAACAAAGCTGCTGTGGTCCCCTATGAAGTAAATTCTATTTCCATCAAAAAACAAAGTAAAATACCCCGAAGAGACTGAGTAAAAGAGATCCAGTGAGGCCGTGAGGCGGGCGCTGCTATAATTGGTGGCAGAGGTGGGATTCGAACCCACGCCCCCGAAATGACTGGAGTCTCTCCTCTCAGCCCTTCTGGTGTCTCAGACCCACATCCACTCCCTCAACCACCTCACTAGATCTTCTGAGTTGTCTATAGGTGTCTGTGACCGTTCAGGTCTTGACTGACTCACACTTGTTCCTCACACACGGCCCTCTTGGCTGGTTTGGTCAAGCTTGCAGTCTCTGGAAGACTTCCCCGTCTCCGCCTCAAGCTCCTTCACAGGATCAGCTGTCCCCTCAGCCTTCTGTCAGGCACGAACTGACCCACTCAGTCTCTGTCAGGCCCCAACTCTGACAGACTTCTCTGACAGGCCCCAACTCTGTCAGACACCAACTGACTGAACGACTGCCTCAGCAGTTTCTGTCACTCAACCACTTTCCCTCCCTGAGAGCTCCGAGCACTTTGCCCCCACCCTCAGGTCACCTGACGCAGGCCCTGTGCGTCTTCAGTTTCTGGTTAACCCCTTGCTTTCCGTCACAGTGGCTTTTGCATAGTAACCTTTGATGTATAACCCCTTAAAGCACATCTGAACATGTATGAAAGTATCAGTTCCAATCTTCCTTCGCTCAGATGTCATGGACTTTTGAATAAAGCCTTAACCTTGTATCCAAACGAAGTCTGGTTGATTTAATATTCCAATGTCTGACACATTGTGCCAGTTATCATTACAGACCTTGAAGCAGCACCTAGAAACATCTGGACATTCTGAGCATTGGGCAAATAACCCCAGTTCAGCTCCAGAAGACAGCGTTGCCTGGAATCGTAAGAGTCGTGTTAAGACAGATCTGCAATTCTCAAGAATTTGGCTAGCTCTTGAACTGAAGAACACCATCTATGAGTCAAATATCTGACGGTGGTGATGGTGGTGGTGGTGGTGGTGACGATGACGACAACGATGATGATGATGTGCCTTCAGTTCACATGATGCATGATTCGTGGTGATCCCAGGCCAGAACCATGGGGTTTTCAAGGCAAGGGATGAGCAGAGGTGCATAGCAACCCAGGTCTTCTTTATGATGGTCTCAAGTCATAGAATTCAGGTTGTAATTGTAACAAACATAAAATGAAGAACAGTCAGTAGAATATCAGAATCTTTGAAACTTAAAATGGGAGTTACCATTATTACAGTTCCAATATCCCTGAAATAGTTCCATTCCATTCACCTCACTAAGAATGTGACTACACTATCTTCTAACCCAGGGGTCTGGATGAGAGTGCTCCTATCAGGCCCCCCAAGTAACTGGCTGTCGCCTGCTTCCTTCTCCCTCTCTCTTGCTTCCTTCTGCATCGCAGCTTGCTTTGCCAGGCTTGCTCAATCACACAGGAGTCACAGAACAAAGTCCCTATTTTCTCCAATCAGGGCTCCTCCCTTGGGGAGGAAGAGCTTGCTTTGCCAGGCTCTCTCAATCACATTGCAGAGTTATTGAGCCAAGCCTCTCTTTCTTCTATTGGCTGAGGCTCCTCCCCCTCCTGGTCCCCTGGAGAAGGAAGGAAGGAGCCAGAGTTTCCTTTGCCCAGTTCCCTGGATCCCATGGGAGAGAAACAAAGGAAGCACCTTTAAGACCGAGTGCTAATGTTTTAATCATGTTTTATTTTTAAGTTTTTTTAAAAAAAATCTTTAATTGTGTTTGTCTGTGTCCTTTATAAAAGTTTATACCTCAGTTACCTGGCATTACATTTTATGAAACACGTGGCCCGGCCTCTCAAGGTCTCATTTATGTCAGATCTGGCCCTCATAACAAATGACTTCAACACCCATTTTAACCCTTTCTGTTGCCTTCATCAGAGAGCACACGAAAGCTTACGTTCTGAATAAAACTTGGTTGGTCTTAAAGGTGCCACTTGACTCCTGTTTTGTTCAAGTGCTTCAGACCAACCCGGCAGCCCGCTTGGATTTATCTTTTTAAACCCTGTGATTGTTGTTTCTGGCAGGCACCTGGCTAATCTCCTGGGGTTGTGCTGCAAATCAATAAATCCATCTGGGCACAGAAAGGGTCTAGAATAAAGAGAAGTGTCTTCCAAGACCCTGTTCCTGCCCCCACACCAGCAGGGGGGTTGCCTTGTCTTTCAAATCTCGACTTACGGGCAAGTCGACGTCTTGTTGCGTTGAAATCCCAAGCCAAAGTGAGGAGCAAAATTCCAGAAGGAAGTTGGTGAATGATGTAGATCTTAGGGTGATTGAGCAAATCCTGTCCATTTTTCTACAGGTTAGTATTATTGATTGCTGACACCGGAGGGCCTGACATATAATCAATAGGCTCTGTGACCCACGGCGTTCGTGCCACGGTCTGTCTGAGCTCTCGGCGCAAGAACACAAGGAAACGGAGAGGAAAGGAAAGAGAAGATGGCAGTTCCTCTGGAGACTTTCCATTCCATTTCCTAAACGAATCCACCCAAATGAGTTATGCTACACCGGCAGTGGGGTTGTTTCTGCCTTCAGACACCCCTGAAATCCGGGATTTATTTATTTGCAGCAGTTTGGTGTAGTGGTTAAGTGTGCGGATTCTTACCTGGGACAACCAGGTTCGATTCCCTACTACACCACATGCAGCCAGCTGGGTGACCTTGGGTCAGCCACAGTTCTCTCAGAGCTGTTGTCTCAAGAGCAGTTCTCTCAGCCCCATCCTACCTCGCAGGGAGTCTGTTGTGGGGAGAGGAAGGGAAGGAGATTGTGAGCTGCTCTGAGACTCCAAGTGAAGGGCGAGGTATAAATCCAATCTCCTCCTCCCCCTCCTCCTCTTCTATCCAGAAATGGGACCTTTGAGGTAGGATGATTCTCCTTGATGAAGAAGGCGGTGGTGTCTCAAGGGCAGAGCAAATGTTTTGTATGCCAGAAGTCCCAGGTTCGATTCCTGACACCTCCAATCAGAGGGCTGCTGATAGGAAGTGTTGGAAGGGGCCATAGCTCAGGGGCACAGGAACACAGTTCCAGCTGGCTCGGCGTCAAGGGAGTGTGGTCCAATATGCAAATGAGTTCCTGCTGGGCATTTTCCACCAAAAAGCCCTATGTGAAACAATGATGGTGTCAGGGGGTGTGGCCTAGTATGCAAATGAGTTCCTGCTGGGCTTTTTTTTTCTACCAACAAAAAGAGCCCTATCAAAGATTTCAGGTTTTCACGGCTGGTAACATCACTAGGGTTTGTAGAATCTTTCGGGATCAAGTGCCGTGTTCTACTGGAGAAAGTTTTCCTTCCAGACGTTTCGTTCTCAGCTGCGGAGAACATCCTCAGTGGCGTTGCAGCCGGAGCAGGCGCTCAGACCTTCTTGGCTGCTGTGCATTGAGATGGTCTGAGCATTGAGAAGGTCTGTGCATTGAGATGGTCTTGTGCATTGAGAAGGTCTGAGCGCCTGCTCCAGCTGCAACGTCACTGAGGATGTTCTCCGCAGCTGAGAACGAAACGTCTGGAAGGAAAACTTTCTCCAGTAGAACACGGCACTTGATCCCGAAAGATTCTACAAACCCTAAAAAAGAGCCCTCTTGTTACAGGGCCTACTGTAAGTTCTTGGAGGACTGACTACCTCAGGGGTGTGTGACCTAATATGCAAAGGAGTCCCTGCTACAAAAAAAAGTCTGAATGAGGCCATTATTCCTTCACTGTCAGTTTTGTCTACTCAGATTGGCAGTGGCTGTCCAGGGTCTCAGACGGAGGTCTTTCACATCACCTCCTACCTTAGCCTTTGACTAGGGATGATGCCAGGGAACGAACCCGGGACCTTGCGCATGCAAAGCGGATGCTTTGCCACTGAGCCATAACCCCTCCCACGTACAAAAGCTGCTATAGCCTGTTAATTTTTGCAATGAAACTGTCAGCTCTGGTGCCCTGCCCCTCACGTAACCACTCCATCCCTCCGACGGAATGGCATTTCCGTTTGGAGGAGGTGGCTGTGATTTCCATTTTGCCCCTATGTTATTCTTAGGCGTTTGCTGACATCCCCTCAGAGCAAACTTTCAGGAGGCTCAGACAGCCAAAACAGGCAAAGAAGAGAAAGAAGACCGGAGATTTATACCCCGCCCTTCTCTCTGAAACAGAGTCTCAGAGCGGTTTACAATCTGTATCTCCTTCCCCCACAACAGACACCCTGTGAGGTAGGTGGGGCTGAGAGAGCTCTCCCAGAAGCTGCCCTTTCAATGACAACTCTGTGAGAGCTATGGCTGACCGAAGGCCATTCTAGTAGCTGCAAGTGGAGGAGTGGGGAATCATACTCGGTTCTCCCAGATAAGAGTCTACGCGCTTAACCACTACACCAAATTGGCTCTCTCAAAAGAGGCAGGAAACCTCACTCCTCAAAGCCCCTGAGGGTGATTTTTAATTTTACTGACTTATTGTCTGCCTTTCTCACTGAGATACAGGGTAGATTACGCAGGTGGGTCAATAGAATCAGAGGATGCGACATACAATAAATGATGCAATAGCATTAAGGTGTAGAACCAGGGCGCTTTTTTTGTAGCAGGAACTCCTTTGCATATTAGGCCACGGCCCCTGATGTAGCCAATCCTCCAAGAGCTTACAGGGCTCTTAGTACAAGGCCTACTATAAGCTCCAGGAAGATTGGCTATATCCAGGGAGGGGGGGAGGTTGTCTAATATGCAAAGGAGTTCCTGCTACAAAAAATTCCCTGTGTAGAACCCTTCGGTAGTTTTAAAAAACCCCACAGCACTGAAGCAAAGCGTAAGTATGAATACGACACATTAAATCAGGGGTGTCGAACTCATTTGCTATGAGGGCCAGATCTTGACCTTACCAGGCCGAGCCATGGGTGTCATAAAATGTAATGCCAGGTCAGGGAGATATAAACTTTATAAAGGACACAGACGAACACACACACTTGGCCTAATCCACCTCGCTGGCTTGCTAAGCCTCAGCCAACAGACAGGAGAGAGGCTTGGCTCAGTAGCTCTGCTGTGCAATTGAGAGAGCCTGGCAAAGCTAACTCTCCTTCCCTCACTTCCTCCCCAAGGGAGGAGCTTTGCTCTGCAGCTCCTGCGATTGAGCAAGCCTGGCAAACAAGCTGTGATGAAGAAGGAAGCAAGAGAGGGAGAAGGAAGCAGATGACGGTGAGTTGCTCGCGGGGCCTGATAGGAGCTTTCCGGGGGCCTGATTTGGCCCCTAGGCCGCATGTTTGACACCCCTGCATTAAACGATGCAAAATTCCATAGTAGGATCCCAGTTTCATCAAGCTGAACGCAGTAGAATAGACCACAGCCCCTAACCATTTTCCCAAATAACTTTGTGAATAATTTAGTGCTGTGCAACTCTCTTAGCTGCTTAGAAAAGCCCTCTTGAATAATTCAGTTTTGCATGGTTTGATACACTCGGTGGATATTGCATCATCCTCATCCACCTCCTCTGTCCTATCACAGGCTACATCAAGCTGCATTTTAGCACATGTAAAATATTATCTAACAGACAGCGACCGTGCCTATTTTTAACACTTGCGAAGCATCTGTAATGTGGGTGCTCGCATCGTCTCTTGCTAATTGTGACAACAGGAGAGAGCCGCTTCCAGAATGCCTGAATGTCACACTGAGGAGGGCTTTCTCACCCCCCCATTTTTTTTTTAGTACTTAGAGAAGGCTGAAATCCAAAACACAGAAATGAAGCCTCCGGTTTCTGATTCTAGAAAACTCTCGTTTGGTTTTGATAGACCCAGGAATGAAGTAAGGACAAGGGAATTCTAGAAGAAGAAAATGATGATGATATTGGATTTATACCCTGCCCCTCACTCTGAATCAGTCTCAGAGCAGCTTCCCTAATGGGTGGGAGTGCTGCAGATTCTATAGGAGGAACCGCCTCTGTTCCCCCCCCCCCCCCGCACTGACTATGGCCCTGCTAAGGGGCAAGATAAGAGAAAATGTGGTGAGTTCCAGGGAGAAATGCAAGAAAAGTGGGACTGTCTCCAGTAAGGGTTGCAAATCCCAGAAAAGTTATGAAGAAGAAGAAAAAGATGATGATATTGGATTTATATCCCGCCCTCCACTCTGAATCTCAGAGCAGCCACGATCTCCTTTACTTTCCCCTCCCCAAAGGACACCCTGTGAGGTGGGTGGGGCTGAGAGGGCTCTTACAGCAGCTGCCCTTTCAAGGACAACTCCTACAAAGACCATTCCAGCAGCTGCAAGTGGAGGAGTGGGGAATCAAGCATGGTTCTCCCAGATAAGACTCCACACAGTTAACTACTACACCAAACTGGTTAAAAGTAAATGCAGCTGCAATTGCCCGTTACCAAGATTCACTCGGTGGCCATTTTCCAGTTGTACACATGCAATACCTACATGGGATCAGCACGACGATGCATTGCATGTTTTTAAAGCGATACGATAAATTTCAGCTTGAAAGGAAAGTGTAGGTTCGTTTCTTTCCTGCAATTTCTGCTTCTCTTCTCCCGAAATGGAGAAAAGTGGAGCCGTGGAAATGTAAGCCGTACCCAAATGTTTCCAAAGCTGCAATTCCAGGGACTGGCCTCCTTATATCCATATGTGAACACCAGGTGCTTTGCCCCTCCCTCCCCCCCAAAAACCAGCTGTGTGCAGAGAAGGCAGTTTCCATTTACTACACTTATGGAATTTTTAATATGAGCGAAAAATTCTCTTGGAAGCGAAGGGGGGAAAGTTCGCGGCCTCTGTTCAAGGTGAGCTCGGTTTTTGTGGGCTTTTTGAGAGCGCTTGAAAGTCCAAGAGAAGAGCAACACCGCCACCATGTGTTCATATGAAGAAAGGCTCCCTCCTTGTCCAACCCGTTTAACGGCACCAAAGATCGATGTTTCAGGACACGGAATCTTTTCAAGATAATGAATGCGTGATCCCGGCTGATCCAAGGTCGCATTAAATTAATGCACTCCTCAAAGCTTTTTGTAATAATACAATTAATGATTTGTCACCATACCATTAAAAGAACTAATGGCCAAAAAAACCTTAAGGGCCTTGACCTATTTAGTGATGGCCTTAAAAATAACTACAAAGCAAAACTGACCCCCTCCCCTCACACACACACCATGCCTCCCCCCGATTCTTGCAATCCCTAGTTTGGAAAGCTTAGGGGGTCTCTTTTACTTTCCTCTAGGCTTGCCAGTCCACAGGTCTCAGCAGGGGATCCTCTGGTTTTGCAGAAGTCCTGTTCCAACAGCCACCATGAGAGCCAGTTTGGTGTAGTGGTGAAGTGCGCAGACTCTTATCTGGGAGAACCGGGTTTGATTCCCCACTCCTCCACTTGCAGCTGACCCAAAGAATGGCCTTGGGTCAGCCATAGCTCTTGCAGGAGTTGTCCTTGAAAGGGTGGCTTCTGGGAGAGGTCTCTCAGCCCCACCCTCCTCACAGGGTGTCTGTTGTGTGGGGGGGGGAGGGTAAAGGAGATTGTGACTGCTCCGAGACTCTAAGATTCAAAGTACAGGGCAAGATATAAATCCAATTTCTTCTTCTTCTTCTTCTTCTTCTTCTTCTTCTTCTTCTTCTTTTTCTTCTTCTTCAGTGTGGTGTAGTGGTTAAGTGTACAGACTCTTATCTTGGAGAACTGGGTTTGATTCCCCACTCCTCCACTTGCAGCTGCTGCAATGGCCTCTGATCAGCCATAGCTCTCGCAGAGTTCTCCTTGAAAGGTCAGCTTTTGTGAGAGCTCTCTCAGCCCCACCTGCCTCACAGGGTGTCTGTTGTGGGGTGGGGGGAGGTAAAGAAGATTGTGACCGCTCTGAGATTCAGCATATAGGGCTGGATATAAATCCAAATCCAATATCTTCAACATGCCTTTTCACCTCAGAAGGCGAAGAAAAAGAAGAAATGTGATTTATATCCTGCCCTATACTCTGAATCTCAGAGCGGCTCACAATCTCCTTTACCTCCCTCCCCCCAACAACAGACACCCTGTGAGGTGGGTGGGGCTGAGAGGGCTCTCACAGCAGCTACTTTTTCAAGGACAACCTCTGCCAGAGGTATGGCTGACCCAAGACCATTCCAGCAGGTGCAAGTGGAGGAGTGGGGAACCAAACCCGGTTCTCCCAGATAAGAGTCCACACAATTAACCATTACACCAAACTGTCCTTTGCTGAGATCCACAGCAGGACAACAGAACCACTTTCAAGTCGACTTTGAAAGAGCTTGCAGGCAAGTTGAACAACGAGTGCAATCAGGTCCAGGGAATTTGGAACAGCAGAACAGTAAACTTTTAGGCTCTGCTAACTTGTTGTGTGCATCTCTGAAACCGCATGGAAGTATCTCTGTAGTTCAGCATACCAGCCCTTCCTAGTTAAGAGATTTACTTCCTCTTTATTGAAGCTTAAGCTTGGATGAGCCCTGCTATACCAGTTCGACAGGGTCTGCAGCTGGTGGAAGAGAGTTAGACTTGCTGTGCTTAACCAAACACAGAGGAAAGAAGAGTTGCCAGGTCCAATTCAGAAAATACATGGGGACTTTGGGGGAGCGGGGGGAGCCAGAAGACTTTCCCATTCCATAAAACAAACAGATAAAAATACAGCAGTGCAGTCCCCCTGAATACAGTCACTTCCTCATCCCCCAGCAGCTACACTGTCACGAAATGAAAGAGAACACATGCACTCTCACTGTCATACTCTGTTCATTGATACTATTTCTGAATGCTGATTTCTGTATGCTTGTTACTAACCAGATTGATTAATAAATATAGATGCTCACTAACTGGTAATAGTAAAATAGTGAATGTTAAATACCAATGACTCGAACTGCTTGCCATCGGTTCCAATGTCTTTCATGCTGAAGTAACTTTGGAGTATACAATAAATGCAACTTTGTTTCAAATAACAAGTCTGCTCATTTGGAAACTTCAATGAACCTTCGCTGACACTCACAAAGCAGCCAAAATAAGCACAGTTAGCAAGCACACACTTTTGTAATCTCATTGGGCCAATGTACTCATGTTGCTGAATATAACCATCTGCTGTATTTCAACCAACTTCTTCAGACTAATAGGAAAACTAAGGAACCACCTAGGGGTGGAATTTTCCTCCAAACAAACAGAGGGACTGAGAGCCATGTGACTGTCTGCTTGCCCCGCCCCTTGCAGCTTTCCTCTTGCCAGATTTAAAGGCACACATACATTCAGAAATACAAACAGCAGCAATTCTCTTCTAAACCTGCTAAGGTTTGAAAGCACATGGTGGCTGTTGGGGCGGAGCTTCCGCTTGCTGGCCAGCTGGCTGGAGGCAGGAGGAGCCTGCAAGACTGGGGATCCCCCACCGGTAAGCCTAGAAAAGGACCAAGGCCTGGCTAGGTATGTGCCTGAAGTGTCCTACAGACACAAGGAGAGCGTCTGTTCGCAGACAGGGCTGTGACACAGACATGGATTGTGACGCTCCTTATTCTGCCCAGTAAAAGGTTCCACCCCTCACTTTGGTGGGGAAAGGGCCACGATTACCAGTCTCGAAGTGGCCCTTGGAATTCCCCCAGAATTACAACTGAGCTCCAGACTCCAGGGTTCCATCCCGTTGGAGAGAACGGCGACTTTGGAGGAGGGGTTCGACAGCATCATAACACTGCTGAGCTCTCCTCGTTCTCCCCTGACTCCGCTCCTCTTAGACAAGACCCTCAAATCTTCCAAGAATCTCCCAAACCTAAAATGGCCATCAAGCCAACAGAAGAGCTCCCGTTCCAAAGGCAAGAAGATTACAGGCCACAGTAATCGGAGTATCAATCAGCTCTGCAGCATCAGAATCGAAACAATTGCACTCAGAGCTCCCTCTAAGCTGAAGATCCTGGATCCCTCTATGCTGAGTTAGCGTGAGCCGTGAGCTAGCTCAACAGTTTTTTAGCGTCTAGCTCACACATTTCTGTCTCCGCTCAGGAAAGATGGCCCCGGAGCACACTAATGGATGCAGGAGCTCACAACTTCGATGCCAGGAGCTCACAAAGTAGAATTGTTGCCCACAAGGCTCTGCAGCTTAGAGGGAACATTGGTTGCAATCAGGGCCTTTTTTTTTTGTGGCAGGAACTCCTCTGCATATTAGACCACACACCCCTAAGGTAGCCAATCCTCCTGGAGCTTATGATAGGCCCTGGACTAAGAGCCCTGCAAGCTCTTGGAGGATTAGCTACATCACGGCGGTGTGGCCTAATATGCAAAGGAGCTGCTGCTACCAAAAAAGCCCTGATTCTAGTCACTATGCTACACTGTCTCGCGTATCAGGATTTTGTTGTAGCAGGAACTCCTTTGCTTATTAGGCCAAACCCCCTGATGTAGCCAATCCTCCAAGAGCTTACAGGGCTCTCAGTACAGGGCCCACTGTAAGCTCCAGGAGGATTGGCTACATCAGGGGGGTGTAGCCTAGGTTGCCAAGTCCAATTCAAGAAATATCTGGAGACTTTGGGGGTGGAGCCAGGGACACTAGGGGTGGAGCCAGAAGCAAGGTTGTGACAAGCATCATTGAACTCCAAAGGGAGTTCTGGCCCTCACATTTAAAAGGATGGCACACCTTTTCAATGCCTTCCTTCCATAGGAAATAATGAAGGATAGGGACACCTTCTTTTGGGGGGCTCATAGAATTCGACCCCCTGATCCAAGCTTTTTGATACTTGGGGGGTATTTTGCGGAGAGGCACTGGATGCTATATTGAAAATTTGGTGCCTCTGCCTCAAAAAACAGCCCTCCCCCCCAAGAGCCCCAGATACCCGGGGATCACTTCTCCATTATTTCCTAATCAGTTCCCGGCAGACATTTCCCTCCCCTCCCCCTGCTTTCTGATGACCCTGAAGCGTGGGGGGGGGGAGCAGGAGAGGGCCTCCAAACCGGGGGATCCCCTGCCCTCACCTGGGGATTGGCAACCCTAGTGTAGCCTAATATGCAAAGGTGTTCCTGCTACCAAAAAAAGCCCTGATTGAAATGCATATTTTAATGTAGTGTCGCCAATCGCAGGCGGGCATTCCACCTTCTTGCCGGAGGACTGCAAATCTCACTGCCTTAACCTCTCGCCCTCCTTGCAAAGAGCAAGGCATCCGAAGGTAGCCCGTAAGGCGTGTACTGCCCTTCAATGATGCATCGGACTGCTTGGTTCCTGGCCATTGACACCCTTGACTCCTGGCCCATGAAAGCGAGTAGGTCTTGGCTAAATACCATCTTAAAGACCCTTCTGAGGCCTGCAGGGGGAGGGGGGGGAGTCCTCTCCTGACCTTTTCCTTCTGCTGCCTGCCTGGCTGCATTCGGGGCTGCGTTTCTGATCCGCCCCCCTCCTCGTCGCAGCTGAGAAGTTAAATTCACAGAGGATCCCCATCCCAAAGGGGATGGCTGTCTCCGAGTCAGGCATTCAAAGGAAGGTATTTGTGCTCGTGACCCAGGGCACACGAGGACAATAGAGACAGCTCTCAGTCCCCACTGATTCTTCCCCCCCCCCCTTCCAAAAAAGCCCCATGATCTTTGCGTGGCTCAACTCAAAGGAACCTTGTGAACGGTTCTGCAGCAGATGGCCTCGGGAAGAAGTGGAGGCAACTGAAGAGCTTGGAACAGGGCGGGGAGAGAGAGAGATTGAACCAGGCCCAGAATCCAGAGACAGTCTGAGATGGCAGAGAATCTCCTCCATATTGTACCATTGAGAGTGTGTGGGGGGGGGGAGGTGGGGGGGGGACAATCGCTTTAGATTCCACCTCGGTTAAGCGGTTCGACTGAAAAGTTTCAAAACCGAGGCACTGTGCAGAATTTCTGAACGGTAAATTAGCCAGGCTAAATAATCCTGTTAGAAGAAGGCTTTATTTCAGGGTGTTGGTGGGGGGTTTGGGGTTTTTTTTTTAAAGCTCCTCTCTGTTTTGCAGAGGTAGCTGAAAGCTTTGGCTTGGATGGGATTATTGTCTCCATACGGGGAGGTTGACGGACGTGTCATACATCAGTATTGTCCAAAAGGAAGGTGGAACTAATACTGTTAAGAGCAAGTCACCCTGTCTAAACAGAGAGCAGGAATACCAACCAGCCTCTTGCTCCCTGGAGGTCAAGAAACCTTTTAGCATCAGCTGATCTCTCGGATTGGAGACTCTGGTTTGCCCGCTGCCAATGGGCAAGTTGTCTTTATTTTATTTTTATTTGTTTTATTGCATTTATATCCCGCCCTCTCCTAATGGGCTCAGGGCGGCTAACAACAGTTTAAAATAGCAGTGTTAAAATCAAAGTACGATAAAATCATTACAACATTTCACCAGTTCGTACAATTTAAAATATATGTAGTACGGTTCCAAAAAGAACCCCATGGCGCAGAGTGGTAAAGCTGCAGTACTGCAGTCCTAAGCTCTGCTCACGACCTGAGTTCGATCCCGGCAGAAGATGGGTTCAGATAGCCAGCTCGAGGTTGACTCCGCCTTCCATTCTTCCGAGGTCGGTAAAAGGAATACCCAGCTGGCTGGGGGGAAAGTGTAGATGACTGGGGAAGGCAATGGCAAACCACCCCGTCAAAAGTCTGCCGCGAAAACGTTGTGAAAGCAACATCACCCCAGAGTCGGAAACGACTGGTGCTTGCACGGGGGACTACCTTGAACTTTTAGTATGGTTCCAGGTTCACTCGCCAGGATCCAGATGACGGGTTTTTATTCTTATTGAGCACTGCACATAATATTATAAGATGTTATTTGGCACTCTGAATTTGTACTGGGATGGTTCAGGTGTCAGTGCTGTGGGATGGTGGGAGCCTCCTTGTTATTTGTTAAACGTCAGTTTAAACAATTCTGTCTTACAGGCCCTGCGGAATTGTGGCAAGTCCCGCAGGGCCCTGTTGTCAGGGAAGGCATTCCACAGGGCACAGGAGAGCCAGTTTGGTGTAGTGGCTAAGTGTGTGGACTCTTATCTGGGAGAACCGGGTTTGATTCCCCACTCCTCCACTTGCACCTGCTGGCATGGCCTTGGGTCAGCCATAGCTCTGGCAGAGATTGTCCTTGAAAGGGCAGCTGCTGTGAGAGCCCTCTCAGCCCCACCCACCTCACAGGGTGTCTGTTGTGGGTGGGGGAGGTAAAGGAGATTGTGAGCCGCTCTGAGACTCTTTGGAGTGGAGGGCGGGATATAAATCCAATATCTTCTTCTTCTTCTTCACTGAAAAAGCTCTTGCTGCCACTGATAAAGCTCTTACTCTGGCGGCGGAAGTTTAGCTGGGGTGGGGTGGGAAGTGAATTTCGGTTGCACAAAATTAGGAGACTTTTTTCCCCCAGCCTCTGTTAATAGTTTACTAGCTTCCAAGCAGTTAGTATTTTCAACTGTTTTTGCAAACTGTTAACAGTTGGGCACTCCGTCCTACGATGTGGTCTTATTCAATGACCGTAAGGCAGGCAAACCAATAGTTGTAAAATGTATCAATAATATATGAAACAGGAAGCTGCTCATTTGAATCTTGCAGATGCCACACCCTTCAGGGATACCCAGGGCTTTTTCTGCAGCAGGACCTCCTTTGCATATTAGGCCACACACCCCTGATGTAGCCAATCCTCCTGGAGATTACAGTAGGCCCTGTACACTCTTGGAGGATTGGCTACATCCGGGGTGTGTGGCCTAATATGCAAAGGTTCTCCTGCTGGAATTCCACCCCTGCTTATACTGAATCAGGCCCTTCGGCCATCCAAGTCAGTATTTTCTACTGCCATGTTCTTATACTGTATTATCTTATATTATTTTGTATGCTGGTCTTATGGCTGTTTTTAATAAACTTTGACTTTGGCTTTGACTGGGACTGGCAGCCGCTCTCCAGGGTCTGAGGCTGAGGTTTTTTTCACATCTCCTGCTGCCTGGTCCCTTTATCTGGAGGTGCCAGAGATTGAACCTGGGACATCCTGCAAGGACGGTAGGAAGGGAGAATGCAGCATCTATAGCAAGGCCTGTGCACACTCCCTCTCCGTAGGGAGAAAGCAACAAACAAAACAGGCTGTTGCTTCATGTAAGAGCCACATGCTTCATGTAAGAGCCACATGGAAGAAATGTCAGATGTGTGAGAGCCACAAGATATGAATGTCACACATTTGAGAGAGGAAGGAAGGAAGGAAGGAAGGAAGGAAGGAAGGAAGGAAGGAAGGAAGGAAGGAAGGAAGGAAGGAAGGAAGGAAGGAAGGAAGGAAGGAAGGAAGGAAGGAAGGAAGGAAGGAAGGAAGGAGATGGGGAGAGAGAGGGGAAAAGAAAGCAACTTTAACTTTAAATGCATTCACCAAGCTGCTGGCTGGCTTGGCAAAGAGATTTAAAGAGAGACAAATGTCTTCTGTAAGTTGGCCAGTGAGGTGGTGGGGGCTTTGAGAGCCACACAATATGTGTGGAAGAGCCACATGTGGCTCCCGAGCTGCAGTATGGGCCACCCCTGCTGTAGTGTATCACACAGCTGTGTCTGACATCTCCACTCAGCTATGCGGAGCCTTCCTTCTCCCCTAGGATCTGTCCTCCACCCCAAGGAGCTGTGTGAGAGGCTTGCATGACCACCAGTGGAGCCCCAGATGAACTCCAAAGATGCTGGTTGTGCCACCAGGGCTTGGTCGCTCCAGGCAGAGCTCGCCGAGTCCTCCCTGCCACTGCCATTTTGCTTGACGGCACATTAACAACGTGCACATTAACAGTGTTGCATTTCTTTTTCCAGCACCAGAGCCAAAAAGATTTGCCTGTCCCTGGTCTTATCCGACTGTTGGCAACTCAGCAAGATCTCAGGTAGAGAAAAGATCTTTCCCAATACCTGCTTCAAAGAAGACCACAGATTTATACCCTGCCCTTTTCTCTGAATCAGATTGTCAGAGCGGCTTACAATCGACTTTATCTTCTTCCCACACAACAGACACCCTGTGAGGTGGGTGGGGCTGAGAGGGCTCTCACAGCAGCTGCCCTTTCAAGGACAACTCCTGTCAGAGCTCTGGCTGACCCAGGGCCATTCCAGCAGCTGCAAGTGGAAGAGTGGGGAATCAAACCCGGTTCTCCCAGATAAGAGTCCGTGCACTTAACCACTACACCAAACTGGCTTCACTGGATACACCAGCAGTTGTGGCTGGAAAAGGGGATTTGGAAAACGGGCCGTGTTAACCAGTCCTATTTGTTTTCCTGCTGTCACTTTTAACACTGAGTGGTGGCGTTTCAAGTGAAACATTCAGGTAGCGATGGAATAGCAGTGCCTGGAAGGGTGCTAGGAGAGGGCAAAAGGAAACCCAAGTGCAAACACATTCTTAACCCACTTTGCAGGACAATGAGAAGAAGACGAAGAAGACTGCAGATTTATACCCTGCCTTTCTCTCTGAATCAGAGACTTAGAGCAGCTTACAATCTCCGATATCTTCCTCCCCCGCAACAGACACCCTGTGAGGTGGGTGGGGCTGAGAGGGCTCTCACAGCAGCTGCCCTTTCAAGGACAACCCCTATAAGAGCTATGGCTGACCCAAGGCCATTCCAACAGGTGCAGGTGGAGGAGTGGGGAATTAAACCCAGTTCTCCCAGATAAGAGTCCGCACGTGTAACCACTACACTAAGGAATATCATGACATGAAAATCAGGTTTAGAGAAATAGGGCTGGAATTAATTTCTGCATGACTCGTCCATAGTTCAAGAGCCATTCTGGTGTAGTGGTGAAGTGCGCAGACTATTATCTGAGAGAACCGGGTTTGATTCCCCTTTCCTGCACATGCACTTGCTGTTGTGACCTTGAATCAGTCACAAGTTCTCACAGAGCTGTTCCTCTCAGGAGCAGTTTCTGTCAGAGCTTTCTCAGCGCCACCTACCTCACAGGATGCCTGTTGTGGGGAGGGGGAAGGAAAGAAGATTGTAAGTCGCTTTGAGACTCCTTCGGGTAGTGAAGGGTGGGGTATAAATCCAATCCCCTCTTCTTAAAAACTGCTACTGGAAAACCTCAGAAAAATGTGGTTGTAACCAGCGTGGAAACCATTCTTTCCACAGGACACAGTTTGCGCATGTTTTCTATGCACTGCACATCTGCGACTTCACCTTAAGTTCCCTAAGTATAAAGCCTTTGGCAGTCAAGAGCTCACCGAAGTAAACTGCATCTGATTAGTAAATATCAGAGGCAACCTTTCCTTGCCTCTTTGCTTGTACTGCTGTTCAAAAGTTACAAAAAATACAACTGTGTGTTCTTGTACCTTTGGCACCGAGATCTCCAGGGTACCATGCTGGTTAGGAAGCGGTGCAGCGGCGCCCTCTTGTGGCAGCCGTAACACATGAACTCCAGCAGCAAAAACAAAACACCACAGTAGCTTTTACATCTCAAAGGCAGGCAAGTTATTTAAACCCAGAATTCCAGAGGACCTCATTTTTCTCTGTCCCTCCCCCTCAAAAAGACAGTGACTTCTCAATTCCAGGTATTTCTGGATGAAACAGAGTATGTGCCTTTCATCTTGGATTTGGAACAGGATTCACCATGGCTGTCCTGATGGATAATCTGAATTATTCTATTTAGAGGAGGGGGAGAGAAGGCAGCGTGGTATAACACAGAAGTGGCCAAGCTGTAGCTTGGGAGTCACACATGGCTCTTTCACACATATTGTGTGGCTCTTGAAGCCCCACCACCCCATCAACTAGCTTAGAGAAAGTATTTGTCTCTTTGAATCACTTTGCCAAGCCAGCCAGTGGCTTAGAGAATGCATTTAAAGTTAAAGTTGCTTTCTTTCCACCTGTCCCACCCTCATCTATTTGCCTTCCTTCCTTCCTTCCTTCCTTCCTTCCTTCCCTGCCCTCAGACAACTGATGTTCATGTCTTACGGCTCGCAAACATTTGACATCTATTCTATGTGGCTCCTATTTTTTTTTCTAGTGAAAATACGTTTTATTGATTGATTCTACTGTAGGAATGTACAAATACCTGTTCCGATATTGTATTAAGAAACCCAGTTAATCAAACTCAACTATAGAGCTCACAGTTTTTTGTACTGGCTGTTACATTAAGCAAGTTTGGCCATCCCTGTTCTAGACTTATCCCTGACCTTTTAAACTGAACTCCTAAGCCTTATTTAAATTACGGGCTTGAACTGTTGGCAAAACGTTTTTAATTCCTTGATTTCTGTCATTTTAATAATTATTGCCGCACTGCGTCGATCGCTATTGTTGGCGGGGCCCCCATTGACACTTATTTGAACGGGAAAGATGGCATCTAAATAACCTAAATAAATAAAACAAACACGTCAAGAAGGAAAAAAAAATATTATTATTATTGTTAATTTGTATCCTGCCCTTCCCCGCGAGCATTTGCATAGCACCTGGAGAGCCAGTTTGGTGTAGTGGTTAAGTGTGCGGACTCTTATCTGGGAGAACCGGGTTTGATTCCCCACTCCTCCACTTGCACCTGCTGAAATGGCCTTGGGTCAGCCATAGCTCTGGCAGAGGTTGTCCTTGAAAGGGCAGCTGCTGTGAGAGTTCTCTCAGCCCCACCCACCTCACAGGGTGTCTGTTGTGGGGAAGGAAGGGAAAGGAGATTGTGAGCCGCTCTGAGACTCTTCGGAGTGGAGGACGGGATATAAATCCAATATCTTCATCTACCTCACAGGGTGTCTTGTGGGGGAGGAAGGGAAAGGAGATTGTGAGCCGCTCCGAGACTCTTCGGAGTGGAGGGCGGGATATAAATCCAATATCTTCATCTAACTCACAGGGTGTCTGTTGTGGGGGAGGAAGGGAAAGGAGATTGTGAGCCGCTCTGAGACTCTTCGGAGTGGAGGGCGGGATATAAATCCAATATCTTCATCTACCTCACAGGGTGTCTGTTGTGGGGGAGGAAGGGAAAGGAGATTGTGAGCCGCTCTGAGACTCTTCGGAGTGGAGGGCAGGATATAAATCCAATATCTTCATCTACCTCACAGGGTGTCTGTTGTGGGGGAGGAAGGTAAAGGAGATTGTGAGCCGCTCTGAGACTCTTCGGAGTGGAGGGCGGGATATAAATCCAATATCTTCTATCTTCTATCTACCTTTCCACTCAAGGCAATCTTACATTAAAATAAAAGTAAAAATTAAACTATTCCATGCACAAAAACAAGCAGGCAAAATGAAATCCAAAGCAAGCATCGCTGGTGGCAATAAAAATTAAAGTCACAAATTAAGGCAGCAAGGCTAAAAATATTTCCCTGAGAGCGGGCCCCACTGAATAACATGGGGCTTACTTTCAAGATGAGGACCGCTAAGGGATTATGTTTTTCCAACATTTGCCTCCATTAACAGACTGCAACCTTTCTTCCCAGTGTTTTATCTTCAGGAATTTCCTTTTTGTGTGGGGGGGACATTACCAATATGACTTTCTCACAGTCTGTCTCAAAGCAGGAGCACGATCCAAGCAGCAGGGAGAGAGAAAAAAACTCGGTGGAGTGGTTGGCGGGACGACATCAGTTCCAGGGGAAATCTGACACTGACAGCAGATAACTCTAGGAATCACCAGGAACTCTGTGGTAAAACTATAAGGTTTCTGCAACTCCTATTGCTACCCACTGTCACTTCCAGGTTTTCCCCAGATATAATGTCATTATGCTCACAATGACTGCCCCCCGTGTCCCTGCCTGGCAACCCTATCTGAACCGTCTATTTTGAGCCCTAAGAATTCAACTACCTCAGGGGTGTCAAACATGCCATCTGGGGGCCGAATCAGGCCCCTGGAGGGCTCCTATCAGGCCCCCGAGCAACTGGATGTCATCTGGTTCCTTCTCCCTCTCTCTTGCTTCCTTCTGCATCACAGCTTGCTTTGCAAGGCTTGCTCAGTCGCACAGCAGAGCTACTGAGTCAGTAGATAAAAATATGGAGTTAGATAAAAATATGGAGCAGAGGCTAATCAGTGGCTATTAGCCACAGTGTGTATATGTGTGTGTGTGTGTGTGTGTGTGTGTGTGTGTGTGTGTGTGTGTATATATATATATATATATATATATATATATATATATATATATATATATATATATATATATATAATTTTTTTGGGCCACTGTGTGACACAGAGTGTTGGACTGGATGGGCCATTGGCCTGATCTAACATGGCTTCTCTTAGAAGAGGGTGGGAGGTATCAAAACATCTTATTTCTGGGCCTGGAATTTCTAATTTAGAGAAAAATTCTAATTAACAAAAATAGAGGACCAGAACTCCATCCAATTAAAATATAAGAAGGATGCAGTTTATTTACAAGACAGAATAAAAGAGAGAGGTGTGCAGACAAACAAGAAACACAGAACCAAAAAACCTTACTAGTCTATCCTAGCCAATACTTGTTACAGCTAGCAGCTTCTCAAGGTTGCAGTTTCTCTTTCAGCAATACAGTTTAAATCAGGACAGTGGAAGCACCAAGGCAATTGTACAAACCTCTCCGAAGAGTTCCAACCTGTGGCTTTCTCCTCACGAAGTTTTCTGCAGAGCATCAAACATCTTACAGTCCTCTGGTTACCAGTTGATTGCTTCTGTTGATTTCAGCCAACTGCAGTGCCCCAGACACAGTGTCTTCTGCAGGGCGAGGGCATGGGAGTAGGCAGGGTAGACGACTACCTAGGGTGCCACCCTGCCAGGGGGCGCTGCTGGGCGCCCCCTTACTTCCCCTTCCCATGTGGCATGATCGTGCCAGCCAGCAGGCAAGTCAAGAGCCCTGGGCGGTTTTCTTTGCAGGGCAAACGTTGCCTGCACTTGTCAAAGGCTTCCAAGGAAGCCTCCGAAGAGCACCTCATTTTACTGCTGCCTGCTGCTTCCGGGTTAAAAGTGGCTGGGTGGCGGCACCTTCCCATTGCACTAGTTGGAGCTGACGAGCGCAGTGGGAAGGGGCTGCCCACCCAGCTGCTTTCAACCTGAAAGAAGCAGGCAGCAGTAAAACTGGGCACGCTTCGGAGGCTTCCTTTGAAGGTTCTGACAAGCACAATGTTTGCCCTGTGAAGAAAAGTGGCATTGCGGCAGCAGTTGTGTGCACCACCCGGGGCTCTGGGCTTGCCTGCTGGCTGGTGTGATGACATCATCCCCCCTTAGGAGCACACAGGGGGGCAGGTGGAGTTCTGCCTAGGGCGGTGGAACCCCTAGAGCCGGCTCTGGTCTTCTGTTCCTCTTCTTGAGTTTTGATATTTTACTAATCCACTTATATCCCTGACTGGCTGTCAAAGTGCTAGAATTGTGCAACCAATCATTGGTACGAAACAACCAATTTAGCTGGGCCCATCTAGATCTTCTCCTGGCGAATACCTGTCAAACTAGATGGCCTCCTGTCAGATGGAATTGAAATTTCAAAAAATTCTCTGTGAGTGCGAATGTTACTATAGTTGATTTTATAAAATAATTTTAGAATTTCACGCTTCAAAGTGTCTTCTTTACAACATCTTTGTTTACTCTGGGTGCAAATACGTCACTGCATCTTTCAGCCCACTTCTTGAAGGCAGATTTCCAGGGGGGCGCTGAGTAATTTTTTTTTTTCTGAAAAGGGGGCGTTAGGCCAAATAAGTTTGGGAACCTCTGCTCTAGATGACAGCCCTTCGAGTACTTGAAGATGGTGATTCTATCACCTCTCAGCCACCTTCTCTCCAGGCTAAACATCCCCAGCTCCTTCAACCTTTCCTCATAGGACTTGGTCTCCAGACCCCTCACCATCTTCGTCGCCCTCCTCTGGACCCGTTCCAGCTTGTCTAAATCCTTCTTAAAATGTGGTGCCCAAAACTGAACACAAAACTCCAAGTAAGGTCTTACCAGAGCAGAGTAAAGCGATACCATCACTTCACATGATCTGGACACTATACTTCTCTTGATACAGCCCAAAATTGCATTTGCCTTTTTAGCCACCGCATCACACTGTTGACTCAAATTCAGCATATGGTCCACTAAGACCTCTAGATCCTTTTTGCACACACTACTGCTAAGACAAGTCTTCCCCATTCTATAACCATGCATTGAATTTTTCCTACCCAAATGCAGAACTTTACATTTATCCCTGTTAAAATTCATTTTATTGGTTTCAGCCCAGTTTTCCAGCCTGTCAAGGTCATCCTGTATCCTGTTTCTGTCTTCTACTGTATTTGCAACCCCTCCCAATTTAGTATCATCTGCAAATTTAATAAGCATTCCCTCTATTCCAGGAGTAGGAGCCCCGTGGCACAGAGTGTTAAAACTGCAGTGCTGCAGTCCTAAGCTCTGCTCGTGACCCGAGTTCGATTCCTGGCGGAAGCTGGTTTTTCAGGTAGCCAGTTCGAGGTTGACTGAGCCTTCCATCCTTCCGAGGTCGGTCAAATGAGTCCCCAGCTTGCTGAGGGGAAAGTGTAGATAACTGGGGAAGGCAATGGCAAACCACCCCGTAAAAAAAGTCTGCCGTGAAAACGTTGTGAAAGCAACGTCACCCCAGAGTCGGAAACGACTAGTGCTTGCACAGGGGACCTTTCCTTTTCTATTCCAGGGGTGGCCACACTTGCTTAATATAAGAATAAACATAGAATAAACATCAGATGTTTGAGAGCCGCAAGGAAGTGAGGAAGGAAGACAAATAGATGGGGGGAAGGTGGAGAGAGGGAGAGGTGGAAAGCAAGCAACTTTAATTTTAAATGCATTTTCCAATCTGCCAGCTGGTTTGGCTTGGCGAACTGATTAAAAGAGGAAAATGCCTTCCCCAAGCTTGCCAACAGGGCGGTGGGGCTTCTAGAGCCACACGATGTGTGTGGAAGAGCCACATGTGGCTCCCAAGCCACAGTTTGGCCACCCCGCTCTATTCCTTCATCCAAATCATTTATAAAGATATTGAACAAAACAGATCCTTGAGGCACTCCACTTGTCACTCCTTTCTGAGAGGATGAGGAACCATTCACAAGCACTCTTTGGGGGCGATCTGCATGCAAAGCAAAGAGCCTGTCCTGGCTTTCCTCCCTCTCACTGGGGCAGACGGCGCTTCTGAAGAATCCAGGAGGCATCACCTTTGAGTCTGCAGGGAGCACCCCTTCAGGAACGGTCGCCTCTGTCGTAGGGCACTGCTTTAAGCTGCTTGGGAGCTCTGTCTTCCTTTGGCCCTCCCCTTCTTACTCTTTTCTTTGGCTCCTTATATTGACACATTTCCCCTCCTCGTTGACTGACGTGCTCCTCAGCCCCAGGCTGTGAGTCTAGCGGCTCATCACAGTCATCTTTGAACTCCTCTGCTTGATCGCGCAACGCCCAGACATTCAGAACCTGGGCAGCTCCCTGAAATAAACCAGACACAAGACCCTTTGTAGAACAGAAGAAGAACTGCAGAATTATACCCTGCCCTTCTCTCTGAATCAGAGACTCAGAGCGGTTTACAATTTCCTTTATCTCCTTCCCCCACAACAGACGCCCTGTGAGGTGGGGCTGAGAGGGCCCTCACAGCAGCTGCCCTTTCAAGGACAACCTCTGCCAGAGCTATGGCTTACCCAAGGCCATTCCAGCAGCTGCAAGTGGAGGAGTGGGGGAATCAAACCTGGTTCTCCCAGATAAAAGTCCACGCACTTAACCACTACACCAAACTGCCTCTCCACTTGTGAAAAAGGAAGCGCCTTCCAGATGTGTAAGATTCCATTTTGGTGTCGCCAGTTTGGTGTAGTGGTTAAGTGTGTGCAGACTCTTATCTGGGAGAACCGGGTTTGATTCCCCACTCCTCCAATTGCAGCTGCTGGAATGGCCTTGGGTTAGCCATAGCTCTCGTAGGAGTTGTCCTTGGAAGGGCAGCTTCTGTCAGAGTTCTCTCAGCCGCACCTACCTCACAGGGTGTCTGTTGTGCGGGGGGGGGGGGGGAGGTAAAGGAGATTGTGACTGCTCTGTGACCCTGAGATTCAGAGTATAGGGCGGGATATAAATCCAGTATCATCTTATCTTCTTTATGATCAGCTTGTGCATTTCAAAGACAAGGAGAAAAGACCAAGAGGTTAGCATGGGCCCAGAATGCACAAGAGGTCAAACACTCTGGATTTACATTTCTTCACCAAGCTGCTGAAGTGGCAACACAGCCTGACATGAAGCTTAAGGTACAGTTGGAGGAGAAGAGGAGGAGGAGAGGAGGAGAAGAGGAGAGGAGGAGAGGAGAAGAGGAGGAGGAGAGGAGGAGAAGGGGAGGAGGAGAAGGAGAGGAGGAAGAGAGGAGGAGAAGAGGAGGAGGAGAGGAGGAGGAAAAGAGGAGGAGAAGATTGGATTTATACCCTACCCAAAGGAATCTCAGAGCAGCTTACAATCTTCTTTCCCTTCCTCTCCCCACAACAGATACCCTGTGAGGTAGGTGGAACTGAGAGGGCTCTGACAGCAACTGCTCTTGAGAGGAACAGTTCTGCGAGAACTTGTGATTGACTCAAGGTCACATCAGAAGATGATAAGATAATATTGGATTTATATTCCGCCCTCCACTCTGAATCTCAGAGACTCAGAACGGCTTACAATCTCCTGTATCTTCCTCCCTCACAATGGACACCCTGTGAGATAGGTGGGGCTGAGAGAGTTCCCCCAGAAGCTGCCCTTTCAAGGACAGCTATGGCTGGCCCAAGGCCATTTCAGCAGCTGCAAGTGGAGGAGTGGGGAATCAAACCCGGTTCTCCCAGATAAGAGTCCACACACTTAACCACTGCACCAAACTGGCTCTCTTCTCCCAAGGGGAGAAGAACCAATTAGGATGGCCTACCCCAATGGCAAAAGTTCCAGATCCTGCTGGTTCTCTTATTGGTGGCTCATCTCAAATCCTGGTGGGAGCTTGAGAATGCCAGGCTCAGAAAGCCAATTGACAGAATCACTTCTGGGCATCCTCTCCTCCAAGAGAACCTCTATTCCCCCCCCACACACACACTGGTGAGAGCTGGGAGATAGCTGAAACATTGATTCCAGAAGACTCACACTAGAGTCCATATAACATGCCTTAGAAAACCACCAGAAGGCCTATTAAGATGGCTAGATTCTTAGAGACCAAAAAGGACTTGACTCTTGAAAGCTTATACCTGAAACATCTTGGCACTTTTTAAGGCACTACGGGACTTGAATCCAGCTATTCCACTACATTCCAACATGGCTACCCTCTAAAACTATGAGGTGGCCTTGATGGTTACAAAAACAGTTTCCCATTGCTGAATCACACCTGACACAATTACTTAGGATAACCAGGAATTCGATGACTCCAAATACAGAGCCTCCCAAATGAAAACATTTGTGCAATAAGCTGCCAAGGTTTTGCACGTCACTTTGCCAATCCTTTCTGAATTGGACATCAATTTAAGTGCAGGTCATGTAGTGAGAGTATCAGGCGTCCTGTGGAACAGGAAATTGAGGGCTTATCACTCTAAGGTGTGTGTGGGGGGGGGGGGGGGTTGTAGCAGGACCTCCTTTGCATATTGGGTCACACCCCTCTGCTGTATAGGCAATCCTCCGGGAGCTTACAGGGCTTAGAACAAGGCCTACTGTATGCTCCAGGAGGCTTGGCTGCATCAGGGGTGTGCGGCCTAATATGCAAAGGAGTTCCTGCTACAAAAAAAAAGCCCTGCTAAGGTGGAATGTTTTAATCTTGGGCAGTCTTTGTCAGTGGGAGTGGACAGCATGGGGCTTACTGGTCCAATCCTCTGGCCCAGTAGAAAGCAACTTCCTATATTCCGGGAAAGTAGTTTATTGGCATCCTCAATTAGAGGCTGCAGAAATTGCAAGTACAGTTAAGAGAGCTGAAGTGGAGGAAGAAAACAGCCTCATGGCTTTGAGAGGACATTACAGAACCGTGAGCATCTGTTGTTCATGCGACTCATTTTTTAACAAGAAAAATGCAGATTTATACCCCGCCCTTCTTTCTGAATCAGAGATTCAGAGTGGCTCACCATCTCCTATATCTTCTCCCCCCACAACAGACACCCTGTGAGGGAGGTGGGGCTGAGAGAGCTCTTGCAGCAGCTGTCCTTTCAAGGACAACTCCTGCCACAGCTATGGCTGACCCAAGGCCATTCCAGCAGCTGCAAGTGGAGGAGTGGGGAATCAAACCCAGTTCTCCCAGATAAGAGAGCTCTGGCTGAGCCAAAGCCATTCCAGCAGCTGCAAGTGGAGGAGTGGGGAATCCAACCCAGTTCTCCCAGATAAGAGAGCTCTGGCTGACCCAAGGCCATTCCAGCAGCTGCAAGTGGAGGAGTGGGGAATCAAACCCGGTTTCCCCAGATAAGAGAGCTATGGCTGACCCAAGGCCATTCCAGCAGCTGCAAGTGGAGGAGTGGGGAATCCAACCCAGTTCTCCCAGATAAGAGAGCTCTGGCTGACCCAAGGCCATTCCAGCAGCTGCAAGTGGAGGAGTGGGGAATCAAACCCGGTTCTCCCAGATAAGAGAGCTATGGCTGACCCAAGGCCATTCCAGCAGCTGCAAGTGGAGGAGTGGGGAATCCAACCCAGTTCTCCCAGATAAGAGAGCTCTGGCTGACCCAAGGCCATTCCAGCAGCTGCAAGTGGAGGAGTGGGGAATCAAACCCGGTTTCCCCAGATAAGAGAGCTATGGCTGACCCAAGGCCATTCCAGCAGCTGCAAGTGGAGGAGTGGGGAATCAAACCCGGTTCTCCCAGATAAGAGAGCTCTGGCTGACCCAAGGCCATTCCAGCAGCTGCAAGTGGAGGAGTGGGGAATCAAACCCGGTTCTCCCAGATAAGAGTCTGCGCACTTAACCACTACACCAAACACTGTAACAGGCTTTCAGCACCCAGACTTTGAGTGATTAGCCGCAGTCTGCCAGAGAACACCACCCGTAGCTGTTAGTGTCGGCTTCCCGCATTCAGCCCGCCTGTTCCCCAAATCAGAACTGTCATAATGGGGTTAGAACGCAACAAATACGTCAGCGCACCTTGTTCACCTGGCCGTCCCCTGCGTCTCCAGGTTCGTCCTCTTGAGGGTTCTCTGTTCGACAGGCCAGGTCATCATCTGCAGTGGTAGAAGCCATTTCCCAAGAGGGGGGGGAAAAATCACAACGAAGGACGTTAGTAATTTCTCCTGTGGCGAGACAGAATTTACTTTTAAAGGCAGGAGTCCCCAACGTGGAGCCCACCGACACCTTTCCTGGTGCCCGCCAAGTGTTCTCAAAGCCTTCTAAGGATCCCTGGACCAAAAGAGGCCAAACTAAGAGTAACAAGAGAGCAGGCCTTTTCTGTAATGGCCCCCCACTGGTGGAACCAATTGCCGGAGGAAGTGCGAGCCCTGCGGGACTTTAATCAATTCCGCAGGGCTTGCAAAACCACTCTCTTTCTGCAAGCATATGAGGAACCCTGAAAGCGATATCTCACCATCGAAATACGTCAACTGAATATAGCACCTTAACTTAATTTTAGCTGTAATTTAATGTAACTGTTTTAACTGTATGTATTAATTGTATTTTAAAATTGTTTTATAAATCATGGTATACCATGTCATGTTAGCCGCCCTGAGCCTGCTCCGGCGGGAAGGGCGGGATATAATAAAAGTTTATTATTATTAATGTGAGGGGAGCCCGCTGGGCTTTTGCCCAAGAGGGATTTGGCCGCACAAAGCGTCAAGTCTGCTTCAACTCTGGTCAGGCCTGCACTCAATCTTTGGTTCAGGAGAGAAGCATCCTGGGTAAAGCCATACTGTATGCCAATGCTGCTAGCTTGAGTTCTCCTCACCCCCCTCCTTTCCTTTGTTATGTAGTTGTGCTTTGAAATGGGAATATGTGAACGGTTTATCTGTGCCTTCTCAGGCTTGGCATCGGGGGAGGTTGGAGCCGAAAGACGCTCAAGGCCAAAGCAGGCCTGAGAACGAAATTGTAACATCAATGTGTGAATGTGCCCTGCATAGTACCCCTCCCTCAAGAATCCCTTTGAAGTGTACCTTATATGAGTGCATTCTACTGTATGATCTTTAGTCTTTCAATCTCCCTGTAGTCGAGAACCATGATATCAATAAACTAGCTACTTTGTTATCAACAAAGACTCGTTATTGAATCTGCCGACTCGACACAAAGATCTTCACTGCATGACTGAAGAAAAGATGCGTGGGTGCAAGAAAATAACAAGCTCATATTAAAAGGCAACCTGTTAAACAGATCTGCCGGAAATGCTGAAGAGTAACTATGAGAGCTCTTTGTGATCTTACTCCCTGACATTTTGTGGCTGGTTCCACCGCTTGTGCCAGCTAGTTTGTGCTTGCCTCTGCCTCTCGGGCCAGCCGTTCTGCAGTTGCACCCGACACCCGGTATCAGAATTCTAAGGGCTGAGGACCCGTTTTAAGCCATGCAGCAAAAGTGCTATCCGTTGTAAGCGAAAAGGGACAGAAAAATCCACCTGGCTTGTGTATGTGGCTCTCCCCATTTGCACCTGATGAATTCACCTCTAACTGACCAAAACACATGCTGGAATAAATGCTACTGGTAGAAGCCACTGGCCGCCTCTGTTTTACTCTGCTGCTACAGACTGACTTGTCTGACATCTGAAATTATCTTAGAATGCAATACTGAAATCCATTGAAAGCCCTTCCCCAATCCCCACTATATCTGCCCTGGAAAATTTCCCCTCACCATTTACTGGTATATTAGTCACCAGGCCATTTTTTGTAGCAGGAATTCCTTTGCCTATTAGGCCGCACCCCCCTGATGTAGCCAGTCCTCCTGGAGCTTACAGTAGGCCCTGTACTAAGAGCCCTGTAAGCTCCAGGAGGATTCGCTACATCAGGGGTGCGTGGCCTAAGATGCAAAGGAGTTCCTACCCAAAAAAAAGGCGTTGGTTACCATGATAAACACCCAGTGGTTTTGAATTTGCAGAGTGGTGTTCACTGCTTTTTGTAACTATGACAGGATCGTGCCGTAAGGAAAACCCCTTCTTATTTTCTAATCTCCTTTTACTAGGAATATTTTTGTTGTTCAGTTGCAGTCGAGTCCGACTCTTTGCAACCCCAGGGACCAAGTCACGCCAGGCCCTCCTGTCTTCCACCATCCTCTGAAGTCTGCTCAAATTTGTGTTTGTTACATCAGTAATGCTGTCCATCCATCGCATCTTTTGCCATCCCCTTCTTCTTTTGCCTTCTGGAGTACAGGAATATACCACCCCCCCCCAAAAAAAACAAGTCAGTAGATTGGCATTAAAAGAGTTAGTAGGATGGATTGGTTGGGGTGTTGGACAAAGACCTGGAGATCCAGATGTGAATCTCCAGTTTGCCATGGAAGCCCACTGGAGGACCTAGGGCCAGACATACATCCTTCAGCCTAACCTACCTCACAGGGTTGTTGTGAGGATAAAATGGAGAAGGGAATAAGTCCTGAGCCGCGCTGGGCCTCCATTGCAGAAAAAGTGGTACAACTTGAAGTAAATAAATGATAACAGGTTGATAAGATTCCCTCACCCCCACAAACTAAACTATTTGTGGATGCAATCCAGACCTTCCATTTAATGTTTAGCATGCAGTTTGGCCAGTCTGCCACTAGATGCCACTATTGCAGCAACAAGGAAAGTTGCATTTAAGCACGCATGACAAATATACAACTTCCACTAGACTCTTTACATTGGACTTAGAAGGGTGTAGCGTTGCATAGGATGGCACTGTGACACATAAAATGGCACGGCTACTGAAGCAGATCTGGGGAGACGTGGCTTCTAATACCCAATAAGCCATGAATTTCATCGAGTTTCCCTTGGGCCTAACATACCTTAGAGCAGCGTTTCCCATTTGCAGGGTCACGACCCAGTACCAGGTCACACAAGCCTCAATACCAGGTCACCAGAGGCGGCCTGACAGCCCCCTCCCCTCTCTCAGTATCACTCCCTAATCGTCCTCTACCCGGACCACGGGGAAAGAACCGGGCCACGGGGTGGGGGGGAGTTTGGGAAACCCTACCTTAGAGGATTGGTGTAAAGGTAAAAGCAGGGAATAGAGAACTATGAATACTGCTCCAGGCTCCCTAATGGAAGGATTGGGTAGAAAAATGTAACAGGCAAAAGGAGGAGGAAGAGGAGGAAGAAGAGGAAGAAGAAGAGGAAGAAGAAGAGAAAGAAGAAGAAGAAGAGGAAGAAGGGGAAGAAGAAGAAGAAGAAGAAGAGGAGGAGGAGGAAGATTACTGGATTAATACCCTGCCCTTCACTTGGGAGTCTCAGAGCAGCTTACAATCTTCTTTACTTCCTCTCCCCACAGCAGAGACTCTGTGAGGCTGGTGGAGCTTTGAGAACAGGTCTTGAGAGAACAGCTCTGAGACAACTGTGACTGGTCCAAGGTCACCCAGCTGGCTGCATGTGGAGGAGGAGTGCTATCTGCCACTATGCCAGAAGTATTCGAAGCACTGAAGTGATGAGGGGTTTTTTTAATGATTGTTTTAAAGTTTTAAGCCAACAAAACGCAAGACACGGCAGAGCAAAAAACCACCATAAGACCAAACATAAGACTAAACAGACCAAAAACAATCATAAAGCCATGCAACTTACAAGTGACTTACAAGAATATTGTTATATAGAATTACAAGAAGAGGTAACAGTATAGTCACAATCCCTGAATGATGAAAACAATTTCAGTCCAAGGTCTATTCAGTCTATTGATGCAGTCCCAGGACCATACCAAAATGAAATAGCTCTCTTATTTCCTTCCACAGATACCAATGGGACTTCTCTGGAACAGACAGGTTTTTGTATCGGAGAAAAGGATTCTTGCTATTTGAACATAGAACAATTAGCCTAAGGATACTGGTGAAGCTAATGCTCCGTGTGATTGTTGGAGGCTGCTACGTTCCGTCAGAAGAAAATTTGTCTGAGACGCTAATGAGAAAGGACGGGGCTCTTGAAGAAGACACGAAACTGCTGATATTTGAATAGCAAGTCAGGCTCAGGGAATCTATATAGTAGTTGTAGTTCTATATAATAATATACTTGTACGTCATTTGTAAGTTGCATGCTTATGATTGCTTTTGCTCTGTTTTTAAGTTTTGAAAATTCAAGCTCTGCTGTTTTAATGCTGTCAATGTTTTGTTTCAGAGATTGTACTTTGATTGTACCCCAGATTTTATTGTTTCTCCTCTTCTGTTTTGAGATTTGCCGTGGCCACAATTCACTGCCGCAGGAGGTGGCGGCAGCTACAAGCATAGCCAGCTTTAAGAGGGGACTGGATTGGAGCAGAGGTCCCTCAGTGGCTATTAGTAACACTTTATCGTTGGAACTCTCTGTCTGGGGCAGTGATGCTCTGTATTCTTGGTGCTTTGGGGGGGGGGGGCAGTGGGAGGACTTCTAGTGTCCTGGCCCCACTGATGGACCTCCTGATGGCACCTGGATTTTTTGGCCGCTGTGTGACACAGAGTGTTGGACTGGATGGGCCACTGGCCTGATCCAACATGGTTTCTCTTATGGCCTTTGGCCAAAAAAAAAAAAAAGGCAACACAAAGCTGCATCTCTGAAACCACTTCCCTGGGAATAGCATGGGACTTACTTCTGAGTAGACCTGCTTAGGAGTGCTTCCCTAGACTTCCCAGACCCACACACACCCCAATGTAAAAGCCTTCATGGGTTTAAAAAGGTAAAGGTAGTCTCCCATGCAAGCACCAAGTCATTACTGACCCATGGGATGACGTGACAGCACGTTTTTTTGGCACTTTTTTTTTACAGGGTGGTTTGCCATTGTCTTCCAAAGTCATCTACACTTTTCTCCCAGCAAGCTGAGTACGCATTTTCCTCACCTCGGAAGGATGGAAGGCCGAGTCAACCTCAAGCCGGCTACCTGAACCCAGATTCCGCTGAGATCGAACTCAGGTCATGAGCAGAGCTTGGATTGCAGTACTGCAGCTTTACCACTCTGCACCACAGAGCTCGGTACCTTCATGGGTTTGTGGGCGGGGAGAGAAATCCTTCCAAAATCCACCATTTGTGTCATCTGTAATGAACCTCCCAGCTTTGCATTTAGAATGAGATCAGAATATAGGGTTGGCGGGGGGGCATCACTTCAAGAGAAAAACTAAAAAAGAAAAATAAGGCCTTGCCTACTTTCAGGAAATCCTGACCACAGAATTCCTGCTGATTCCTAGAGCAACCCAGAAGTGACAAAAAGTAGCTCCAGGAACCACCAGAAACCCCAGAATTCTTACCATAGAGTATATACTGATTCCTAGAGCTACCCTTTGTCACCTCCAGAACCGACAACAGGATCCCCTGCCCCCAATGGAGGCTTGGCAGGTTTCGAAGCACAAAATTACAGACACAGCCTTACTGTGCCGTTTAGGGGTTGGGTCTGCCAACTCCCTTTATGCAAAGATATACAGCTTGCTTTTATCTGTCACTCTGAAATGTAAGAAAGCAGCTCTTATGGTGCTTATTCTGCACTTTAACTTACTTTAAAAGGCAGTATTCTTCACCCAAAGAGTGATTAACACATGGAATTCACTGCCACAGGAGGTGGTGGCAGCTACAAGCATAGACAGCTTCAAGAGGGGATTGAATAAGCATCTGGAGTAGAGGTCCATCAGTAGCTATTAGCCACAGGGTATAGATGGAAGTCTCTGTCTGGGGCAGTGATGCTCTGTTTTCTTGGTGCTTGGCGGGGGCACAGTGGGAGGACTTCTAGTGTTCTGGCTCTACTGGTGGTCCTCCTGATGGCACTTTTGAGTTTTTTGGCCAATATGTGACCCAGAGTGTTGGACTGTATTGGCCATTGGCCTGATCCAGCATGGCTTCTCTTATGTTCTTATGTGACCCCGAGTGTTGGACTGGATGGGCCATTGGCCTGATCCAACATGGCTTCTCTTATGTTCTTATGTGACACAGAGTGTTGGACTGGATGGGCCATTGGCCTGATCCAACATGGCTTCTCTTATGTTCTTATGTGACCCAGAGTGTTGGACTGGATGGGCCATTGGCCTGATCCAACATGGCTTCTCTTATGTTCTTATGTGACCCAGAGTGTTGGACTGGATGGGCCATTGGCCTGATCCAACATGGCTTCTCTTATGTTCTTATGTGACCCAGAGTGTTGAACTGGATGGGCCACTGGCCTGATCCAACATGGCTTCTCTTATGTTCTTACTTTCTGGATGATTTTGTGCCAGTTGAACCGTTAGCCAGATACTGGTGCGCTGGCTCCAATCCCCGGGCGCTTCCACTTCCCACAGTCGAGATTGCTCTTCTGGATGGGTGTCCAAGAATTGTCGACAAACTAAATAGGAAAGGCACAGGAACTTAGTCAAAAGTAGCTACCAAGAACACATTTCTTCCAGGTGCAATTGTTAGCATTTTGTGTAAAGTTGCCACGCTGTTGCTAGCTGCTGCAAATTAAAAACAAAAAGTACGCCTTAGGAAAGTCAATGCGATGTAGTGGTTAAGAGTGTGGGACTAGTATCTGGTTCAAATCATCACTCATGCCATGAAGATTGCTGAGTGAACAGTCACACACGTGCCCCAGACCAATTTCAGCGTCTCTAGATCTGTACTCCTGGTTTAACTCTGTCCCCAAACTGACATTCTAAACTAGAATCAGAGAAGCCAACTCTATGATTCAATGGTTTTAGTGTAGAATATCACCTTGGGGACAGGACTAAACCAGAATTAAAAGCCTAGTGCGAAAAACAGTGTTGTTGTAAGGAAAAAAATGGAGAAAAGAATGATGTAAGCCACGTTGTCTCTCCACTGGAGAGGAACAACAACAATACATTTTATTTATATCCCGCCCTCCCCGCCGGAGCAGGCTCAGGGCGGCTCACAACAAAATTCATTTAGTTATACATTGAGTTAAAATACATTAAGTTATAACTAACAATATAAACCAACAGGTAATTAAAAACTATTAAAATTCTAAAAGCAATAAGTTAATGTTAGTATGTTGATATGTTGGTGCCATTCAGATGGTGAATTTACTTAGCAATTTACTCAGTGAAAGCCATTCGAAAGAGAACGGTCTTGCAGGCCCT
The DNA here is from genome assembly GCF_032191835.1 of Heteronotia binoei. NCBI lineage: Eukaryota > Metazoa > Chordata > Lepidosauria > Squamata > Gekkonidae > Heteronotia > Heteronotia binoei. The sequence continues at coordinate 11,249,292 of NC_083241.1, forward strand.
GCGGAACTGTTCAAGGTCCCGCAGGGCCCGCATTTCTTCTGGAAGCTGATTCCACAGCTGTGGAGCCATAACGGAGAAAGCCCGAGTACGGGTACTCTGGAGTTTTACATCTTTTGGCCCGGGAATAGTCAGCAGGTTCTTCCCTGCTGACCTCAGTGCTCTCTGGGGTTCATACGGGGAGAGACGGTCCCTAAGGTAGGCAGGTCCTCGGCCATATAGGAAGATGGGGAGCAAATCTCTTTCCGGGTTGTGTTACGTTTGTATGTCTATACAATTTGTTAGAACAAAGTCTGAGTCCGGTAGCACCTTTAAGACCAACGAAGTTTTATTCTGGGTATAAGCTTTCATGTGCATGCACATGAAAGCTTATACCCAGAATAAAACTTCGTTGGTCTTAAAGGTGATACCAGACTCAGACTTTGTTCTGCTGCGTCAGACCAACACGGCTACTCACCTGAATCGACACATTTTATTGCATTGTTAAATATTTTATACATGTATTTTAAATGTTGTTTAATATTTTAAATCAAAAAAGATATTATAAAAAGATATTACAGCACTGGAAAAAAGTGCAGAAAAGGGCAACTAGAACGATTAAAGCGTTGGAAAACTTTCCCTCTGAAGAAAGGTTAAAACGCTTGGGGCTCTTTAGCTTGGAGAAACGTCAACTGAGGGGTGACATGATAGAGGTCTACAAAATTATGCATGGGATAGAGAAAGGAGAGAAAGAAGTCCTTTTCTCCCTTTCTCACAATACAAGAACTCGTGGGCATTCGATGAAATTGCTGAGCAGTCGGGTTAGAACGGATAAAATGAAGTCCTTCTTCACCCAAAGGATGATTAACACATAGAATTCACTGCCACAAGAGGTGGTGGCAGCTGAAAGCATAGCTAGCTTCAAGAGGGATTGGATAAACATGGAGCAGAGATCCATCAGTGGCTATTAGCCACAGCGTATTGTTGGAACACTCTGTCTGGGGCAAGTGGTGCTTTGTATTCTTGGGTGCTTGGGAGGGGCAACAGTGGGAGGGCTTCTAGTGTCCTGGCCCCACTGATGGACCTCCTGATAGCATCTCGGGGTTTTTTGGTCACTGTGTGACAGTGTTGGACTGGATGGGCCATTGACCTGGTCCAACATGGCTTATTTTATGTTCTTAAATATTTAATCTTTTGCTGCCATGAGTGTACTGGCAGCAGAGAAATGTTTTAAATAAAAAATAAATATATAATAGTTCCGCCCTACTCCATACTAGTCAGACTTCACCTGAAGTCCTGTGTCCAGTTCTGAGAGATGTAGTCGAATAAGAATGCGTTCAGAAAAAGGCATCAAAGATGACTGGAGATCTGGGGAACAAGACCTACAAGGAAAGGTGGAAGGAACAGGACTTGGACAAAAGTGAGAGAGAGATGATCATACTCTTCAGATACTGAAGGGGTTTCATGTGGAAGAGGGTGAAGACATCCTCTGCTGTTACATAATATAGGGTCAAGGTTTTTATTTATTTATTTTATTTACCTTAGATTTATATCCCACCCACTTCGCAAGCAGACTCAGGGAGGCTAACAGTCATGTTAAAAACAATTTCAGTTGCAATTTTTTTAAAAAATGATAGAACTTGAACAAATAACAATTTAAACTAAATATCTGATGCTATACAAGGATTTTAACATAGGGGGATTGGATTATATCGATGTCATAATTCTTCTGTGCAGGAGTGGAATTTTAGCAGGAGCTCCTTTGCATATTAGGCCACACACCCCCGATGCAGCCAATCCTCCAAGAGCTTACAAAAAAGAGCCTTGTAAGCTCTTGAAGATTTGGCTTCAGGGGTGTTTGGTCTAATATGCAAAGGAGCTCCTGCTAGAATTCCACCCCTGCTTCTGTTATCTGTTAGTGGACCTTCTGATGCTATAGCTCAGCAGCATAGAGCGGCAGCCTTCTCCCACTTAGTTATTATAGGCCTGTTGGAAAAGTTCAGTTTTACAGCCCTGTGGAATTGGGAGAGATCCCGCAGGGCTCTGGGGAGAGCATCCACAGCCTGGTGCTGCCACTGAGAAGGCCCTGGCCCGTGTAGAGCTTAGTTCGGCCTCCCTTGGTCCGGGAATGGATAGCAGATTTCACTAGCTTCAGTTACAAGATGGTGGATTCCAGCCCTAACCTTGATAGCCCAGGCAAGCCTGATCTCATCAGATCTCGGAATCTAAACAGGGCTGACCCTGGATGGGAGACCTCCATGAAACACCTTGGATGGAAGACCTCCTTGAAACACCAGGAGTCAGGAAGCGGAGGCAGGTTTTATTCAGCCATATCCTTGAGTATCCTCCAGGCCCCAGTAGGGGTCAGTCATCAGGTCACCGTGACTTCCAGGTACGCGTGCACACACACACAAAATGCAAAGACGTACCCCTCCCTCCCAAAGATGGTGGTTTTCAGCAGAATAAAAGGAGTAACTTCCAAATGGTAAGAGCTGGGTGACAATGGAATCAATTGCCTTGGAGAGAAGTGGGCTCTTCCTTGATGAAGGTTTTCATGCAAAGGCTGGACGCCAATCTGTGGGGAATGGTCTAGTGTTGGGTTTCTTGTTGACCTAGATAGCCAATAAGATTTCTTTCAACTCTAGTTATCAGGCAGAAGCTACAATGGTCTGTAGTAGAACTATGGGTGGAATTCTAGCAGGAGCTCCTTTGCATATTAGACCACACACTCCTGATGTAGCCAATCCTCCAAGAGCTTATAAAAAAGAGTCTTGTAAGCTCTTGAAATATTGGCTACATCAGGGGGTGTAGCCTGATATGCAAAGGAGCTCCTGCTAGAATTCCACCCCTGAGTAGAACACCTAGATTCAACCTCAGTAGTAGCACCTTAGAGAACAACAAGCCTTTCAGGGTACAAAATTTCAAGCTGTCTGACAAAGGCAGCTTTGACTACTGAAAGGTTATACCCTGAAAAAACCATGTTGGTCTCTAAGGTGCTTACTGAACTTGACTCTTCCAACTCTAGGCCTGAAAACTGCCTGCCTGAATAAGTTAGGCTGAAACCAGACAGCCGGCTCAGGGTGACATCAAGCTGCCCCAGAAGTGAGCCAGTTGGAAACAGAGCGTCAGGGAGCATCCCAACATTGCTTGGAAGAGGGACTGGCCATGGCTGCCCAAGGAGTGACTGAAGCACTCACGTGCCCCGTCCGCAGCTCCCCAGGCGCTTCCCAGCCGTCCAGATAGCCAGGGATGCACCTCGGAGGCAACCCATCAAAAAGGCACCACTTTGACAGTGGTGCCCTTTTCGAGCCAGCTCCCGGCAACTGGGGGCGACGGGGATGGCAGGCAGATGTATGCATGTGCACGGAGAGCCAGTTTGGTGTAGTGGTTAAGTGCGTGGACTCTTATCTGGGAGAACCAGGTTTGATTCCCCACTCCTCCACTTGCACCTGCTGGCATGGCCTTGGGTCAGCCACAGCTTTCTTATCTGGGAGAACCGGGTTTGATTCCCCACTCCTTCACTTGCACCTGCTGGCATGGCCTCGGGTCAGCCATAGCTCTGGCAGAAGCTGTCCTTGAAAGGGCAGCTGCTGTGAGAGCCCTCTCCAGACCCATCCACCTCACAGGGTGTCTGTTGTGGGGGAGGAAGGTAAAGGAGATTGTGAGCCGCTCTAAGACTCTTTGGAGTGGAGGGCGGGATATAAATCCAATATCTTCATCTACCTCACAGGGTGTCTGTTGTGGGGGAGGAAGGTAAAGGAGATTGTGAGCCGCTCTGAGACTCTTCAGAGTGGAAGGCAGGATATAAATCCAATATCTTCATCTACCTCACAGGGTGTCTGTTGTGGGGGAGGAAGGTAAAGGAGATTGTGAGCTGCTCTGAGACTCTTTGGAGTGGAGGGCGGGATATAAATCCAATATCTTCATCTACCTCACAGGGTGTCTGTTGTGGGGGAGGAAGGTAAAGGAGATTGTGAGCCGCTCTGAGACTCTTTGGAGTGGGCGGGATATAAATCCAATATCTTCTTCTTTTTGATCCGCCTGCCTCCTGTCACCCTTAAGGTGCTTTTGGCCTCGTCTCAGCTTGCTCCTTATGCTCCCCATGGACTGAATTTAGAGGACTGCTTCTTCAGGAAATTCTCAAGTCGATACGTTGCTTTGAAAATTGCAGATTATTACATTTAAAGTGAATATTATTTTTTTGTGTGTGATTTTTTTTTGGTATATTTAAGTAAAGATAATATAGTTTCCATTGTATAGCGTCTTTGTTTTATCGGATATTACCGTATTCTCCTAAACGTTTGACTTCTCTCATGTCTAGCAAAGTAATAAGATCAAGCCAGGGGAGAGTAGAAGCCAAAGCACAGGAGAACAGATAGCATCAGGCTACTGAAATGGGCTTACCTTGCCCTGGAGGCCATCAGGACAGAGCACCACTTTATTTATAATGCAGGCCCTTTGCGCAACAGTTACGCCTGTCATGTGTAACAGCCGGGAGGGGAAAAAAAATTGTGATCTGGAGATTACTCCAGGGCTTCTACAGTTTCTTGCATAAGAATTTTGTTCTATAATAATATTTGGAAACTGGTAAGTAGCGCGCTGTCACAAAGGGCTGATTTATATCTTCCGCTCAGTCTTTTTCTTTACAGCGCTGTCTGGGCTTCTTTTCTTTAAAAAACCGTAATGCTTTCCCTGAGTAGAGGCTGCACAGCTGTTTCGAGTGAGAAGTCACTCTACGGGCTCAGCATCACAGAACACCATTTTTATTTTTTAACCAGGCCAAGTTTAAAGAGGATATGTCAGTTGGATGAAAGATAAAACTGGAGAGATTAAGATCCGGAAACTACTGGACACCATGGCTGCTAACAGACGGGTAGTTTGAGGCAACCCAGAGACGCCTCAGAAGCCGACTAGAAAAACCCTTCCAAACGACTACGTCTGCCGCCCGCCCCCATCCTGTACTCAACCCGTCTTCCGGTGTCCTCAGAATGTTGAGCCGCTTTCGAAGTAATAGCAAATTTCTGAGCTGTACTCGTCACCTCACTAGTGTCTGTGAACCTGCCAAGCCACCCCAAGTCACTTACGGCCTCTTTGTAAAAAAAAAGATATTGATTTCAAGCACATGGGTGCATGAGCACACAAGTGCATAATCAAAAAATGAAAGGGGGAAAAAAGAAGCCCAAACCAAGCTACAGGGGATGGTGCACCAGAGCTGTCTGATCGCACCAAGCCACCCTGCGGATGGGATGGGAATGGCCAGTTTGGTGTTGTGGTTAAGTGCGCGGACCCTTATCTGGGAGAACCAGGTTTGATTCCCCACTCCTCCACTTAGAGCTGCTGGAATGGCCTTGAGTTAGCCATAGCTCTCACAGAGTTGTCCTTGAAAGGGCAGCTGCTGTGAGAGTCCTCTCAGCCCCACAGACCTCACAAGGTGTCTGTTGTGGGGAGAGAAGATATAGGAGATTATAAACCGCTCTGAGTCTCTGATTCAGAGAAAAGGGAAAAGGAAAGGAAAGGTCCCCTGTGCAAGCACCAGTCATTTCCGACTCTGGGGTGACTTTCAGAACGTTTTCACGGCAGACTTTTTATGAGGTGGTTTGCCATTGCCGTCCCCAGTCATCTACCCTTTCCCCCCAGGAAGCTGGGTACTCATTTTACCGACCTCGGAGGGATGGAAGGCTGAATCAACCTGGAGCCGGCTACCTGAAAACCCAGCTTCCGCCAGGGATCGAACTCAGGTCATGAGCAGAGCTTAGGACTGCAGCTTTAACACTCTGTGCCACGGGGCTCTTTTCAGAGAAAAGGGCTGGGTATAAATCTGCAGTCTTCTTCTTCTTGTGGGGAAGCGTGTGGACAGTTTAGGATGCTTCTTTCTGAGCCGGCTTGATTTGGGATGCCTCCCATGTGCCCCAAGCTGTCCTTCTGTAAGCAACCCATGTTTATTTATTTTGCGATTTAAATATATACCAAGCAATGCTTGTCCTATCAGGTTCCTTGGTCACACTTTGACTTAAGAACAGAACAGCCCTTCTGGATCACCTCAGTGGTCCATCGAGCCCACCTGCCTCACACAGTGGCCAGTCAGTTCCTTTGGAAGGCCGACAAAAAGTCACAAAGGCCGAGGCCTTCCCTTGATGTTGCCTCCTGGCTCTGGGATTCAGCGATTTCCTGCCTCTGGATGTGGAGGTTCCCCTCAGCCACCACGGCCAATAGCCACTGACAGAATTCTCCTCCATGAATCTCTCTAATCCCCTTTAAAACTATTTACTCTGGCGGCCATCACAACATTCTGTGGCACGGAATTTTAATCACTTTCTGTGTAAAGTAGTGTTTCCTTATGTCTGTCCTGAACCATCCGTTTCACTGGATGCCCCCAAGTTCTAGCATTTCGGGAGGCTTGAACCCCAATTCAAGCCAAAACAATTCCAATCTCTCCGAGCGCATTGAGAACTGTTGTTTATGATTACAGCAAACGCACAATGTACTAGACAGGCACTGGAAACTTAACTGTATATTGCTTAAGCTTTTCTGGAGTACAGTCCATGCCAGCGCTTTCTTTCCTGTGGGAAATATGGTGGAACGGAGTTCCAGAACACCTTTGTGGAAACAAAATTCTCAAAAAAAGGTTTAAAAGTTCATGAGGGGCACCCGTGTGTTTCTCCTTCATCTCCCTCTTGAGAGTTCCAGCACCTCTTTTTCCAAAATAAAAAGTTTTCTATAAGAGCTTTCTGCTTGTAATACACCAGGAGGAAGGAAGGGTTTATTTCCTTAATTATAAATTGTAATGCTTTGATTGTGACAGATACGCTGCCTAGAAAGGCAGGATATAAATATTTTCATGAAAAAAAAAAAATACAAGCCCTCAGAATAATAGGACCAAAGTGGGAGCACATACAGCCGGGGCTGCGTGAACTGCACTGGCTACCAGTTATTTACCGGATTCGTTACGAAGTGCTGGTCATTACCTTTAAAGCCCTATATGGCCGAGGACCTGCCTACCTGAGGGACCGTCTCTCTCCACATGAACCCCAGAGAGCACTGAGGTCAGCAGGGAAGAACCTGCTGACTATCCCTGGACCAAAAGAGGTAAAACTTCAAAGTACCCATACCCGGGCTTTCTCTGTTATGGCTCCACAATTATGGAATCAACTTCCAGAAGAAATGCGGGCCCTGCGGGGCTTTGAACAATTCCACAGGGCCTGCAAGACCATCTTCTTTCGAATGGCCTTCAATGATTAGAACTGCTAAGTAAGTTCGCCATCTGGGTAATATTAATTTTATTGCTTTTATTTTATTAATTTTTATTTTATTAATTTATTTATTAATTTTTTATTAATTTAATTTATTTTATTAATTTAATTTTTATTAATTTAATTTATTAATTTATTTATTAATTTTTATTTTATTAATTTATTTTATTAATTTTATTGCTTTTAGAATTTTAATAGATTTTAATTAATTGTAGTTTAAAACGTTGTACTGTACAATGTATATTGAATTTTGTTGTTAGCCGCCCTGAGCCTGCTTCGGCGGGGAGGGCGGGATATAAATAAAAAGTGATTGATTGATTGATAGGACGAGGCAGACAGAAGCGGCCTCTGTTATTTCTCTTCTGTCACCACCAAGCTCTGCCAGTATTTTTATTGCTGAAAATTATGTTCATGGTTCATGCGACTGTACTAATGGTTAATTCCTGACCCATACGGGTCTAACTGTGTGAGGTGGGATGTAATTAGGCTGGTGCCCCAAGCATTTATATATAAAGTAGAGGGCTTAACTTCTTAAATGAATGTCCACACCAAAAGGGAAATTAACTTTCTCCCCTTCCTCCATCCAGGGCTGGTGCTGGGGTTTTTGCCACCCCAGGCAAGGCTATACCCCCCACCCTCCAGTGAGGGAGGGCCCCCAGCGCTGGCCCAAATTGGGCCCTGTTTGCACGGAGGGCTCCTCTTGAGGAGCCCTCTGCACAAACGCCTGCCCCCCCTGCTTGACCCTCCCACAGCGCAGGAAGGCAGAGATGGCCCTGTTTGCATGGAGGTCTCCTCTTGAGGAGCCCTCCTTGTAAATGCCCCCCAACCCTCCCGCAGCGAGGGAAGGCCGCACGAGGACAGATGGCCTGACATTTCTCAAGCAACTGTGACTGGCATCCTCAGAGGTGTAACTCAGAAAACTGGAGTTCCCTCTGGGTCCAATTGAGAAGAAGTTGGTAGGCAAGCAATTTATATCTACTCAGGCAGGTGGGGTAAGGCTGAGGTCATTATCTTTACTTATATTATTTATATTTATTTATTTATTTATATTATTCATGTTTAAACTTTCTTCCTTCCTTAAATAGGCATGGCTTCCAGTCCTGAAAAACACAAAATGCCCTACAGCTTGAAACAGCACTACAGATAAGATGAGAATTTCAATAGCCAATCCATATACAAAAGAACCCTCTCAGGAAAGCTCCTCCATTAGCATGTCACAGCCCAGGAAACTCCCACAAGACAATGACTCAGCCCTACCCCACCTGCCTGAGTAGATATAAATTACCTGTCTACCAACTTCTTCTCAATTTGACCCAGAGAGCGCTCCAGTTTTCTGGGTTGCACGTCTGAGGATGCCAGTCACAGTTGCTGGAGAAATGTCACGTCTCACAATGCCAGGACCACAGCCACACAGCTCGGAAAATCTACAACAACCAATGGACTCCGGCCGTGAAAGCCTTCGACAACATAGTGAAACACAGCATCATGATCCCCCCATCCTTTACCTTGGTACATCTCAGCAGAAATAGGGCAGCTGATTCCCAAGGCATCCTCAGTGGCGAATGTCTCACAAAAATCCTGCAGCATTGCTGTTCCAAGTCCACATCTTCTGAACTTTTTGCGGACAAAGACCGTGTCCAGTACGGGGAGCTGGTAGCACCGGCTGCTGTGTTCATCACAGAGGCTTCCTAGAAGAAGAAAACAATAGTGTGGTGTAGTAGGGGTGCCAAGACCTGTTAACAAGTCACTTGGTTGTTCGTGTTTCACGTTTAAGTTTATTCACAGCAAAAGTCAGCAAAACAACACAGATAAAACCAATGTCAGTTACAGTAACCCATATAAATTGTGCTGAGAGAACGGAGGTAAAATTGCTGCAATCAATTATAAAACATACATACAGTTTATAATGATTTTATTTTATTTATTTATTTATTTATGATTTGTATCCCGCCCTTCCCACAAGTGGCTCAGGGCGGCTCCCAACAATTAGTCAACATAAAATTAAACAATATTTAAATATAGAAACAGTTAAACATTTAAAACAGTTAAAACCTTAAAAACCAGTAAACATTCCAAATATATATATATAAAACAGGAGTCTGGCAAGCTACATTGAGTTTCTCATCTTAGCTAGGTGTAGGCTAGCTGGAAGAGGGTCGTCTTACAGGCCCTGCGGAACTGAACAAGGTCCCGCAGGGCCCTCACCTCCTCCGGCAGCTGATTCCACCATGTAGGGGCCATAACAGAGAAAGCCCTATCTCTAGTGGATTTTAAACGGGCTTCTTTATTTACATTACACGTCTATCCCACCCTCTTCCACAAGTGGACTCAGGGCGGCTCACAACATTCATTTAAAACAGAAAGTCAATAAGATCTATAAAACATCAATACAATTAAAATTTAAAAACTATTCCGCAGTGCTGTACCATTACTATGTTGGCAGTTCTGCTTTTCAGACGGTTGGACACCGGATACTCTAACTAACGTCAGGTGGCAGCTCTCTCTCGGTTTAAGCTTCGAAGGCCTGTCGAAACAGTTCAGTCTTACAGGCCCTGCGGAACGTAGGAAGATCCCGGAAGGCCCTTATGGCCTCCGGGAGAGCAGTCCATAACTCTGGTGCTGCCACCGAGAAGGCCCTGGTTCGTGACAAACGCAACCTGGCCTCCTTTGGTTCAGGGGCGGACAGCAGATTTTTTGTCCCTGAACGCAGTGCTCTCTGGGGGATATATGGGGAAAGGCGGTCCCGCAGATAAACAGGTCCCTGACCATAAAGGGCTTTAAAGGTCAATACCAACACCTTGAAATGGACTCTGAACACAATAGGTAGTCAGTGCAGCTCTTTCAGCACTGGCTGAATGTGCTCCCATCGGGGGAGCTTCATTAACAGCCGTGCCGCAGCTTAATGAGCAGTTTAATGAGATTAAACATTTTTAAAAACTACCAACTAAGAGAGAGAGAAAGAAAATGCCTAGCCATTTTCCTTCAGAGCTATGAGTGACTTTCTAGTTCTGGTGGCAAGCCAGCCAAATTCAGCTAATTTGAGTATAACCCTAGGGTTCCTGTCATTCCAAAGATCCTTCCGTTGTTGCATTTTTTGATTAAGAGTGGTAGGCAAGATTGCAGGAAAAGGAAGGATTTCATGGTGAACGGCGTACACCTTGAAGTCATACAGGACATAAGAATTCTATCCCTCCATTACAGCCTGGTCTTCAAAAGGTATTTTATTATATCTGCCTTCCAAGACTGTGTGTGAAAGTAGGAATCTTGCTATGTTTTGGATCAGATTTTGAAGCTAGTCAAAGCTTTAAGTGAAATGAGGGAAAATAAAGTACTACCTCATCGCTGCGCTGTGGTGCTGTGTCAAGAATACTTCATTGGACTACAATACTACTACTTCTGGACTCCTCGGGAACAATTTTGAACCGGGGATCCTTGAAGAATTGGAGGACTGCGCTTTGTTTAATGGACACTAAGTTGTAATTGAAGTACTTGGGATTTTGGTCCTTAGGGTTTGCATTATTGAGTGTTCTATTGTCAAGGTATGAATGACTTTAAGTGTTTTGTATGAATGTGTCTGAGAGAATATATAATCTTTGTCTAGTTATTTTTTTTCCTTATATTAATTTGAAGGCTGGACATCACAGAAACCTTGGGGGGGGGGGGGTTCTGTCACGCTCTACCGTTATTCTCTTGTTGGTTTCACAATCCCCAGTTGGGGGCAGCGGATCCCCTGGTTTGGAGGCCTTCCCTTGGCTTTAGAGTAATTCGAAAGCAGTGGGGGGGGGGGGAATGTCTGCTGGGCATTATATCCTATGGGGGAGGGAGAGTTTAGGAGAGGCACCAGATGCTATGCTGAAAATTTGGTGCCTCTGCCTTGAAAAACAGCCCCTCCCAAGCCCCAAATACCCATGGATGGATTGTGCATTATACCATAATGCACAATCGATCCATGGGTATCTGGGGCTTGGGAGGGGCTGTTTTTCAAGGCACAGACACCAAATTTTCAGCATAGCAACTGGTGCCTCTCCTCAAACCTCCCCCCCCCCCCGGCAAGTTTCTAAAAGATTGGACCAGGCGGTCGAATTCTATGAGCCTGAAGACAAGCTGCGCCCATTCTCCAAGGAAGGCATTTAAAAGGAATGTGGTCCCTTTAAATCAGTGGCTATTAGCCACAGTGTATAGTTGGAACTCTCTGTCTGGGGCAGTGATGCTCTGTATTCTTGGTGCTTGGTGGGACACAGTGGGACGGCTTCTAGCAGTCCTGGCCCCACTGGTGGACTTCCTAATGGCACTTGGGGTTTTTTGGCCACTGTGTGACACAGAGTGTTGGACTGGATGGGCCATTGGCCTGATCCAACTTGGCTTCTCTTATGTTCTTACGTAAATGTGATCTTCAGAACTCCCTTCGGAATTCAATCAAGCCTATTGCTCCTGGCTGCACCCCAATGTCCCCAGATATGTCCTGAGTCGGACCTATTATTACAAACAGCCAGACATCACTGAGGCTTGTTGTCTAAGGAGCACATCACCCACAAACACTAAAAGTGAACCCCTTCTGCCCAATTAATAGCCAGGGCTGAGCCCCGCCACTAGGCAAATGAGGTGACTGCCTAGGGCGCCAGCCTTCTGGGGGTGCCAAATTAAGGCACTGAGTGTCGTCGTCTTCTTATCAGTGGGGGGGGGGGGGCACCAGAAGTTAACCTTGCCTAGGGCACTAGATAGTCTAGGGCCAGCCCTGTTAATAGCTAAGAACTGTGTCAGTGCAACACGCAGCCTTCCCAAACCAAACGCAAGCCCCAGTGATCATATACGGTGGCCCGCCAGTGGCTCAAAAACAACCTTCTTGGTTCTGCTGCGTTCCTGGAACTGCAAACACAGGGGAGTTGTCCGACACCCTGGTTGAGCACAATACACGGCTTATGAGTTGCGTTTGGCTTGGTGAATTAAACAGGCCTGGCTATAAGAGGTTCTTCTTTCGCAGATAGAGAGACCCATGGTTTGGAAGAAGCGAGCTCCCTCTGTTTTTCCCCTCCTGATCTCACACACAAGTTAACTGGCAATCCTGTTCTCCGTCTGCGCCCAAGCCGTGAATAACGTCACTCTCTCTTCTCTGTTCCCGTTTACAAGGGCAGTCCGCTTATTCAAAGGTCTGAGAATCCTGGGGTGGGACTCGTCGCCCCTGGTCACTCACAAATCAGAGCAGATGGCCAGAGCGAAGAAAAGCACCAGCCACCCCCCCCTCCACACACACACACCCTGTGTGAGCCAAGAACCCAACACTCTCTGGACAGGGAGACAGCCCAACAGAGTTGTCAGGTTCTGGCAGCCTGACACCATTCATTTTGAGAAGCTGACGGACTTTTCTGGCTTCCAGGACTACATTGGCTGTAAAAGGGCGAGGGTGTGATTCTGTGGGCTTTCTTACGATCCGCTTGATAGGACTTCTCAAAAACCTGAAATGCAGCTGGAAGGCTAACGGATCAGAGCTGGCAGGCAAACATCCTGCCGCAGAAGAATGGACATAATTAGGAAAAGCCATTTCCGACGAACAACAGAGATGCAAACTGTCTAATGACATTGTAAGACAAGTGCCTAAAACCTAAATCAGCAAACTGTGTAGGAATTTTGATGCAAGTTTTTGGTAATCAAGTCTCTTAGGTTCACTACAGCAGGGGTGTCAAACGTGTGGCCTGGGGGATGGATCAGGCCCCCAGAGGGTTTCTATCAGGCCCGCAAACAAGTCTGGTTTTTTTCTCCCTCTCTTGCTTCCTTCTGCTTCACAGCTTGCTTTGCCAGGCTTGTTCAGTCACACAGAAGCTTGTTCAGTCACACAGAGCAAAGCCTCTATTTTCTCCATTGGCTGAGGCTCCTTGCTTTGCCAGGCTCTTTCAAGGGCACAGCAGAGCTACGAAGCCACGCCCCTTTTCCTCCACCCCCCTCCACATCCTTGGGGAGGAAGGGAAGAAGCCAGAGCTTCCTTTGCCCAGTTCCCTCGATCACACGGGAGAGATACAAAGTCTTTAATTGTGTGCTTTATAAAATTAATCTCTCCCCTACCTGGCATTACATTTTATGACACACGGCCCGGCCTGACAAGGTCTCATTTATGTCAGATCCAGCCCTCATAACAAATCAGTTCGACACCCTGATTCAAACTTAAAAATTTTATCTGTCAGGCCAAGTGGGGCTACACAGCAAAAGAACCCATGTGGAATCCATCCATAAAACGCCACATCCCAAAATTGCCAAACCAGTAAGGCAGCCGATCCTTTGGCTGAGAGACGTTGCACTCTGGTTTTCCGTCTCACCTGCCACTCAAATCAAGATAAGAGTCAAATCAAGATAAGAGTCACCCAATTTACAAATCAAGGTAAGAGTCACCCTGTCATGGGTGCTGGGGGCCCTGCAGAAGAAGCCGAGCCTGCAGAAGAAACGGTGCCCCTGCCACCTGCACCAGTGCCCCTCCCTCCTGCTGGAGAAGATCCAAGCCCCCCTGCCTCGCCCTCTCGGGTGGCTCGTGTGCGTGACCGCCTTCATCAGGACCTCAGGGATCGGAGGAGGGCGGCACGCTCACGAGCAAGACGCTCCCTGAGCCCTGAGTTTTGAAAGGATTCTGGCCCTTCTAGGAGTGAGGATGCTTGAGTCTCAGCAGGATCCTGGCTGCCCCCTGAGTCAGCAATTAGCCCAAATGGGCAACAGACAGCAGAGGGCTATATAGCTGTGGGCTTTGAGAGAAGGCTTTGTGGAAGCAACTAGTCACTTACCTGACGTTCTAGCATCCACTTCGGCTTCTGACCCCCTGACTCTGGCATTGACTTCTGGACCCCCTGACTTCGGCTTCTGAACCTCTGACCTACGATACCTGGACTGTGATTCGGTTTTGGCGCTTTGGACCCTCCTTGCTACCCAGCTACAGACCTTGGACTGCCCCTGGACTTCGCCTGGCCTGGCCCCAGCCCGTGACACACCCTATTTACCTGGCTTGAGGGAGATACCTCTGTGAGCTTATCAAATCGTTAAAGATCTCTTATTTCTTTTGAGATTTATATCCCGCTTTTCTGCCCAACGGAAACCCCAAAGCAGCTTACAACATTGCTTTCCCTTCCTCTGGCCTGTCCTCACAACAATCCTATGGAGTAGGTCAGGCTGAGAGAGTGTGGCTGGCCCAAAGTCACCCAGCAGCCCCAAGGGCAGAGAGAGGATTTGAACCCGGGTCTCCCAGATCCTAGCCTGACATACTAACCACTGTGCCACACTGACTCTCAAATAATAACAGACACACAAGAGGCCTTTTCAAAAAATATCCCTGATTATTTGAGCAAAAAGAAATTTGTTGCAATCACCTTGAAATTGGTCCGGGCGAAGATAATCGTCTTGCGTAATGCCCTGCTCATCCACAACTCCCTCTTTCTCTAAACCACTGACTCCTAAAACACTCTGCAGATGTGTGGAAGAGAGGTACCATCTAAAACAGGGGTGTCAAACTCATTGGTTATGATGGCTGGATCTGACTTAAATGAGATCTTGTTGGACCGGGCCACGTTGGTCATAAAATATAATGGCAGGCAGCAGACATATAAACGTTATAAAGGACACAGACAAACGCAATTCATGATTTTTGTTTTAATTAAAAAAAACTTAAAATAAAACATGCTTAAAACATTAGCACTCGCAGGTCTTTAAGGTGCTTTCTTTGTATCTCTTCCATGAGATCCAGGGAACTGGACAAAGGAAGCTCTGGCTCTTTCCTTCCTTCCCCAGGGGACCAGGAGGGGGAGGAGCCTCAGCCAACAGAAGGAAGAGTGGCTTGGCTCAGCAGCTCTGCTGTGCGATTTGGAGAGTCTGGCAAAGCAAGCTCTCCCTCCCTGTCCCTTCCTCCCTAAGGGAAGAGCCTCACCAATGGAGAAAACAGAGGTTTTGCTCTGTAACTCCTGTGTGATTGAGCAAGTCTGGCGATGCAAGCTGTGATGCAGAAGGAAGCAAGAGAGAGGGAGAAAGAAGCAGATAACAACCAGTTGCTTGGGGGCCTGATCTGTTCCCCAGGCCGCATGTTTGACACCCCTGATCTAAAAGCGGAGGGGGGGGGGGAAGGTAACAGACACACCACTTGGGTCTAAATTCTCTTGGAGGTAGGGTTGCCAGACCCCCAGTACAGTCAGGGGATCCCCCAGTCTTTGGGATTCCAGTCTGCTGCTGGCCAGGGCAGGAAGTCCCACCCCGCAAAAGGCCCATCACGTGCCAACATTCGGAGCACATTCGGAGCACATTCGGCCAGTGCTGAGAGAGCTACACTGGTTGCCTGTTGTGTTCCGAGTTTGCTTCAAGGTGTTGGTATTAACCTTTAAAGCCCTTTATGGTCAGGGACCTGCCTATCTACGGGACCGCCTTTCCCCATATATCCCCCAGAGAGCACTGCGATCAGGGACAAAAAATCTGCTGTCTGCCCCTGGCCCAAAAGAAGCCAGGCTATCCGCAACAAGATCTAGGGCCTTCTCGGTGGCAGCACCAGAACTCTGGAACACCCTCCCAGAAGCTATAAGGGCCCTGCGGGATTTGTCGGCGTTCCGCAGGGCCTGTAAGACCGAACTGTTTAGGCAGGCTTTTCTGGTTGACTGAAAATGGGCTGCCACCGGACATCCTACAGAAGCTGGCGGTCATAGTCAGAACCCAATACCGCCAGACTAGATTGAGATAGCGTACTAGTTTTTAACTTGATAAATGTTTTATGGTTTTATATGTTTTATGGAATTGATTGTTTTTATGATACTGTAAGCCGCCCTGAGTCCGCTTGCGGAGAGGGCGGGATATAAATGTAAAGTAATAAATAAATAATAAAATAAATAAACAACATGATGACATCATACAAAAGTGACATAATTGTGTTGGGGATGTTGTATCGACACGCTAACATTTTGGCAAAAAAACCTCTATGGTAACCATAGTGCTTGGGCCATAGAGCTAGAGCGTCAATGCACGATGTCCTTGAGGTGATGGCAGCACGTCAATGTAATGTCATTGTACTGACCATGCAGTGGGCAGAGACATCGCTCCAAAAATTCCACATACACATTCCTGGACAGCTCCTCCCTCCCCCTGCCACCAGGACGATCAGACCCAGCAAACCCTACTTGGAGTGTTTTGGTTAGGTGGGAAAGTGGGCTACCATCCCCATCTCAAGACTCATTTTTATGCCCAGCAACCAACACATCTCATGTTAACATGAAGCAATGATATCACTTTCCTCTGCTCTGGAACACTGTGTTCAGTTCTGGGCACCACTAGCTGGAAGGTGTCCAGAGGAGGGCAATGAAGATGGTGAGGACTCTGGAGACCAAGTCCTATGAAGAAAGGTTGCAGGAGCTAGGTATGTTTAGCCTGGAGAGGAGATGACTGAGAGGTGATAGGATGACCATCTCCAAGTACTTCAAGGGCTGTCTAGAGGATGGTGCTGAGTTTTCTTTGGCCCCAGAAAGTTGGACCAGAACCAACGGGTTGAAATTAAATCAAAGGCATTTCTGGCTAAGCATTAGGAAGAACTTCCTGAAAGTCAGAGCAGTTCCTCGGTGGACTAGGCTTCCTCGGGAAGTGGTGGGCTCTCCTTCCTTGGAGGTTTTTAAGCACAGGCTAGATGGCCATCTGACAGCAATGGTGATTCTGTGAACTCAGGCAGATCATGTGAAAGAGGGTGGAAAGGGTTGCATCAGTACTTAGTTCTCGTGGTCCTTTCTTACACGCCCAGGAAAATGCTAATTACTGCTCTGGGGTCAGTCAGCAATTTTTCTCCAGGCCAGTTTGGAAAGGGATCCTGGAGGTTTTTGCCGTGTTCTGGAAAGGAGCAGGGGTCACTGGAGGGAGGCATTTGTGGGGGAGGCATTTGTGAAGTTCCTGCATTGTGCAGGAGGTTGGACTAGATGACCCTGGAGGTACCATCCAACTCTATGATTCTATGTTAAAAAAAACCAGTCATTTTTAACAGGCCCAAGAACAAGAATGGAGATATAGAAGAAGAAGACTGCAGATTTATACCCCCCCCCTTCTCTCTGAATCAGAGTCTCAGAGCGGCTTACAATCACCTTTATCTTCTTCCCCCACAACAGACACCCGGTGAGGTGGGTGGGCCTGAGAGAGCTCTCACGGAAGCTGCCCTTTCAAGGACAACTCTTGCAAGAGCTATGACTGACCCAAGGCCATTCCAGCAGCTGCAAGTGGAGGAGTGGGAAATCAAACCTGGTTCTCCCAAATAAGAGTCCGTGCACTTAACCACTACACCAAATTGGCTAGTTGTTCCCCACACATTCTTAACAAGTAGGAGGTCATTTCAGCAGGAGTGTCGTGGTCAGGGCAGCAGAACAGGATCTGGAAGACTCAGGTTCGAATCTCCAATCTGCCACAGAAGCTCTCTGGGTGACCTTGGACCAGTCACATGCTCTGAGCCTTAACCTACTTTGCAGGGTTGTTGCTATAAGGATAAAAGGGAGGAAAGGAGAATGCTGTGAGCACTCTGGGTCGCCTTTGGGGAGGAAGGAAAAAGGAAAGGTCCCTTGAGCAAGCACCAGTCATTTTCAGCTCTGTGGTGACATTGCTTTCACAACGCATTCACAGCAGACTTTTTACGGGGTGGTTTGCCATTGCCTTCCCCAGTCATCTACACTTTCCCCCCAGCCCGTGGCGCAGAGTGTTAAAGCGGCAGTACTGCAGTCTTAAGCTCCGCTCACAACCTGAGTTCGATCCCCGGCAGAAGCTAGGTTTTCAGGTAGCTGCCTCGAGGTTGACTCAGCCTTCCATCCTTCCGAGGTCAGTAAAATGAGTACCCATCTCGGGGAGGAAAGCAGGGTGTGAAATGAAGTAAATAAACAGACTCCAGTAGTAATAAAATAATAATGTCTCCAGCTATTGTTCTCTTTTTACGGAGCGTTTTTGGTTGAGGGGAAAGACGTAGGAACCCAAAAGAAGAAGGAGGCCCTTATGCAACCGGCCCCTCCACAGCCTTTAATCTTTTCGGCTGGGCCACAAGCACTAAATGACTAACCTGGGAGCCAGGCAGAAGCGTAAACAGCAATTAAGAGGGCAGAGAAAGCAGACAGCCATAAACGCTCTTCAACATCCCAAAGGCCAAGAAGAGCCCAGCCCCGGGTCCTGCCCCACATCTAAAAGACCCAAACCAAACAAAATTGCGCATTCCAACAAGTCCCCCTGATTAACAAACTTGGCTTGGCAGGCGTCGGTCCGAAGAGACCTTCTGCAGACAGAGCGCTCGTGTTGGGGAGAGGAGGTCTCTCATTGAACGCGGCCCAAAGTCAACCCATTGTGTGAGTTGTGCATGCACGCACACGCCTACACAAAAGCAAAGAAAGCAACTCAAAGATCCCTGGCTTCAAATAAAATCAAATAAAGCCATGGCTTGGCCCAAACTTATGTGTTTCACTCTGTCATGTTCCAAGTTTTATATATAGTGCAAAAAAAAAAATGGTACGAGCTAGAAGAATAAAACTGGAAATGAAAGACAGTCGGGATGCAACGGCCAAATCAGAGCAGCATCTAAGATTTTACTCTGCCCCTTGCTTTGGCTTGCAAAAACCAGACTTTGCTGTCATATCTGAATCTGGCAAACTCCTTTGCTGAAACCGCAGGCTGTCCCCAAACCAGAAGTGGAAATCCACTTCAAAGTATAATTTGCAGATCTGGCTTGGAAGAAGAAGAGTTGGTTTTATAACCCTGCCCTTCACTACCCAAAAGAGTCTCAGAGTAGCTTACAATCACTTTCTAAGACATGGTCTTTAAACTTAGCTAGAAATCTTTACATCTCTCCGAAGACCTCCCCCCCCCCCCCCACAAACACCTTTAAAATCTGAAAAGCCACCTCATAATTTTGGCCAATATGCCCAGAAGATATTGGATTTATATCCTGTCCTGTACTCGGAATCTCAGAGCAGCTTACAATCTCCTTTCCCTTCCCCCGCCACAACAAACACCCTGTGAGGTGGGTGGGGCTGAGAGAGCTCTGACAGAAGCTGCCCTTTCAAGGACCTCCTACGAGAGAGATAGCTGACCAGAAGCTCCAAGTGGAGGAGTGGGGAATCGAACCCGGTTCTCCCAGGTAAGAATCTACACACTTCACCACTACACCAAACTGGCTCTCCACTGGTGGCAACGCCTGCTCCCAAACAAGCATACCTTTTGCTTTGACTGTGTAGAAGGCAACTGCTTCTCCACTCCTCCAGAAAATTTTGGCACGCTCCCTCTCAGAGTGAGGCACGAAGACTGCATCCCAAGTCGAGCTCCTCTCTTGCATTCCAAAAATGATGTAGTTCAGCACAAAGAGGACAATTCTTTCCCTAAACGTCTGGACCTTACAAAGCAAATGGAGGAAGAAAAAAAAAATGAAAGGACTGGGGGGGGGGGGGGGGACCTGACTTCCAAGAAAAAGTTTTCAAATATTTAATATAGCTGACTCATGCGGATAAAAATACCAAAGGAGACAGAACTTCCAAAGATCATAAAAATAATATGAGACATGTCCAAATGTCTTGAACTTGCACAGAGTTATTCCGGGATTATACATTATTTATTTATTTATTTATTAATTTCATTTATATCCCGCCCTCCCCCACCTTGGCAGGCTCAGGGCGGCTAACAGCAATCCATAAAAACACACCATAATAAATAAAACATTAGAATTACATTATAGAACAATAAAACATTAAAACATTAAATTAAAAACCAGTCTAGTAGATACAATTATACTGCGGTATAGATCTTTGGACCGCATTGGCGGATCTTTAATTACCATTTTTCTTAGCAGTCCGAATATGCTGATTTAAAAAGGATGGTCTTGCAGGCCCTGCGGAACTGTTCAAGGCTCCGCAGGGCCCGCACCTCCTCGGGGAGTCGGTTCCATAGGGTAGGGGCCGCGATCGAAAAGGCCCGTATTCTGGTGCTCTGATATTTAACTTCCTTCGGCCCAGGGATAGTCATTAAGTTTTTCCCCGTTGACCTCAGTGCTCTCTGGGGTTCATATGGGGAAAGACGGTCCCTCAGGTAGGCAGGTCCTCGGCCATATAAGGCTTTAAAGGTAACGACCAACACTTTGTACTGGACCCGGTATATAATCGGCAGCCAGTGCAGTTCACGTAGTCCCGGCCATATATGCTCCCGTTTCGGGAGTCCCAACAACAGCCTGGCCGCCGCGTTCTGCACTAGCTGCAATTTCCGGGTCCGGCACAGAGGTAGCCCCAAGTAGAGGGCGTTACAGTAGTCTAGTCTTGAGGTGACCGTTGCGTGGATCACTGTTGCGAGGTCCCGGCGCTCAAGGAAAGGGGCCAACTGCCTTGCCCGCCTCAGATGGAAGAATGCTGACTTGGCAGTGGCTGCTATCTGGGCCTCCATCGATAATGAAGGCTCCAGTAAAACACCCAGACTCTTTACCTGGCGCGCTGCTTTCAATGGCGCACCATCGAAGGCCGGGAGAGCTATTTCCCTTCCCAGAGCGCCGCGACCCACGCATAGGACCTCTGTCTTCGCTGGGTTCAACTTCAGCCCACTCAGCCTGAGCCATGTCGCTACAGCCTGTAATGCCCGGTCGAGATTCCCTGGAGCGGGGCCGGGCCAGCCATCCATTAGTAGATAGAGCTGGGTGTCATCTGCATATTGATGACAACCCAGCCCAAACCGCCGGGCAATCTGGGCAAGGGGGCGCATATAGATGTTAAACAGCATCGGGGAGAGAACTGCTCCCTGGGGCACCCCACAATCCAGTGTGCGCCTCCGGGACCGCTCGCTCCCGATAGCCACCCTCTGTCCCCGACCTAGGAGAAAGGAGGAAAGCCATTGCAAGGCCAACCCCTCGACCCCAATGTCGGCGAGGCGGCGCGTCAGTAGCCGATGGTCGACTGTATCAAATGCAGCCGACAGATCTAACAGCATCAGTACCGCAACGCCGCCCCGATCCAGTTGCCGTTGGAGGTCATCTACTAAGGCGACCAGCACCGTCTCCGTCCCATGGCCCGGCCGGAAACCAGACTGACATGGGTCTAAGACAGAAGCGTCATCCAGAAACCCCTGTAGCTGCAACGCCACGGCCCTCTCAATAATTTTACCTAAGAACGGTAAATTGGACACCGGCCGGTAGTTCGCCAATTCGGCCGGGTCTGCTGTAGCTTTTTTCAGGAGAGGGCGGACCAAAGCCTCTTTCAGAGGTGTTGGAAAATGCCCCTCTAAAAGGGATCTATTTATGATGTCCCGTAAAGGGCATCTAAGCTCCCCTTGGCAAGATTTAATCAGCCAGGAGGGGCAAGGGTCCAGATCACATGTTGTCGGGCGAGCAGCAGAGAGGATTCTGTCGACTTCCTCCAGGCTGAGTGGGTCGAAGTGGTCCAGCACTAAACCTGAAGACAGGCACGGAGCCTCAATTTCACTCACTGTATCTAATGTGGTAGGCAGGTCTTGGCGGAGCAGCGAGATTTTATCTGCAAAGTATTTCGCAAATGCCTCACAGCCTATTCCTAATTCTCTAACATTTGGTTTGCCTTGTGGCAACGTTGTAAGATCCCCAATTATTCTAAATAATTGTGCTGGGCGCGAGTTTGCAGATGCAATCTTGGTTGCAAAGTAATCTTTCTTTGCAGCCTTGACTGCCACCTCATAAGACTTCATAAACGTTCTATAGGATGTTCTCGTTGCTTCGTCCCGAGTATGCCTCCACTGCCTCTCTAGTCGTCTGAGCCCTTGTTTCAGCTGGCGTAACTCCAAGGTATACCATGGAGCCAGCTTCGTGCGAGGGCGCAGAGGGCGCCGGGGTGCAATTTCGTCGATAGCCCTGGACAGCTGGCCCTGCCAGATTTCCACCAGGTCATCGAGGGAATTGCCAGTGGGCCAGGGATCCCTTAGGGCCGTTTGGAACCGTTCCGGGTCCATCAAGCCCCGAGGGCGAGCCAAAATAGGCTCTCCGCCCATACAGGGTTGGGGCGGCATCCCCACACGGGCCTTAAGGGCTAGGTGATCCGACCATGGTACCGCTTCTCCGGCGATATCGTTCACCAAAATCCCGGCTGCAAAGATCAGGTCTAATGTATGCCCGGCCTGATGCGTGGGAGTCGTGACAAATTGAGAGAGTCCCAGTGTCGCCATGGACGACACTAGGTCCATCGCCTGAGTGGAGGCCGTGTCGTCGGCATGGACGTTGAAGTCACCCAGGACCATAAGCCTCGGGTACTCCAACGCCCAGCCCGCCACTGCCTCCAATAGTGATGGTAAGGCGTTAGCTGGTGCGTTGGGCGGACGGTACACCAGCCAAACCGCCAACCCCTCTCCAACATCCCATGCCAGACCGGTGCATTCAATCCCATCAATCTTTGGATCCGGGAGAGCCCGAAAGGAGTAATCCTCCCGTATGAGTAGTGCTACCCCTCCCCCCCGCCCGCTCATCCGTGATTGGTGAAAGACCGAGTATCCCGGGGGGGACATCTGGGAGAGGGCTACTGTCTCCCCGTCCCTCACCCAGGTCTCGGTCACGCAAGCCAGGTCCATGTTCTGCCGTAGCAGAAACTCCCTAAGGGTTGCGGTCTTATTATTTATGGACCTGGCATTACATAACACCAATGACAGAGGCGAGCATTTCCTCTTGGTCCCACTACCTGCTACCATTGGGATGGGAAGTAGACTGGAAGGTGGCCGAGCACCATTTCGTCTCTGTCTCCTTCCCTTATATTTTTGTCTATTCCCACCGTCATATCTTCCCCTCCCCAGGAGCACTGGAATCCCCTGGCCAAACATCTGCACCAAACCAAAATGAACCCAAGATAAACCCACCGGTGTCACTCCCCCGATTTGTTTGCACCTGCCGTTTCAATTTACCCTCCTCACCACAACCCCTCCGGTTCCCGGCTAATAGACCCACTACTTATGTCTTAAATTAATTAATTTAGTTAGCCCTCCCAATCCATCTTACAACCAATTAGTTTAAATTCATATAAATTCATTAATTCCTAAACTTATTAATAAATAATCCCTCCCACCCCCCATCCTAATTAATAAGTTAAGGAAAAAAAATTTTTTTTTTTTATATATATATATATATATCTAAATATTAAGTCAATCGCTAATTGATTGGTAAAATAATCAATAATTAATTAACAATAATAAAATTGGTTCTATTAGTGAGATAGCCGTCGTTCATCCGTGGGGTGTGAGTCCAGATAGTCTGTTGGGTAGGATGACAAATTGCACACTGCCCATAGATGTTCTTCATTAATAACATTTACAGTTTCAGTCCCAGTGGTGGTCTTGGTGATGTTAAAGTGCAGGTGCTGGTAATGGCAAGATGTTAAGTTAGTCCCAATGATGTTAAAGTGCAGATGCAGATGGTCCCAACTTCGGGTTTGATTCAGCCGCTCGGGCATCTGAGCCTGGTGATCTGAAGAGAGGGGTGGGGGGGCAAAGTCCGTCTTGCGATCTCTTGATTAGTCCGGCCAGGGAGCACAGCTTCTATCTGTGTCGCCTCTGATCTTTTTTGACTCAGCACGCAACTTGGGCTCCCCTGAGCCCCGTATAGGGCTTCTCTAATTGGGGATACCCAGGTTATTGAGCCAAGTGTGTTATTTGGCGCTTGCAGACAGAAGGATGGATGGATGGGTGGTTGGGCGTAGGATGACAAAAAAGGAGGGGGGAGCAGGAGGCGGTGCCTAAAGGTGCCCGCCAAACCTTCGTCCTGGGGTTCACTCGCCGCTCGTTTCTCCTCGGCCCCTCTACTCCCCAGGGGCTTGTCACTACTCCCAGCCCTTCCAACTGACGCCCGCAACTCATCCACGGCGCCCTCGGCGCCCTCAGCTGGCTCCCGCTCCGCTTACACTGTTAACATAGTTGGACATGAGTAAGAGGGTGAGGGAGAAAGTTAGGAAACATCTACCCTGGAGAGGACAGAGAGAATAAGAAGACAGAAGCATGGCTTTTTTAAAAGGACCTCCTATACCCAGGGTGGCCGAACTTGCTTCATGTAAGAGCCACGAGAGTCTGATGTTTGAGAGCCACAAGACATGAACGTAAGAGGAAGGAAGGAAGGAAGGAAGGAAGGAAGGAAGGAAGGAAGGAAGGAAGGAAGGAAGGAAGGAAGGAAGGAAGGAAGGAAGGAAGGAAGGAAGGAAGGAAGGAAGGAAGGAAGGAAGGATATATATATATATATATGGGGGAGGGAAGGAGAGGTGGAAAGAAAGCAACTTTAACTTTGAATGCATTTTCTAAGCCACCAGCTGGCTTGGCTTGGAGAAGTGTTTTAAAGAGAGAAATGCCTTCTCCAAGCCAGCCGATGGGGAAATGGGAGTTTTGAGAGCCACACAATATGTGTGAAAAAGCCACATGTGGCTCCCGAGCCACAAGTTTGGCCATCACTGCCTATTCCCTGTCCTCTTACAGCGTCTTTAACTAGACCAGCCCCCCGCCCCCCACCAACCAATGCCATGGCAAACAGCAACATCTTTTGTGGTGTCCATGGGTGTTTAGAAAGTGAGTGAATCAGACAGGGCTTTTGCCCACCAAGACTTCTGATGGGCCACTGGACTGGGGTTTAAGTGTTGGTTTGCCAGTAGCTGCCACCCCAACACAAGGATCTTCAATGTGTGACTGAAGGCAGGCCTCAGATGCAGTGGGAGCTCACAGGAGCGCAGCTCCTGAACCTTTCTGAGAGTTCCACCTCCTTGTCCGTTGAATAGTATGTGCAGCTACATAACAATCCCTGGATGAGCTCCACCACCTATTTTTTTTTCTACAAAATGACCCCTGACTGAAGGTAAACTGCAGCAGCCATTTTGCAGCTGGCTCCGCCTGCTGCTGCAGCCATTTTGGTAGCAATTGCTTTGTGGCTGTCCCCCACCACAATGTGTCAGAACTCCAAAGATGCCTGAAGACCCAAAAAGGTTGAGGAACCCTAAACTAGGGACACGTACAATTAAAAAGGACAGCCGTATATCTCCATCTAGCCGCGCCAAAACTGTAGGGGGTTTTGAGCTGGAGAAATCCCTTTAAACAAAGAACTCCAACAGAATAACTGCAGTGCATGTTTCAATGATCCGAGACAGAAGGTATTTGTAAATCCCTTTAAACAAAGCCAGTTGGGTGTAGTGGTTAAGTGTCTGGACTCTTATCTGGGAAAACCGGGATTGATTCCCCACCAAATTTCTTACCTCAAAGGCCCCTCCACCCAAAATTTTCTGGCTTCGGGTCTGCCACAGGCTCAAAAAGATTGGGAAGAGCTACTTATAGAGAGCCGGTATGATGGTCAGAGTGTTGGGCTAGAATTTAGGAGACCCGAAGTTGAATCCCCACCCTCTGCCCATGGAAGCCTGCTGGGTGACCCTGGGCCAGTCACAGACTCTCTCAGCCTGACCTATCCCACAGGGTTGCCGTGGGGATAAAATGGAGAGGAGAACAACATGAGCCACTGTGAGTTCCCCGTGGAAAGAAACATGGGGTTTACATGAAGCAAATAAATAAATAATTGTACTGTGTTGTTTTCTAATTTTTGTAAACTGGTATTTGCATTGTTTACTGTTTTACACTTTTTACAAAATCTGCAATATTTTCTAATTTTAAAATCTGCATGAGATTATATATTAGATTATGTATCTTTCACCAACGTTTTCTTGTGCTGTTTCTCTATTTTAACCTTTCCTTCTACCAATGAGTTGTAGCTTTCGCCTATTAAATGGTGAGCTTATCTTCAGAGCCTCAAAAAGTTTCAGGCACTATGTAAATTTATTTACATTCGAATCCAAAAATTAATAGACAATCTAATGCCTAGAAAATGATCAATCAACTACAAGATTTCAGTTGATTGCCAAGGGCATGTGCTGAAAACTCAGTAGAGGGTGCAGAGGAGAGAAAACTTTGATGTGGTGGTGAAGTGCGTGGACTCTTATCTGGGAGAACCAGGTTTGATTCCCCACTCCTCCACTTGCAGCTGCTGGAATGGCCTGGGGTCAGCCATAGCTCTCATAGATGCTGTGCTTGAAAGGGCAGCTTCTGTCAGAGCTCTCTCAGCCCCACCCATCTCACAGGGTGTCTGTTGTGGGGGAAGAAGATAAAGGAGATTGTAAGGTGCTCTGAGATCAGAGAGAAGGGCGGGGTATAAATCTGCAGTCTTCTTTCATCTGCCCCTGCCAATACTGCCCACAATTCCAACAGCTTCTGTCAGAGCTCTCTCAGTCCCACCCATCTCATAGGGTGTCTGTTGTGGGGGAAGAAGATAAAGGAGATTGTAAGGTGCTCTGAGATCACAGAGAAGGGCGGGGTATAAATCTGCAGTCTTCTTTCATCTGCCCCTGCCAATACTGCCCACAGTTCCAACATATTCCAAATTCTCTGCAGGGGAAGACCTAAAAAAATAATTATGAAAACGAATATTTTCCATGACCTGTCCCATAGATAGGTCTGAGGGGCTTTGGGGCATTTCCATTTTTTTAAAGAGTAAAAAACAAACTATTACTGAGGCATCTTGTTCACACAAAAGGTAAGTGCTTCGCATTTAATAATGTCCGTACCTGTATCAGCCCTTCTCGGGAAGGATCAGCCGTCTTCACTATATCTTCAACGGGCCACCAAGAATTGTGCAAATAAATAGCTAAAACTGAAAAAAAGGAGGGGGGAGGAGGAAGGAAGAGGAAACAAAGGAAGATCTGTTTTTGTGATGTTTACTGCAATGATATCAAGAGCTTGTACAGATTCAAAAAGACACCCATGGGTTCTTGGCTTCTCTTGTGTTATGTGCCTAGTTATTCTTTTCCTGTTGCACTTCCATTGTTGGCAAACCAGATGTTAGTGAGGAGGGGGAAGTTCATGCTCTTCTGGGGCTGCTGGAATTAGGAAATCTCAAAAGAAAGTTTCCAGTCCATCAGTAAACATAGGCGAGAGGGTTCCACCCCACCCCCACCCCCCACTTGCCTTCAGGTAGGTAGCCACGTTGGTCTGCAGTGTAAGAGCAAAATTCGAGTCCAGCAGCACCTTAAAGAGCAATGAGATATTCAGGGAATAAAGGCTCTGCAGTCTGCATTCCTGCTCATATCTGACAAAGGGAGTTTCACAGGGGTGGAATTCTAGCAGGAGCTCCTTTGCATATTAGGCCACATCCCCTGATGCAGCCAATCGTCCAAGAGCTTACAAGGCTCTTTTTTGTAAGCTCTTGGAGGATTGGCTATATCAGGGGGTGTGGCCTAATATGCAAAGGAGCTCCTGCTAGAATTCCATCCCTGGAGTTTTGACTTTTGAATCTTGTTCGTCATTAAGGTGCTACCAGATTTGAATCTCCCAGCAGGCCATGGGTTCTGTCTTAAGAACTCTTAGCTTAGAAGTTTGCCTAGCTTCCTACTGAAATTCAATAGGTTTTTTTTTTTTTTTAAAGCAGCAAATAAAGACCAACTTATTACCTATTACAGGGCTTGCAAACTTTTACATCTAGACTTTTAATTCAGAGAAAAGCCATGATGACACGGAGTGTTCCATGAAAGGTACAAATGGAACTTTTTGGACCAATACCCATTAAAAAGGTGACTCTTCTTCATTACTTCAGGTGGTGTCAGGAAACTATTCGTTCTTCTGTTCCCCTCGACCCCTTCTCTCCAAACATTACCCTACCGTAATCCCATTAAAGCAGACTTAAGGGAAATGTCAATCACTCCCAGAGACGGTGATTATGAAATATATGAAGGGGAACAGTAACTTTGGTTCTCCGTGTTCCTTAAACTAACAAAGCTCACAAAAAAAGGAAATGGCTAGACAGCTGAGAGGACTGTAAAGGAGCAAGGAAACAGACATTAAACTGGGTGATGCATTAAAATTGAAATCTATGGAAGATAAAATGAGGAGAGCACGGCGTTCTCTTGGTTTTCTAATCCCCCCCCCCCCAACACAACTCTTGTTAAAATTAAGTTCTCTGAAGAAGAAAAAACTTTTGAAGGGGAGAAAAGTTTTTTTTTAATTATATGTAAGTAAAGAGTTCCCACAGGAATGTCACAAGATTCATGAATATTTATCAGTGTGTGTACAGTGCAACTGCTCCCCACCCACAACATTTTGATATAAATAAGAAACACATTTTTAAAATATGTGCTGCCGTGTTTCTGTCTATCTAAACTGTCTATCTAAACTCATCTGTTACGAGGGCTGGATCTGATATAAATGAGGCCTTGTTGGCAATGTTCCCTTCTAAGCTGCAGTCTTGTGAACAAAAATTCTACTTTGTGAGCTACTAGCATTAGAGTTGTGAGCTACTGCAGAAATTAATGTGCTCTGTGGTCATCCTTCCTGAGCTAAGACAAAAATGTGTGAAGGAAAGGAAGGAAAGGTCCCCTATGCAAGTGTCATGGGTGCTGGGGACCCTGCAGAGGAAGACGAGTCTGCCAAGGAAACTGTACCCCTGCCACCTGCACCAGTACCCCTGCCTCCTGCTGAAGAAGATCCCAGCCCCCCTGCCTCGCCCTCTCGGGTGGCTCGTGTGCGTGACCGCCTCCGTCAGGACCTCAGGGATCGGAGGAGGGCGGCACGCTCACAAGCAAGACGCTCCCTGAGTCCTGAGTTTTGAGAGGATTCTGGCCCTCCTAAGAGCAAGGATGCTTGAGTTGTAACAGGATCCTGGCTGCCTCCCAGAGCCAGCAATTAGCCCAAATGGGCAACAGCCAGCAGAGGGCTATATAGCTGTGGGCTTTGGGAGGAGGCTTTGTGGAAGCAACTAGTCATCTCCCTGACGTTCTAGCATCCACTCCGGCTTGACTTTGGTTCCTGACTCCCTGACTTTGGCTTTTGACTTCTGGACTCCCTGACCTCGGCTTCTGGACCTCGGACCTGCGATACTTGCACAGCGATTTGGATTTGGCACCTCGGACACTCCTGCTTGCTGGCTACAGACCTCGGACTGCCTCTGGACTTTGCCTCACCCGGCCCCAGCCGTGACAGCAAGCACCAGTCGTTTCCAACTCTGGGGTGATGTTGCTCTCACGTTTTCACGGCACACTTTTTACGGGGTGGTTTGCCATTGCCTTCCCCAGTCATCTACACTTTCCCCCCAGCAAGCTGGGTCTTCATTTTACCGACCTCGGAAGGATGGAAGGCTGAGTGTCGGGGGCTAAAAATCAGTGAGCTAGCTCACACCAACTCAGCTTAGAGGGAACACTGCTTGTCAAGCCAGACCATATTGGGCCGGGCCATGTGTGTACCTAGGACACAAACACAATTAAAGATTTTTTTTTAAACTTAAAATAAAACATGCTTAAACCATTAGTACTCATTGGTCTTAAAGGGTACTATCTTTGCATTTCTCCCATGGGATCCAGGGAACTGGGCAAAGGAAGTTCTGGCTCTTTCCTGCCTTCTCCAGGGGGCCAGGTGTCAAGTCTGTCTGTAACTCTGGCTCAGTCAGCATTCTGGGTAGAACCAAAGTATATTCAAATGCTGCTAGCTTGTACCTTTCCTACCCCTCCCTTCCTGTAGTGAATAGCCTTGCTTTGAAATGGAAAGATGTGAAAGTCTTATCTGTGCCTTCTCAGGCCTGGCTCTCGGAAGGGAGTCAGGAGCCCACAACGATCAAGGCCATGCAAGCCTGAGACTGAATTGGTAACATCAATGTGTGAATGTTCCCTGCATAATCCTCCCCCCTTAGGAATCCCTTTGAAGTGTCCCTTATATACTATGTATCTACAGGTTATTCTTTAGTCTTTTCAATGCTGGTATAACCTCAAGTATCAGTATCAATAAAGTAGTTTCTTTGTATCAACAACGACTCGTTATTGAATCTGCCGACTTGACACCAGGAGGGAGAGAAGCCTCCGCCAACAGAAGGAAAAGAGGCTTGGCTCAGTAGCTCTGTTGTGCAATTGAGAGAGCCTGGCAAAGCAAGCGCTACCTCTCTGTCCATTCCTCTCCAAGGGAGGAGCCTCCGCCAATGGACAAAATAGAGGTTTTGCTCTGTAGATCCTGTGTGACTGAGCAAGCCTGGCAAAGCAAGCTGTGACGCAGAAGGAAGCAAGAGAGAGGGAGAAGGAAGCAGATGACAGCGAGTTGTTCGGGGGCCTGATAGGAGCCCTCCGGGGGCCTGATTTGGCCCCTGGGCCGCATGTTTGACACCCCTGATTTAAACCATTAAGACAGACAGTAATGCAACATGTCCCTAGATATTCTTTTAAAATTCTGTTCTTCGTTTTTCATTTAAAGGGTAATAATATCAAGAGTCAGATAAAGCGGCTCATTACTTGAGCAGTTCCCCACCGACTTTGGAGGGAGGGTTGGCAATCTTCCCTTCCTGCTCATTCCGCATTAGATTCCTACCTGTTTGGAGACAACCCATATAGAGAAGGATGCAATTATTAATCCGAAGGTAAGTGCTAGTGGCAAGGAAGAGAAGCTGTGCAAAAGGTCACAGAAGGCTGGGATTTTTTGAAAATGAGATTTAAAAGTCAACGCAGTCACTCCTAATGTTTTGCTGGGTGAGTGGCACAAAAGAAGCTGAAACCCATCTCGGAAAATTAAGCCCACACGTTGGAAGTGTCTGACAGCTGACATTAAGGAGAAAAGGGGGGAACCACATCCATCACTTATCCTCACCAATACATGGTCAGCAGCATCACCTCAAAGGTGCACCAAGACGCTTAAGAGAAATGAAAATGTTAGAAGACTGGATTTGTAATATTATGGCAATAACTGAATGCACTGTTAGTGTCTTCTACGAGCTGCATTGAAATTGCAAATGTAGAAGGGGGAATATCTATGCATATTTATACTTTGTTATTTCTTACTTATTATTTTTGCTTCTTTCTCTATTTCTTTATTATTATTTATTTTAAATAAAATAAATATTTCTGCGTTCTTTAAAACCAAAAAAAAAAAAAATCTTTGAAAAGAAAAAAAAGATGCACCGAGATGCCTTGATGCAGCTCATGCTAACAACTTCAGAGATCCCCAGAAACATTATGTTTGTTCAGAAGGCAAACAGTCATTCCAGAAGAAGAAGATGATATTGGATTTATATCCCACCCTCCACTCCGAAGAGCCTCAGAGCGGCTCACAATCTCCTTTACCTTCCTCCCCCACAACGGACACCCTGTGAGGTAGATGAAGATATTGGATTTATATCCCGCCCTCCACTCCGAAGAGCCTCAGAGCGGCTCACAATCTCCTCTACCTTCCTCCCCCACAACAGACACCCTGTGAGGTGGGTGGGGCTGGAGAGGGCTCTCACAGCAGCTGCCCTTTCAAGGACAACCTCTGCCAGAGCTATGGCTGATCCAAGGGCGTGCTAGCAGGTGTAAGTGGAGGAGTGGGGAATCAAACCCGGTTCTCCCAGATAAGAGTCCGAACACTTAACCACTACACCAAACTGGCTCTCCTGAGCCCTGGAAGCCTGGGCGAGAGATGAATAAGATGTCAGGTGACAAAAGAAATTGGGCTATTCCACAGTGGGGAGAGGGACATGAACACATGAAGTATCCTTCTACCGAGTGAGATTATTGGTCTATCAAGGTTAGTATTGTCTGCTCTGAATGGCAGCAGTTCTCCAGGGTCTCAGGTAGAGAGGTTCTTCCCATCACCTACTACCTGGTTCTCATAATTGGAGGTCCTGGGAATGGAACCTGTGACCTTGCGCATGTAAAGCATGCGCTATACCATCCTCTTTTTGCTATTGTGGAAGCTGATCGATAAACTATGCATTTGAGTGCAAAAATAAAACATGCCTCCAATTTTAATTGGGGGGAAACCCTATACGTTCCCCAGCGAGCACTGAGATCGGGAACTCAAAACCTCCTGGTTGTCCCCGGGCCAAAGGAAGCCCGTTTGAAAGCTACAAGGGACAGGGCCTTCTCCGTAATGGCCCCATCTTGGTGGAACCAGCTGCCGGAAGAGGTAAGGGCCCTGCGGGACCTTACCCAATTCCGCAGGGCCTGTAAGACAGCCCTCTTCTGGCTGGCCCACAGCTAACCGGCATCGAACATCGAACACTGAACACCGAAATACTGAATTTGAAATCGAATTTGAATCAAGTGTAGCTTTAAGACCGCTGTATGATTTTAATGTTTATGTATATAATAATTGTTTAGATTTTAACTATAAATTATGAAATGTTAATTTAATGCTTAATTTTATATTTTATGTTAGTTTTACATGTTGTAAGCCGCCCTGAGCCACCTAGTGGGAAGGGCGGGATATAAATCTCAGATAAATAAAAAAAAAAAATATATATATATATATACTGCAAGAATTAAATGAGACAGCCAGTTTGGTGTAGTGGTTAAGTATGCAGACTCTTTTCTGGGAGAACCGAGTTTGATTCCCCACTCCTCCACTTGCACCAGCTGAAATGGCCTTGGGTCAGCCATAGCTCTGGCAGAAGTTGTCCTTGAAAGGGCAGCTACTGTAACAGCCCTCTCAGCTCCACCCACCTCACATGGTGTTTGTTGCGGGGGAGGAAGATAAAGGCGATTGTAAGCTGCTCTGAGTCTCTGATTCAGAGAGAAGGGGGGGGTATAAATGTGCAATTCTTCTTCTTCTTCACGGCTTAGTAGCAGAACATCTGCTTTGCAAAATCCAAGTTCAATTCCTGGCATCTCCAGTTAGAGGACCAAGCAGCAGATGATATGAAAGAGCTCTCTCTGCCTGAGACCCTGGACAGCCACCACTACTGGTCAGAGGAGACAATACTCACCTTGATGGACCAATGTCCTGATTCAGAAGAAGGCGGTTTCATGAATCCATGTTAGAATAAAAGTCCTTGAAACAGGTTCTGAAGGAGAATATGATGGCTTTCTAGCTTTTGTTATGAACGGTTTGGCCAGGGGTGGCCAAACTTTGGCTTGGGAGCCTCACGTGGCTCTTTCACACATATTGTGTGGCTCTCAAAGCTCCCATCACCCCGTCGGCCAGCTTGGAGAAGGCATTTGTCTCCTTAAATCACTTCTCCAAGCCAAACCAGCTGACAGCGAGAATGCATTTAAAGTTAAAATTGCTTTCTTTTCACCTCCCCTCCCCTTCCATCTATTTTCTTCCCTTCCTTTTCTTTCCTTCCCTTCTGGCTCTCAAACATCTGCCATTCATGTCTTGAGGTTCTCAAGCATCTGATGTTTATTCTATATGGCTCTTATGTTAAGCAACTTTGGCCACGCCTGGGTGTGGCACACACTATGGGACAGTTTGTGAGGAAGTGCACCCCAAGCTCATCAAGAGATAACAGACATCATTATGGCATCACAACAGCATCTAGAAGTATGAGAGAGGAGAGGGCAGGAAGAGTTATATAAATGAAGATATGTGCAGGTGTCTGGTTAGATGAAGATGCCTACGGAATACTTACCAAGTGAAGTCTGTCTTAAAGCAGTAAGTTAAGAAGACGAGTTGAATTATAAACGTGTTCTGAATTTCCTTGCAAAATATTTTCTGCTCCACTACAAGAGAAGTACTCATTCCCATTCCACAGCAAGCCAATTCAGATATCGGGTTACACTTAAGAAAACCAGCTACAATGCACTTCTGTTTACGAAACTGTAAATCTCTCTTTCTCTTTATGTACAGGTGGTATTAATCCATCACTTCTAAAAAAAATGCACACCCGTTGGACTATTTCACTGGGAGCGACTGCGCTGCTCCTGAGCCAATCCAGTCCAGGGGGTTCCTGCTCTTTGACTCACTTATCCCTTCCTAGGGCAGTGGAATTCACCGCAGGGTGATAACTGGGCCACCGCAGGAAGTGCCTGGCTAAGGCGTGGCTTTTCCAGCAGGGCCTGCTGCTCAGAGGCGTGGACTTTTCCAAAGTGATGGGTCCCTGCTTTTGAATACGGTAATGTTTTCAAAAAGTAAACGTTTCCCTTAACATTAGAAAGAGGGTGTAGAAAGAGCAATGAGGCAAGCCGTTCAAACATTTTAGTTTGGTTATTGTTTCAAACTGGCCTCTCTTTGCAAAACTTAAAGCTGCCTTTTACGGAATCTGACCATCAGCCCAGCAAGGTCAGTATTGTCTACTCAGACTGGCAGCAGTTCTCCATGGTCTCTGCTAGAGGCCTTTCACATCGCCTACCAGCAGATCCTTTTCATTGGAGACGCTGGGGATTGAACCTGGGGCCTTCTGCATGCCAGATTTCTACCACTGAGCCACAGCCCCTCTCCTAGTTCTTACGGCCCAGTTCACAAACGAATGAAGCAGCCTTATACTGAGCCAGGCCATGGGTCCAGTAGACTGGCAGTGTCTCTCCAAGGCCTTAGAAAGGGAGAGGTCTGACCAAAAAACTGCTAGCTGGAGAAGTTAGGGGATTGAATAGAAAATTCTCTGCATGCATGCAATCTACTACTAAGATACAGCCCAGGGGAGGGGGGGGAGCAAACTGAAGCTCGGGAGCCACATGTGGCTCTTTCACACATATTGTGTGACTTTTGAAGCTCCCATTGCCCTGTTGGCCAGCTTGGAGAAGGCATTTGTCTCTTTAAATCACTTAGAATCATAGAGTTGGAAGGGACCTCCAGGGTCATCTAGTCCAACCCCCTGCACAATGCAGGAAACTTACAAACATCTCCCCCTAAATTCACAGGATCTTCACTGCTGTCAGATGGCCATCTAGCCTCTGTTTAAAAGCCTCCAAGGAAGGAGAGCCCACCACCTCCTGAGGAAGCCTGTTCCAATGAGGAACCACTGTAACGGTTTGGAAGTTCTTCCTAATGTTGAGCTGGAGACTCTTTTGATTTAATTTCAACCCATTGGTTCTGGTCCTACGTTCCGGGACCACAGAAAACAATTCCACACAAGCCAAACTAGCCAGTGACTTGGAGAATGAATTTAATGTTGAAGCTGCTTTATTTCCACTTCTGCCTCCCTCCCCCATTTATTTGCCTGCCTGCCTGCCTGCTTTCCTTCCTTCCTTGTTTTGATGCTCTCAGACATCTGACATTTATTCTATGTGGCTCTTATGTTAAGAAAGTTTGGCCACTCTTGCTATATAGTCTTATAGTTTATGAAGCCTCCCTAAATAGCTATTTTCTTTTCTACAATCAGGGTCCTAAGAAAATAATATTTTAGGGGAGGAACAGGCAGGTTTCCTTTATGTATTCTTAGGTCGTTTTCGCACTCACCTCCAGCCGGCGCGACCCCCCTCTTCACCGCGCAGGATCTGCGCGGATTTCGCACTAAATGCCGCAGAGCAGCCTTTTGCGCCAGAAACTCCCGTCGCAAAAGCCGCGCAAACGCCAAACTGCTTTTTGGCGATTTACGTTTGAGCGGCTTTTGCGCCGGGAGTTTCCGGCGCAAAAGGCTGCTCCGCGGCATTTAGTGCGAAATCCGCGCAGATCCTGCGCGGTGAAGAGGGGGGTCGCGCCGGCTGGAGGTGAGTGCGAAAACGACCTTAGTGTACAACAGAGTGCCAGTGCGGTGTAGTGGTTACAGCATCAGATTAGTATCTGGGAGACCCAGGTTTGAACCCCTCACGGCCATAAAAACTTGCCAGATAATCTTGGGCCAGTCAAAGACTCTCAGCCTAGCCTGCTTCACAGGGTTGTTGTGAAGATAAAGCAAAGAGAAGAACATAAGCTGCTCTGAGTACCCTCTGAGGACAAAGGTTGAATATGAATGAAGTAAAATATAAATTAAAAAAAGATAATGGCATATTTCTATCCCCTCCACCCCTTTCTCCCCATGGAGGTCAGAGCCAGTATTGGACTAGCAGAGCAGTCGAAATCATTTGTTACGAGGGCTGGAGCTGATGCAAATGAGACCTTGTCGGGCCGGGCCATGTGCGCACCTATTTAAGATTAGGTAGCGGAAGCTGGGTTCAGATAGCCGGCTCAGGTTGACTCAGCCTTCTATCCTTCCGAGGTTGGTAAAATGAGTACCCAGCTTGCTGGGGGGAAAGGGTAGATGACTGGGAAGGCAATGGCAAACCACCCCATAAAAAAGTCTGCTGTGAAAACGTTGTGAAAGCAACGTCACCCGAGTCGAAAACGACTGGTGCACAGGGGACTAACTTTACCTTTTTTTTTTTTTTTTAGCAGAAATATACTTTATAAAGGACACAAATACAATTAAAGATTATATTTTTTAAAAAGCACCTTAAAATAAAACATACTTAAAACATTAGCACTCATTGGTCTTAAAGGTGTTTTCTTTGTATTTCTCCCATGGGATCCAGGGAACTCGGCAAAGGAAGCTCTGGCTCTTTCCTTCCTTCCACAGAGGACAAGGAGCGGGAGGAGCATCAGCCAATAGAAGGAAGAGAGACTTGGCTCAGAAGCTCGCTGTGTGATTGAGAGAGCCTGGCAAAGCAAGCTCTGGTTTCCCCCTTTCTCCCCAAAGGAGGAGCCTCAACCAAAGGAGAAAATAGAGGTTTTGCTCTGTAGTTCATATAGAGAGAAGGAAGCATATGACAGCGCACTTGCTCAGGGGCCTGTTATGAGCCCTCCGGGGGCCTGATTCAGCCCCTGGGCCACATGTTTGACACCCATGAATTAGAGGGTTGGCTTAGAAACTGGAAGAGCCAGATCTGATCCAAATTCTGCTTATTTTATGATACTTTGTTATTTATATCCTACTTTCCTTCAGAATCAGCACCCAAAGTAGCTTATTCTCCCCCTCCTTCTTTTTCTCCTCACAACAGCCTTCTGAGAGACTGTGATAAGCACAAGGACAGAGATCTTCCATGGAAGAGTGAGAACTGAAACGTGGGTGTCCCAGCTCCTAATCTAACCCTTTAACTGCGACGCTATGTGACATGGAAGTTCGCTGGGCGATCATGGGCCAGTCAATCTCTGTCCGCCTAACCTGCCTCACAGGGCTTTTTGGGTAGAAAAGCCCATCAGACTATTCCAGAGGAGCTTCTCTTACACGCCCATTTTCAATTTCTTAAGTGATGGCTTAAGAAACTGAAAATGGGCGTGTAAGAGAAGCTAGTCTGGAAGACTTTGTAAGTTGGCTTACGAAGAAGCTGCAACACAGCGGAACATGGTAAGAAGCCGGTGATCAGATGGAGGTGAATTTTCCTTCTGAAGCCATCATCAGTGGAAGGACTCCGGTTTTTGGTTTACTTTGGAGTAGTATTACTCAATGAAGATTTTTTTAAATTTCTTCAGAGTCATCCTATGGAACTGTATTCTTCTGCATGGGACTTGATGCATATGATTAATTTTATCACTCGTGTATGAATTTTTGGATGCTTATGCACTCTCATAATAGATACGTTTTGTAGTTTGTAATAAGTGTTTGGTATATCTGGCGCAGTTGTTGTTTGGACTCCTATTTACACTGTGTCGCCATTGTTTCTACTTATCCTGCTCACAGGGGAGGCTGTTGTAAGGATAAAATTTCTTTATTCATTTGAGACTGTGCTCACTTCAACAGCACATATCCTGAAATTGGAACAATGCAGACATTTAATTTAAGACACTTCTATGCTGCCTTTCTACTCAAATAGAGTCCCCAAGGCAGTGAACCTCAAGGCATTAAAATATCTAAAATATTAAAATAGCATTTTCAATGTATGTGTGAAACATCTGATGACGCAACAGTAAAACATAACAACATACAAAAAGGGGAGATGGGGGATCAATGTTGTACGGTGCTTTCAGTCCCCCTTGGGTAGAAAATAGGGTTGCCAACCCTCCTGGAATTATAACTGATCTCCAGACATAAGAACATAAGAGAAGCCATGTTGGATCAGGTCAACGGCCCATACAGTCCAACACTCTGTGTCACACAGTGGCCAAAAATCCAAGCACCATCAGGAGGTCCACCGGTGGGGCCAGGACACTGCAAGCCCTCCCACTGTTGCCCCCCCAAGCACCAAGAATACAGAGCATCACTGCCCCAGACAGGAGAACATAAGAGAAGCCATGTTGGATCAGGCCAATGGCCCATCCATTCCAATACCCTGTGTCACACAGTGGCCAAAAATCCAAGCACCATCAGGAGGTCCACCAGTGGGGCCAGGACACTAGAAGCCCTCCCACTGTTGCCCCCCCACCAAGCACCAAGAATACAGAGTATCACTGCCCCAGACAAAAGAACATAAGAGAAGCCATGTTGGATCAGGCCAATGGCCCATCCATTCCAATACCCTGTGTCACACAGTGGCCAAAAATCCAAGCACCATCATGAGGTCCACCAGTGGGGCCAGGACACTAGAAGCCCTCCCATTGCTGCCCTCCCCAAGCACCAAGAATACAGAGCATCACTGCCCCAGACAGAGAGTTCCAACGATAAGCTGTGGCTAATAGCCCCTGATGGACCTCTTCTCCAGATGTTTATCCAACCCCCTCTTGAAGCTGGCTATGCTTGTAGCCGCCACCACCTCCTGTGGCAGTGAATTCCATGTGTTAATCACCCTTTGGGTGAAGGATTTCCTTTGATCAGTTCTAACACAACTGCTCAGCAACAGAGATCAGTTCCCATGAACAAAAAAAAGTTTACTTTGAGGGTGGACTTTACAACATTATACCCTGTTAAAGTGCCTTCTCTCCCCAAAACCCACATTCTCCAGGCTTTACCCCAAATCTCCAGGAATTTCCTAACTCAGAATTGGCAACGCTAGTAGAAAAGCCAATTATATATACATAAATGATTTCCAGGTGGTCTCTCAAGCAGGGAGGCTCGGGGACAAATGCCATTATCTTCAGCAGCAGAACCGTATCGTCCGCCTCCAGTACTTCCTCTGAGCCACACTCGGGGTGAACAAGAAAGATACTACTAACCTGTGTCTTTTTGCTGCGGGTCATTTAAAACCAGGAGAGTCCTTTGGCTATCTTGTCTGTACAGAGAAAGGGAACGCACCGAGGAAGCCTCAAGTTTAACCTGTCAAATTCAACAAAGGTGTTTACATTTGTAGTATCCAGCACCCACACAAAGTGTGCTAATTATAAGGGGAGCAGGAAAAATTGTAACTAAAACCCATTATGCCTCAATGCGCTGAGCCTGGAATCATTTCCAAGAAGAAGAAGAAGAAGAAGAAGACGATATTGGATTTATATCCCGCCCTCCACTCCGAAGAGTCTCAGAGCGGCTCACAATCTCCTTTACCTTCCTCCCCCACAACAGACACCCTGTGAGGTGGGTGGGGCTGGAGAGGGCTCTTACAGCAGCTGCCCTTTCAAGGGCAACCTCTGCCAGAGCTCTGGCTGACCCGAGGCCATTCCAGCAGGTGCAAGTGGAGGAGTGGGGAATCAAACCCGGTTCTCCCAGCTAAGAGTCCGCACACTTAACCACTACACCAAACTGGGCAGGGATGTTGAACTCATTTGTTATGACATAAATGAGACCTTGAGGGGCCAGGCTCTGTCGGGTTGGGCCGAGCCATGTCGGGCTGGGCCATGTCTGTACCTATTTAAGATTAGGTAGCAGAGATATAAATTTTATAAAGAACACAAACACAAATAAACATTTTTTTTAAAAAAAAATTCAAAACATGCTTAAAACGTTAGCACTCATTGGTCTTAAAGGTGCTTTCTTTGTAGTTCTCTCCTGGGAAGGAAAAACTGGCTTTTTCCTTCCATCCCCAGAGACTGAGGGGGGTGGGGGGCTCAGTCAATAGAAGGAAGAGAGGTTTGGCTCAGTAGCTGATGTGTGATTGAGGGACGGTGGCTCAGTGGTAGAGCATCTGCTTGGGAAGCAGAAGGTCCCAGGTTCAATCCCCGGCATCTCCAAAAAAGGGTCCAGGCAAATAGGTGTGAAAAACCTCAGCTTGAGACCCTAGAGAGCCGCTGCCAGTCTGAGTAGACAATACTGACTTTGATGGACTGAGGGTCTGATTCAGTAGAAGGCAGCTTCATATGTTCATATGAGAGAGTCTGGCAAAGCGTTCTATTCCTCCCCCTTTCCTCCCCAAGGGAAGAGCCTCAGCCAACGGAGAAAACAGAGATTTTGCTCTGTAGCTCCTGTGCAATTGAGCAAGCCTGGCAAAGCAAGCTGTTATGCAGAAGGAAGGAAGAGAGAGGGAGAAGGAAGCAGATGACAGCTAGTTTTCTCTGGGGCCTGATAGGAGCCCTCCGGGGGCCTGATTTGGCTCCCGATCTGCATGTTTGACACCCCTGGGTTAGGGCAACTTTTCAGCTTGTTTGCAGAAAAATAGCAAATTCTAGATATAAAGGTGTGTGACAGTCAAAAGTGTGTGTATGTGTATGCATGAATGCATGTGCGCCTGTGGGTGTGCGCAGCGGTGGGATGGTGGGGGCTATACCTGGTAAGGCATGCTGGGAGCAAACAGAACCCCAGAGATGGTGCCTGTACTTGGGAGGGGGTGTCACTTGAGCCCCAAGGCAGCTGCACAGGCCTAGGATTCAGTGAGGGACATAAGGCATGCCCAAGTCAATGATGGGAATAAGCCACACCCACCCTCTTCTCCCATGCCGTACATTCAGTGGCTTATGCTTAGGACTGACCCAGGTGGAAAGTTAGCCTTGTATGTTGGGTCGTATGCCAGACCTATGCCCTTCTTCAGGTGAGATAGTGAAAGTTTTAACGCTATTAGCAGTAGCAAAAGTCAATAAACAGAATCAGGAAAACATCTTTTGAAAAGATGGGGTAACAATTTCTAATAATGCATTAAAAGTTCTGGTTGAATTTTTTTTTAATGTTGAATTTTAATTAACAGCTTTTAAAGCGTTATATTTTTACTATGTTTTATTCTGTAAATCCAAGGAGTGGTAAACGGCAGTACTGCAGTCCAAGCTCTGCTCATTACCTGAGTTCAATCCTGGAGGAAGCTGGGTTCAGGTAGCCAGCTCATATGAACATATGAAGCTGCCTTATGCTGAATCAGACCCTTGGTCCATCAAGTCAGTATTGTCTACTCAGACTGGCAGCGGCTCTCCAGGGTCTCAAGCTGAGGTTTTTCACGCCTACTTGCCTGGACCCTTTTTAGTTGGAGATGCCGGGGACTGAACCTGGGACCTTCTGCTTACCAAGCAGATGCTCTACCGCTGAGCCACCATCCTTCCCCCTCAAGGTTGACTCAGCCTTCCATCCTTCCAAGGTTGGTAAAATGAATACCCTGCTTGCTGGGGGGAAAGTGTAGATGACTGGGGAAGGCGATGGCAAACCACCCTGTAAAAATTCTGCCAAGAAAACGTCACGATGTGATGTCACCCCATGGGTTGATAACAATTTGGTGCTTGCACAAGGGACTACCTTTAGCTTTTATCCTGTAAAAGGCTCCTTGGCGAAGAAGCAAGACATTAATAGATTAATGTTAACATTGACACCTGTACCATTCTCTAGAGAACAACTGTGGTGCGGTGGTTAATTATTTATTTATTTACATTATATTTATATCCCACCCATTCTGTACAGACTCGGCGGCTAGCAGCATAAAATAGACAGTAAACAAAAACAATATTAAAACAATGAAACAATCGGATAAATGACAATGGTCCTACTTCAGGCAGATCATGTAATATTTTCTTTCTCACGCGCACAGATCCTAGGCAGTTAGTAATAAAAGTGCTATGGATCCAGATGTGGAGGCAGCCCTCTCCCGTTAGATGTTCTATGCCATCCAAAACAGTATAGTCTTGTAGGCCCTTCAGAACTGCAATAAATCCCGCAAAGCCCCGATGGCTTCTGAGAGGGTGTTCCAAAGTATTGGGGCTGCAACCGAGAAGGCTCTTCCTCTGGTGGAATTAAGCCTAGCCTCCTTTAGCCCAGGGACAGCAAGAAAATTTTGAGAGCTTGATCAGAGTGCTCTCTGGGGAACATGTGGGGCAAGGTGGTCCCGCAGATAGGTAGGTCCTAGGCCATATAGGGCTTTGAAGGTTAATACCAGGACCTTGAAACGGATTCAATACACAACAGGCAGCCAGTGCGGGGTTCTCAGCACGGGCTGAGTCAGGCTAGGATCCAGGGGACCTAGGTTCAAATCCCTACTCTGCCACGGAAGCTAGCTGGGTAAACCTTGGGCCAGTCACACACTCTCAGCCTAACCCACCTCACAGAGTTGTTTTGAAGGTAAAATGGAGGGGAGGAGAATGATGTAAGCCACTTTGCATCCCCATTGGGAAGAAAGGGGAGGTATAAATGAAGTGAAAAATTTAAAAAAAATAAATTTTTGATATAGGTATGCGTTCTGGCTAAAAGAGCAGATAACAAACTCCCACCAAATAATTAATAGTTCACAGTCCAATTATCTGAAAAGCCTTGTGGGACTACCTCCTTTCCTTGACAAAAAACAACAACAGTGCCTGTAAATTTAAGAAGCATTCATTGTAATGTAGGGTCAGCTCCATTCAAACAGCTCTCTCACAAAACAGCAGATGTGGCTATCAGGCCCAAACAAGGGAAGAGGAAGACAGAATTTGGGCTTCAAGAGTGACAGAGATTTGTGAACATATGAAGGTGCCTTATACTGAATCAGACCCTCAGTCCATCAAAGTCAGTATTGTCTACTCAGACTGGCAGCGGCTCTCCAGGGTCTCAAGCTGAGGTTTTTCATGCCTATTTACCAGGACCCTTTTTAGTTGGAGATGCCGGGGATTGAACCTGGGACCTTCTGCTTATCAAGCAGATGCTCTACCACTGAGCCACCATCCCTCCCCAATGTTCCATCCCAACCCTCGGCTGTTCATCTTCCTAACGTCATACTCTCCCCACAACATTCTGGTCCACTTTCCTTTGCATTGCAGATTTATCAGTTTTGTCAATCTTATTTTCAAAAGAACAGAACTTTTATTTGCCACTATTTCAATGTGACTTTTGGATGCTATACGTTACATACAACTATTTCACCTCTGTTGGTAACGTATTATGCCATACAGTTCTTTGTAAAGTATTATGCCTTGTAGTTACTTGTCATACATCAGAGTTTAATGGAATGCAAACATTCAATAAAATGTTGATTGATTTAAAAAAAAACCAAAAACTTCAATTTGCAAGCAATCAAAATTTGAATGCCCTTAATAAGCGATAAAAGGATGCCCTTCCATCAAAGGACAAAATTCTCCGTACTGCAGGGGTGGCCAACAGTAGCTCTCCAGATGTTTTTTTGCCTACAACTCCCATCAGCCCCAGCCATTGGCCATGCTGGCTGGGGCTGATGGGAGTTGTAGGCAAAAAACATCTGGAGAGCTATCGTTGGCCAGCCCCATACTTAATTAATTTTATCACCCTAAAGTAGCAGATGCTGAAGCTGAAGCTCAAATACTTTGGTCACCCAATGAGAAGGGAGCACTCGCTGGAGAAGACCCTGATGCTAGGAAAGACAGAAGGCAAAGGAAGAAGGGGGCGGCAAAAGATGAGACGGCTGGACAGCGTTACTGATGGAACTAACATGAACTTAAGCTAGATATAAAGGTGGAAGGGGATGGTGGAAGACAGGGGGGGCCCAGCACGACTTGGTCCATGGGGTTGCAAAGAGTCGGACTCGACAGTGCAACTGAGTGACAACAAAAAAGTAGCCCTAGATTAACTTTCCCCATCCATGCCTCCCCCTGCCCAAAAAGCAACGCAGCAGAAAATTAATAGAATATCTATGCGCTGGCTATAAAGCATAAGAAGATGATGATGATATTGGATTTATATCCTGCCCTCCACTCCAAATCTCAGAGTGGCTCACAATCTCCTTTATCTTCCTCCCTCACAACAGACACCTTGTGAGGTTGGTGGGGCTGAGAAGA
Source organism: Heteronotia binoei (assembly GCF_032191835.1). Lineage (NCBI taxonomy): Eukaryota > Metazoa > Chordata > Lepidosauria > Squamata > Gekkonidae > Heteronotia > Heteronotia binoei. Next base: position 11,293,121 of record NC_083241.1, read on the forward strand.
CTCTCACCGCAGCTGCCCTTTCAAGGACAACCTCTGCCAGAGCTATGGCTGACCCAAGGCCATTCCAGCAGCCGCAAGTGGAAGAGAATCAAACCTGGTTTTTCCAGATCAGAGCCCGTGCACTTAACTACTACACCCAAACTGGCTCTCAAAGAACCAAGATGCTCTGAAATCAAAGGGAAGGCCGCATCCTTAGGTCACCCTATTGTGTCTTGCTATTGTAAAGCTGGAACGCTGCTTCGCATGCTAAGCTCTTCAATCCCTTTCCCCCCTCCCTCTCCCCAACTGAGCACCAGATGGGATGCTCGATCTGCATCCAGGCACGACAGGTTGAGCTAAGGACAGCAGTTCACCCTCCCGCTTCCTCTTTCCCCCTTCCCAACGGCCGCTTGTGTTTTGGTTTGAAAGAAGTTCCATTCCTGCAACGCTAGAGGTCATCCGAAGAGTGTTTCAACACAGGCATCCTTCCCTGTGCCCTGCCCTCCTTGTAAACTGGGCTTCCCCGCCCCCCACTCTGGAAACTACAAGACCACGTTCCAATGCTGCATGAAGCAATTATTTCAAGTTAGCTCTGGTGTTGCTTCGGCTCAAAAGCATAAATACGTTTATGGAGGTTTTGGGGGGGGGGGTGTTGTCTTGTGCAAATAAGATAATGCTGCAAAAGCAGGAAGGCACCAGAGGATGCCAAGAATTATGTGAGGGAAGGGAAGAAAGATTTGAACACGCTGTCTGCCTCCAGCTGGGAACAGCCTGCGCTGCAGACTTATTCTGTAAGCATTTTTGTCTAGTTTGCTTCAACCCCTTTTTTGGGCAAACTTTCCATGACAACGCAATGCACATTAGAAAATGCAATTCTCAGAAACAAAAAAAACCCCACCATCCTCTAGAATGGAAAGAAATTCAGCTGCGTTTAAGCCGCTGAAGACCCTTAAGCTGTCCAAGACCCTTAAGCTGTTGAAGATCATGCATGAAATACTTCTGAGTCTACAATCTTCCTCATGCCCAAGGGACTGCAGGCATCCAGTGTTGTTTTTCAGGTTTCTTTCACTATACAGCGGTTGATTTAAAGCCAAGGGCTTTCTTTTTTAGCAGGAATGCCCAGGAACGCAGTTCTGGCTGGATCAGTATCAGGGGGTGTGGCCTAATATGCAAATGACTTCCCGCTGGGGGTTTTCTACAAAAAAAGCCCTGTGTGAAACATTGGTGACGTCAGGAGGTGTGGCCTAATACAGAGATGAGTTCCCACTGGGCTTTTTCTACAAAAAAAGCCCTGTGTGAAACATTGGTGACGTCAGGAGGTGTGGCCTAATACAGAGATGAGTTCCCGCTGGGCTTTTTCTACAAAAAAAGCCCTGTGTGAAACATTGGTGACGTCAGGAGGTGTGGCCTAATACAGAGATGAGTTCCCGCTGGGCTTTTTCTACAAAAAAAGCCCTGTGTGAAACATTGGTGACGTCAGGAGATGTGGCCTAATACAGAGATGAGTTCCCACTGGGCTTTTTCTACAAAAAAAGCCCTGTGTGAAACATTGGTGACGTCAGGAGGTGTGGCCTAATACAGAGATGAGTTCCCGCTGGGCTTTTTCTACAAAAAAAGCCCTGTGTGAAACATTGGTGACATCAGGAGGTGTGGCCTAACACAGAGATGAGTTCCCGCTGGGGTTTTTCTACAAAAAAAGCCCTGTGTGAAACATTGGTGACGTCAGGAGGTGTGGCCTAATACAGAGATGAGTTCCCGCTGGGCTTTTTCTACAAAAAAAGCCCTGTGTGAAACATTGGTGACGTCAGGAGGAGTGGCCTAATAGAGAGATGAGTTCCCGCTGGGCTTTTTCTACAAAAAAAAACCCTGTGTGAAACATTGGTGACGTCAGGAGGTGTGGCCTAATACAGAGATGAGTTCCTGCTGGGGGGGTTTCTACAAAAAAAGCCCTGCAAGACGCTATCAACAACTGCTTTTGAAATCCCGTTTCAAAATGCTCTGACCTGGATGGTCCAGGCTAGCCAGATTTTGGAAGCTAAGCAGGGTCGGCCCTGGTTAGCACTTGGACGGGGCGGGGGGAGGGCACCAAGGAAATCCAGGGTCACTACGCAGAGACAGGCAAAGGCCAAACACCTCTGAATGTCTCTTGCCTTGACCTGGTTAGCCCTGAATAGCCTGATCTCATCAGATCTTGGAAATTAAACAGGGTCGGCCCTGGTTAGCACTTCGATGGGGGAGGGTCACCAAGGAAACCCAGGGCTCAGGGCCGTAGCCAGGATTTTAAAAGTCTGGGGGCTTTTTAAAAAGTCGGGGGGGGCACCTTTCCCATCCACTGCGGGGCTTTGCCGCTTCTCAGAAGCTTTCTGGGGTAGGGGCAAAAGCTGGAGGCACTGGAAGCGGCTAAGTCAAGGGAGCCAACCTTAAAACTTTGGAGTCAAGAAGAGACTGCACCTTGCGAGCAAGCAGGGGGGTCCCTTCCATCTCTCTCTCTCTCACCTTTTTAGCCAGCAGCGCCATCCATCCATCCCCCTCTCCCCAGCCCATTCCACACAGCTTCCTCTGCCTTCCACTCCTCCACCTCCCTCCTCTCCACCTGCTGCTTTTGCTGCCTCAGTGCGCTGCGCTCTGCTCTGCTCTCCCTGCTCTGGCTGTCACTCATGACAAAAACAATGGCTGCACCCTGGAGGGCCCCCGGGAGCCAGAGGGCCCAGCCCGGAAGCCAGGGGGCAGTGCCCCCACAGGCCCCCCCCTGTGGCTACAGGCCCGCCAGGGTCACTATGCAGAGATAGGCAATGGCAAACCACCTCTGAATATCTCTCACGTTGGAAACTCAATGAATGCTGCAACCTGACATACACACCATTTCAAAACAGGTTTTGCTATATTTAGTAGGTAAGAGCCCCATGGCGCAGAGTGGTAAAGCTGCAGTACTGCAGTCCAAGCTCTGTTCACGACCAGCGTTCCCTCTAAGCTGCAGAGTCTTGCGAGCAAAATTCTACTTTGGGAGCTCCTGGCATTAAAGTTGTGAGCTACGGCATATATTACTGTGCTCTGGGGCCATTTTTCCTCAGCTAAGACAAAAATGCGTGAGCTAGCTCACATTAACTCAGCTTAGAGGGAACACTGCTCATGACCTGAATTCGATCTCTGCAGAAGCTGGGCTCAGGTAACCGGCTCAAGGTTGACTCAGCCTTCCATCCTTCCAAGGTTGGTAAAATGAGTACCCAGCTTGCTGGGGGGAAAGTGTAGATGACTGGGGAAGGCAATGGCAAACCACCCCATTAAAAAAGTCTGCCATGAAAACGTCATGATGCGACGTCACCCGAGTTGGAAACGACTGGTGCTTGCACAGGGGACTACTTTTACCTTTAATGTCTGAATAACTGAACCCAAAACCCCCTTAAGACATCCAGAACTGGAATTCACACGTGACAGGGACTCCAAAAATGGAACTAGAATGCGGTTCAAGCCTCTGAGGGTTCAGGTAAGTATTTAGGTAAGTATTCAGGTAAGTATTTAGGTACAGAACTGAATCAATTCCTGCAATCAAGAAGTGCTACAATGTCCTAGATTGGCCAAGTATAGTATAAATACTGAGTATTCCAGAGGGGTAGCCGTGTTAGTCTGTGGTAGTGAAACAAAATGGAACTCCAGTGGTGCATAATATTCCAGCATGAGCTTTTGTAAGTCAGACTTTTACTTCTTCAGACGCTATGAGAAGGAAAACGTTTTGGAGATTTTTATTTGGAAAATCAGTATTTGGAGCCTGGCCTTCAGTCTTTGCCTGATCACAGTAAATACTTTGTGTCTGCCACATTTCAAGAATTGCCTTTCCTGAGATATCTGGGCTCTGTCCACATGATACAAGAGCTGACTGCTGGTGGCTACAGAGACATTCACAATCACAACAGAACGTCCAGATGGAAGTTTGTTCCACACTTTCCTTTGCGATCTCCCAGCCACGCTCGATGGCTTAATTTTTAAAATAAGTAATTGCAGGCCTCAGATTCAGTGGGAGCTCACAGGAGCACAGCTCCAGAACCTTTCTGAGAGTTCCACCTCCTCCTTCTGAGAGTTCCACCTCCTTGTCCATTGAATAGTATTGCAGCTGCATATAACAATCCCTGTATGAGCGCCACCACTTATTTTTCTACAAAACAACCCCTGAGTAATTGCCATATTGCTATAGCATAACGCCATAGCATTTTTTTAAAAGCCATTAAAAGGGCTCTCTGATGAGGTTGCAGAGAAAATGGTAGCCACAGGGGAATGAACACATGTAGTCAGACCCTTAGTCCATGAGAGTCAATATCAGTGGTGGCCAAACTGTGATTCGGGAGCCAAATGTGGCTCTTTCACACATATTGTGTGGCTCTCAAAGCCCCACCTCCTTATTGGCCAGCTTGGAGAAGGCATTTCTCTCTTTAAATCACTCCTCCAGGCCAAGCCAGCTGGCACCTTGGAGAATGCATTTAAAGTTACTTTTTTCCATCTCTTCTTCCCTCCTCCCCCCATCTATTTTCCTTCCTTCCTTCCTTCCTTCCTTCCTTCCTTCCTTCTTGCAGCTCTCTAACATCTGACATTCGTGTCTTGCGGCTCTCAAACATCTGACGTTTATGTCTTATAGTTCTCAAACATCTGATATTTATTCTATGTGGCTTTTACATTAAGCAAGTTTGGCCACCCCTGATCAATACTGTCTACTCTGACTGGCAATTGCTTTCTGGGGTCTCAAAGCAAAGATCTTGCACATCACCAACTACCTTATATTTTAAACTGGAAACTCCAGGGACTGAACCTGGCAAGGTAGCAGATGCTACCACGGATGGACAGTGGGGGAGGAAAAAAGGAAGCTGAACTATTTGGATTGATGCAGCAGACTTCTAGCTCAAGTTCCCGGCTCCACACTCTGACCTCAGTGACCTTGAGCCCTCTACTTCTAGATGGATACAGCTCCCATGATTTGGGGCTAGCCATCATTTTCTCTGGTTTTTCTTGAAGCTGTCTTAAGCGAATCAGACCACTGGTTCATCGTGGTCACTATTGTCTACCCAGCCTGGCAAAAGCTCTCCAGGGTTTCAGGCAGAGGTCTTTCACAGCTGGTCCTTTTAGGTGGAGATGCTGAGGAATGACCCTGGGACCTCCTGCATTCAAGGCAGATACCCTACCACTGAGTCACGGTCCTTCCCATTGCTATGTTGGCTTAGTTTTTTTTTTAAAAAAAATTAAAATTAAAAATCGTATGTTAAATAAAAACTTTTCAAATTATATTTCATTCGCTTTGCATTTGACACTATTCCATAGCAGTCCTCTCAAGGGGACTGAAAGGCAAACTGAAATGACCTCAACCATGAACTGAATTCTGATTTCATGGCGTTAGCCAGCCCTGGCCTACAGGGCTCATGCTAGCCCAATCTCAGAAGCGAAGTAGGATCAGGGATAAGGGATGTAGAAGGAAGATACAAATGATCTTAAGGGACCCTTCACATCCAGGCCACTTGCTATTTGATATTTTACCGTCAGGTAGGCGATATAGAGTGTTGAAGGCAAAGACAAATAGATTCAAGGGCAGCTTTTATCCAAGTGCCGTGGTTAAGCTAAATGCAGGGTTATGAATGGTTATGTGTTTTTATGAATGGTTATGTGTTTTTAGATGCATTTAAATGGTCTATGTATATGTCCTTTTGTGGGTGTTGATGTGTTGGTATGTTTGTGGAAGAGCACCTCATTTCGTTGCTCTCATTTTCTTTTTTGAGAACAATGACAATAAATTTATCTTATCTTATCTTATCAGCCTGGTCAGTACCTGGATTGGAGACTGTCATGACCTCCTCCAATGCCCACAGTGACCCTGACTAAGAATCCCTAGGGGAGCAGCTGACTGAGGGGAGCTGGGGGGGGCAATAGAGAAAAAAATGAAGAAGAAATGAAGAAAATGAAGGAGGAGGAGATTAGATTTATGCCCCGCCCTTCACTCGGAATCACAGAATGGTTTACAATCTCCTTCCCTTCCTCTCCCCACACCATGTGAGGTAGGTGGGGCTGAGAGAGCTCTGAGAGAACTGCTCTTAAGAAGACAGCTCTGAGAGAACTCAAGATTACCCAGATGGCTGCATATGGAGGAGTGGGGAATCAAACCCCCTCCATTCATCTCTTGCCTTGAAAACCCTACAGGGTCACCAAAAATTGGCTTTGACATGATAGCACTTTCCACCACCAACATCAGCCAGCTGACTTTTCCAAGAAATTCTAGCCAACAATGCTTCTGTTTTTATTATAAACTTAATTATTGCTTAACTACTTTCCGAGTTAACATAACTTATAGATAAGAGATGTAATTTTGACAGATATGTCTGGCTGTATAACTGGCTGTATTTCAGCTTACTTAGAAAATTCGCTTAAATTTAAATAGTTAATATATGTCAAATTTTGGGGGGGGGGGGCAGTAATAGCAGAAGACAATGCTGATAATAGCCAAGGGGAAAATTATGTTTAGAAGAAATTAGAAGACGACAGTAGATTTATACCCCACTCTTCTCTCTGAATCACAGAGCGGCTCATAATCTCCTTTATCTTCTTCCCCCACAACAGACACCCTGTGGGATAGGTGGGGCTGAGAGAGCTCTGACAGAAGTTGCCCTTTCAAAGACAGCTCTGCCAGAGCTATGGCTGAGCCAAGGCCATTCCAGCAACTGCAAGTGGAGGCGTGGGGAATCGAACCTGGTTCTCCCAGACAAGAGTCCATACATTTAACCACTTCTGTGAACTGGCTCTCTGTATTAGAAGACCGGAGTAGCTTTGTATTGTCATGATAATAGCTAAATGTATTGTTAGTATTATGTATAGGTTGCTTTGAGATTGGGGTAGAAAAAGGGGTAGGGGTGTGTGTGTTTATATATATATGTATGTATGTATGTATGCATATAAGAGTCCCATGGCGCAGAGTGGTAAAGCTGCAGTACTGCAGTCGGAGCCCTCTGCTCACAACCTGAGTCCAATTCCAGCGAAAGATGGTTCAGGTAGCCGGCTCCAGGTTGACTCAGCCTTCCATCCTTCCAAGGTCAGTAAAATGAGTCCCCAGCTTGCTGGGGGGAAAGTGTAGATGACTGGGGAAGGCAATGGCAAGCCACCCCGTAAAAAGTCTGCCGTGAAAATGTTGTGAAAGCATTGTCACCCCAGAGTCAAAAACAACTGGTGCTTGCACAGGGGACTACCTTTACCTTTATATATATATATATACACACACACACACGCTTTACATTATCTTTTTCTTAACCTTTCCTTTTCTATTTTCAATTTCTGTATCTTATAAAACAAAATAAAAATCTTTGAAACAAAAACAATGCTTCTGTTTGCTAGCATCTTAAAAGAATAACATTTACTTACTCTCTCTCTTCCTGGGATAGAGCAAAACTCCACAACTGATGAAGGCTGTTCCAAGAGTTTTGCGTAACATTCCTGAGCCGCAGCTTCTAGAACTTCAGGCTTTTCTTCTTTAATATCCACGGGATAAAGATGACCTAGAAGAAAGGGGAATACTAAACGTTATTCAATTTCATATCGCTAAATAACAGAGTGCAGGCGACAAATTCAGCTGCAAGGCATGATCGCTGCCTTGTGAGAGAACAGCAGCAAACCAATTCAAGTGTCCATCTCCGCACGCAACCTGTGATCAGTGCAAACAGAAAGTGCTTGTCTGTTTTGCTCATCTTATTATTCTGTACACAAACTGAAAGCAAAACCACTGGAATAATTCCCCACCTCAAAGATGAACTAAACTTTAATAGCAAAGTCAGAAAACTGTGTCTTCCTAGTTTTTTTTTTACCGTTTCTTGATTTCTGCCTAAGCAATTAAGAGTTTGCCATTCCAAAGTAGCAAAGCAAACCTCACCTTCTATTATTGTCTGGTTGTTGGTTGCTATGGCATTTTGTTGCTAACGCAATAAAGATTGATTGATTGAAAGCAAACCTCACCACACTTCTGCCTGTTTTGGTATAGTGGTTAAGTAGTAGTTGTAGTAGAGCCCCGTGGCGCAGAGTGGTAAAGCTGCAGTACTGCAGTCCTAAGCTCTGCTCACAACCTGAGTTCGATCCCGGCAGAAATTGGGTTAGATAGCTGGCTCCAGGTTGACTCAGCCTTCCATCCTTCTGAGGTTGGTAAAATGAGTACTCAGCTTCTTGGGGGGAAAGTGTAGATGACTGGGGAAGGCAATGGCAAACCACCCCGTAAAAAGTCTGCCATGAAAACGTTGTGAAAACAACGTCACGCCAGAGTCAGAAACAACTGGGGCTTGCACAGGGGACTACCTTTACCTTTTACCTTAGTAGAAGAAGATATCCCGCCCTCTACTTTGAATCTCAGAGTCTCAGAGCAGCTCACAATCTCATTTATCTTCTTCCCCCACAACAGACACCCTGCGAGGTGGGTGGAGATGAGAGAGCTCTCCCAGAAGCTGCCCTTTCAAGGACAGCTCTGCAAGAGCTATGACTGACCCAAGGCCATTCCAGCAGCTGCATGTGGAGGAGTGGGGAATCAAATCCGGTTCTCCCAATACACGGACTCTTATCTGAGAGAACCGGGTTTGATTCTCCACTCCTCCACATGCATCTGCTGTTGTGACCTTGGGTCAGCCACAAGTTCTCTCAGAGTTGTTCTGCTCAAGAGCAGTTCTGGGAGAGCTCTCTCAGCCCCGCCTACCTCACAGGGTGTCCGCTGTGAGGAGGGGAAGGGAAAGGAGACCGTAAGCCGCTCTGAGACTCCATCAGGTAGTGAAGAGCAGGATATAAATCCAATCTCTTCTTCCAAATATACTTCAATTATTATAAAAGTATCTTTTTTGGTTCTGGAAGTATCTGAACTTGCAACCAAGATTAACATTTGCAGTACAAGATGAAGTATTTGTTTGTACTTGCAGCAGAGGAGCTGTAGCACAGTGGCAGAGCATCTGCTTAGCATGCAGAAGGTCCCAGGTTTGGTCCCCGGAACCGCCAGCTGAAAGGGTCAGGGAGTACGAGAGGCGCAAGCACCAGTATTGGACTGAGACACTGGAGAGCCCTCTGCCAGTCAGAGTAGACAACACTGACCTTGATGGACCAATAGTCTGATTCCATATAAGGCTACTTCATGTGTACTGTGTAATGTGATGGCCCAAGTGGGAGCACATACACCAAGTGTACCGGATTCATTACAAAGTGCTGATTATTACCTTTAGAGCAAGTTTGGTGTAGTGGTTGAGTGTGCGGACTCTTGTCTGGGAGAACCGGGATTTGATTCCCCACTCCTCCACTTGCACCTGCTAGCATGGCCTTGGGTCAGCCATAGCTCTGGCAGAGGTTGTCCTTGAAAGGGCAGCTGCTGTGAGAGCCCTCTCCAGCCCCACCCACATCACAGGGTGTCTGTTGTGGGGGAGGAAGGTAAAGGAGATTGTGAGCCGCTCTGAGACTCTTCAGAGTGGAGGGCGGGATATAAATCGAATATCATCATCATTATCATCCTCTTTAAAGCCCTATATGGCCGAGGATCCGTTTACCTGAGGGACCGTCTGTCCCCACATGTTCCCCAGAGAGTGCTGAGATCGGGATCCGAACATCTCCGAGTGATCCCCAGGCTGAAGTAGGAGAGACTGTCGACCACCAGGGATCGGGCCTTTTCAGTGGCAGCCCCCTCCTGGTGGAACCAATTGCAGGAAGAGGTTAGGGCCTTGCGGGACAACGCTCATTTCCGCAAGGCCTGTAAGACCGTTCTCTTCCGGCAAGCCTTCAGCTGACTGTAGAAGAATCCTGGAACAACTGTCGTCTTGAGAATGAGAAACATCTAATTTAGCACCAACTGTATAATATGTTTTTAATTTATATTGTTTCATGATTTTATTGATTTTATGATTGCGATCGTTGTTCTATGTTCTGATGTAAGCCGCCCTGAGCCCACCTGGGCGGGGAGGGCGGGTTATAAATCAAATTAAACATAAGCATACTGTTGCTAGCAAATGCAAACTAGAGAGTAGCATCGGAAATAGATTCAATATTCTCTGAATCCTAATTTTAACGTTTTGCAAGATCTGAACAGCCAGCATCTGCCTTCTTTTAATTCTGTGCATTTTCTGAATACAGCGTCTGTCTCTAAAAATGTAAACGATATTGGCCTAACATATTAAACATGCACAGCCCTTCCGGACATCGTCCTATTTTTATTTATGTGGAGGGGGGGGCAGTCTATCTACGTTGCTGCCCATTCCAGAACTCAGTAGCCTAGAGGCAAAATTATACTGTACCAATTTATGGTGGCTGCATGAATACCGTAATATGTTCCTGAAAGACAGTCTCTCGTAATATGGATATTACTTGTGGCATACTGTTTGAGGAGGGGGGGGGGAGAGAATTATCTTTAAGCTATTTCTTGGCCCTTTGGATTGCTTATTATTATGTCGCATATTATTATTGCGTCTTTGAGAACTCCGTTTCTTCATTGATCCCACCGTGGATTTGCAAAATTGCGAATTGTTCTACTCTCAATATTACTCATGAAAAAGGTTTTATGGTACTGAAACGGGTTATTTTAACAATCGAATTCTGTTGAGAACTTCCTGCCTCAACAGAACTGTAATATTCTCCAATGTTATTCAACTTGTGTGGACTAATTTGTTTGGAAGTGGATATACTTTTTGCCTGTCCAGCTGTGGTAATATGTATATGGTTGTATTTTTGCTTATTATATACTGTTTATATTTCTTTGCATGTCCTTTATTAACATATGTGTAGTGTATAGCATCATTGTGTGCATTAGGGTTGCCAAGTCCAATTAAAGAAAAATCTGGGGACTTTGGGGGCGGAGCCAGGAGACTTTGGGGGTGGAGCCAGGAGACACTGGGGGTGGAGCCAGGAACAAGGGTGTGACAAGCATAATTGAACTCCAAGGGAGTTCTGGCCATCACATTTAAAGGGGCAGCACACCTTTTCAAATGCCTTTCTTCCATAGGAAATAATTAAGGATAGGGGCACCATCTTTTGGGGCTCATAGAATTGGACCCTCTGGTCCAATCGTTTTGAAACTTGGGGGGTATTTTGGGGAGAGGCACTAGATGCTATACTAAAAATCTGGTGCCTCTACCTCAAAAAATAGCCCCCCCAGGGCCCCCAATACCCATGGATCAATTCCCTATTATTCCCTATGGGAATCATTCTCCATAGGGAATAATAGAGTGGCCAGTAGACATTTCCCTCCCCCCCCCCACTTTCTAAAGGGAGGGAGGGCCTCCATACAAGGGAATCCCCCTCCCTCTTTCACACACACACAAATACTTACTTGGTCTTCTTCCGGAGAACTGTGCCTGCTGAGAAAACGAAAGCAAAGAAGGGAGGGGCCGTTCTCCGAAGCCCTTCCTGTTTCCTCCTTCCTGCCCAGCCTTAAAGGGACAGGGATTTTACAAACTGCTCAGGAGCTCTACAACAGGAGCTCTATAGGTATGTTCTCCACCCTCCCACCCCCCCCACCCCCCGCTTCTCAATTTTGAAGACCGGGAGATTAAGCTGGGAACCCAGAAGTCTCCCGCTAAAGCGGGGGGATTGGGAACCCTAGTGTGCATTGTCATTTATTACACAGAATTAGTATTGGGTGGGATTTTTGCCTGGTTGGTCAAGCTACTTGGAGCTTTTAAATAAAGGAATTATTCTGCTCACTTGCTTGAACATATCTAGAATCTATAATTTACTAATCCCAAATTAAACTCTGAATGCAAATGTGCGATTCCCCGTATTTAAGCCCCTGGTGGTAGGGGAGACGCGCTAGGATTTTAAATCGTGGGTCTATATTTTCCAACTAGCAAATATATTTTATCCGCTACAGGAATAATAATTGATTAGCAATAACAACAGAGAGAAATATTAAGCACTCATTCTCCTCTTGCCTATTTACATATTTTTTTTAGAAGTTACTTTATTTATACCCTGCGGCATTGAAATTTTCCAAATAATTAAATAATCTAGTAGTTAATAGTGGAAGAAGCTGTCCATTTAAAAGTACATGGGTCGCAAGCTGGGAACAGCTATAGGGTGAGAATTGGCATCTTGAATTATACCCAGGAACAAACAGGAAACCAGTGAAAGTGTTTCCAAAGAGATGTTCCAAGTCAGAAGTTCAGCAGCTGTCTCTGCAACAACCAGGCTTCACAATCGCTTCCTGACTTTCTTGTGCAACCTTTGTAAGGCCTAAAGCTTTTTAGCAAAGTTTGTTGAAGCTATAAAGTTGTACAGTAACTCATGATGTGAAGCAAGTACAAACAGTTTTAATTACATCCGCATTTGGAATTTGAGTTTCCAAGAGGAAAAACAGCCCCCCCATCAGTTTTGAATTTTAAACATTTTGTGTGTGTGAATGCAGAAAAATATCCCTTCAAATGGGTTCTTCTAAATGCATGTTGCCTTAACATGGATAGCCCAGGGTATAGCCAGCTTTAAGAGGGGATTGGATAAAAATATGGAGCAGAGGTCCATCAGTGACTATTAGCCACAGTACATATATATATATATGTGTGTGTATGTGTGTATACACACATACACATATATTGGCCACTGTGTGACACAGAGTGTTGGACTGGATGGACCATTGGCCTGATCCAACATGGCTTCTCTTATGTTCTTATGGTAGCTGGATCTGGTCAAACTCAGAAGCAGGTTTGGCCCTTGTTGGTGTTTGGTTGGGAGACCAAGAAATTCCAGAGTCACTATGCAGAGGCAATGACAAACCACCTCTTAGCATCTCTTGAAAACTCCACAGGGTCACCGTAAGTCAGCTTTATACACACACACACGTGAAATCATCACTATACAGACACCACCATGCGGCCTGTGGTCCTATTAGACCCCTGAGCAACTGGCTGTCATCTGCTTCCTTCTCCCTCTCTCGTTTCCTTCTGTGTCACAGTTTGCTTTGCCAGGTTTGCTCAATTACATAGGAGCTACAGAGCAAAACCTCTATTTTCTCCATTGGCTGAGGCTGCTCCATTGGGGAGGAAGGGGGAGAGGGATAGCTTTCTTTGCCAGGCTCTCAATTGCACAGCAGAGCTACTGAGCCAAGCCTCTCTTCCTTCTGTTGGTTGAGGTTCCTCCCCCTCCTGGTCCCCCAAGGAAAGGAAGGAAAGAGCCAGAGCTTCCTTTGCCCAGTTCCCTGAATCCTATGGGAGAGATGCAAAGAAAACACCTTTAAGACCATTGAGTGCTAATGTTTTAAGCATGTTTTAAGTTTTAAAAAAAAATCTTTGTGTTTGTGTGCTTTATAACGTATATATGTTTGCTACCTGGCATTACATTTTAAGACACACATGGCCCAGCCCAACAAGGTCTCGTTTATGCCGGATCCGGCCCTCATGACAAAAGAGATTGACGGTCTTGCCATACAGATAAAGGGGATAGAGCCAACAACAGAAACAAAATGAGACTCCATTATTATTAAATGCACTAATACAATATTTCTGAATAGAGCAATTCCCTGCAGGATTATAGCAATTTTATTTTTACACACAGGTGTAAATTAACTGGGCATGTGCTTCCACAAACAGCAGGATGTATGGAATTCCATGCACGCAGCTGGGGGGGAAAAGGCACACAGTTTTCTACCGTATTAACACTCAAAAGTATAGACGGAGCACTGTAATAATCTGACCAATGCAAATCTAACCTTTAATACGATCTTCCTATTACTTAACAAATATACTTTTCAGTGGACCAAATGAAAGAATGGGATGATGACCAGTATAAAACACTGCGAATAGGAAGGACCTAAGCTGCTCTTTTCACACGCAGAAAGGCAACTACTATTTCTGCTTTCCTCCTCAGACTGTCACATCCCATAATAATGCTGAAGCTCCCCCTAACTTCAGGATAAGGTTTTCAGAGGGCACCAGGGTTGTAGAGGAAAGATCTATTCCACTATTACAAAACAAGAACTTAAATCAGACGCTTTCCTGCCGCAGCCAAAATTCATTTATTCATGTGGAGTTCAGCATTTTGCCACAGGGAAATGTCCTTAAAATATGAGCATTTCAATTAGCATAGTGCCACATTTTCAGGTCAGTTTCATTCTCTCTCAAACGCATTTTCCAAATTTAACACAGAGATACTGACAAATGCTGCCGTTGTCCTTGTTGGCGCAAAAACGGAAAACAATCGAATATTTCTCATTAGCAATTTTTTTTTTTCATTTGTAAGAAAACGACTCTTGCCTCTTGCTTGAAACACAAAAATGAGAAACAAAGCAAAAAAAAAAAAAACAACCCTCATTCTTAGCTGCCAAAACTTTGAAGTGCTTCAGTTCAGCATCTTGGTAAAAGGAGATTCCAGAATTCCAAGGAGAACTTTTCAGCCAGTTTAAATTGCTGGATTACGTCTACACAGTAAACCCTCCATGGCAAGAGGATAATCACGCCAAAAAAGCAACCATGCACCAGTCTGAAATTATTTTAAAAGGACAAAATCACATAAAGGTTATCACAAAGTGAGGGGTGAGGGAAGGGGGAAAACGAGAGTCTCTCGCTTCAACCACAGAAGAAGCATGGTAGAACCATCCGGAAAGTATATTTAGAACAAGAGGCCCTCCTGCATTTGAGAGATTCCAGACATTCCGGCCTTTGCATTTCTGCAGAGTGGAAGGGGGGGGGGGGGCATCTTAAAAAATCCAAACTGGTAAACAAGGTCATGACATCACATAGGCTGATTCTAGTAGCAATGATGTCTAGAGGTGGTAGGCAGCAGTCTCTGGCGTTTTATTCATCGCAATTAGCCTAATTTATACTGCAGAAGGAAATACTCCTGTTAAATGTAAAGGAAAAGTCATGTATGTAGATTATGTCACTCTATTAATAATAGTCTTTTTTAAAAAAAATTACAATTTTGGAAAGGAGAAAAGAAACACACACTGGCAGGAGAGTTATCTGTTTAAGTCCAAAAACGTTTCCTTTCTGGCTACTTATTTTACACTTAAGATCTTCAAAGCAGCTCTTTAGCAGTAAAGAAGCAAATCACAGTTGCTTTCACATGTTGTTGTTCAGGCGCACAGTCGAGTCGGACTCTTTGCGACCCCATGAGCAACGTCACGCCAGGCCCTCCTGTCTTCCACCATCCTCCAAAGTCTGCTCAAATTTGTGTTAGTTACACCAGTAACGCTGTCCAGTCATCTCATTTTTTGCCCTCCCTTTCTTCTTTTGCCTTCTGTCTTTCCCAGCATCAGGGTCTTCTCCAGGGAGTGTTCCCTTCCCATTTGGTGGCCAAAGTATTTGACCTTCAGCTTCAGCATCTGACCTTCCAGGGAACAGTCAGGGTTGATTTCCTTTAGGACTGACTGATTTGATCTTCTTGCAGTCCAAGGGACTCTCAAGATTCTTCTCCAGCACCACAGCTCAAAAGCATCTATTCTTCTGCACTCGGCCTTCCTTATGGTCCAACTCTCACAGCCATACATTACTACTGGGAATACCATCGCTTTGACTATGTGGACTTTTGTTGGCAAGGTGATGTCTCTACTTCAGGGGTGGCCAACGGTAGCTCTCCAGATGTTTTTTGCTTACAACTCCCATCAGCCCCAGCCATCAGCCATGCTGGCTGGGGTTGATGGGAGTTGTAGGCAAAAAACATCTGGAGAGCTACTGCTGGCCACTCCGCTCTTCTTTTTATTACACTGCCTAGGTTAGCCATAGCTGTCCTCCCAAGAAGCAAATGTCTTTTAATTTCACACAATGAATAATGCACTTTAAATGCACTTTGCAACTGGATTTTATAAGGAGCAAGCCACCTCCAAATGTCTCTTGCCTTGAAAACCCTACAGAGGTAACCATAAATTGTTTATGACTTGACAGCACTTTCCACAGCCACCAACAGAAAATCCACTAGCATGCACTCCCAAAAGACAATGGTCGTTTTTGCACTCACCTCCAGCCGGCGCGACCCCCCTATTCACCGCGCAGGATCTGCGCGGATTTCGCACTAAATGCCGCGGAGCAGCCTTTTGCGCCGGAAACTCCGTCGCAAAAGCCGCTCAAACGTAAATCGCCAAAAAGCAGTTTGGCGTTTGCGAGGCTTTTGTGACGGGAGTCACAAAAGGCTGCTCCGCGGCATTTAGTGAGAAATCCGCGCAGATCCTGCGCGGTGAAGAGGGGGGTCGCGCCGGCTGGAGGTGAGTGCGAAAATGACCAATGAAAGCCGTCTGAACGAGCAATATTATATGCGTGTGAAATCAAACAATTTCAAAATTCAGAGCAGGAGATTAACAAGGAACCACTATTTGCGTACCTGAAAATATACAGTTTAACACTGCTGATAATTGACGTTGACAAACTGTAAACATTAATAATCCATAACCAAACAACTGCTTATTATGAGTCCTTCATTAAGAAGTGGCACAGACAATTATAAATATACACAGGAGCTCCATGCACAATGTTTTGCCTGCACCAGCATAAATCTGTGCATGCTTTGAATACCGGCAGCTGTTATTATCAGAAAGTAGGAGGTGCATGGTATTATTCCCATTCTATAGTCAGTCCGTCAGTTGTCCATCAGTTACTGTGTTCGGTTCAAGGGACTGGCTAACATGTATAAAACCCTTCGTGGCCCTGATCCCTCATTTCTGAGACAGACTCTCCCTCAAGCTCTGCCACAACAGCTTTGCTCAGGGGTAGCCGAACTGTGGCTCAGGAGCCATATGTGGCTCTTTCACACATATTATGTGACTCTTACACATATTGTGTGGCCCCTTTGACCAGCTTGGAGAAGGCATTTCTCACTTTAAAGCACTTCTCCAAGCCAAACCAGCTGGCAGCTTGGAGAATGCATTTAAAGTCATTTTCTTTCCACCTCTCCCCCACCCCCATCTATTTTCCTTCCTTCCTTCCTTCCTTCCTTCCTTCCTTCCTTCCTTCCTTCCTTCCTTCCTTCCTTCCTTCCTTCCTTCCTTCCTCCTACTTACCTACCTACCTACCTACATCTGATGTTCATGTCTTCTGGCTCTCAAACATCTGAGTTTATTCTATGCGGCTCTTACATTAAGCAAGTTTGGCCACGCCTGGCTTTGCTCATCTGATGCCACCCTGCAAATAGGCAACATCAACAACTGCCGGTACTACAGTTAAGAGTGGGGGATCCTCCAATTTTGCGGGCTCCAGTTTCACTCCTGACAATCACAACCCAGCACAATGTCCCCAATATGATGACATCATACAGAAGTATGTCATCATGCCGAGGACATTGCATGGCGATGCTTTGGCATCTTGGGCAAAACTCTATGGTAACCTATGGTACAGTAACCATAGAGTTTTGCCCAAAATACAGAGCGTTACCCTGGCATGATGTCAGTTCCGCATGATGTCATCATGTTGAGGATGCCGTGCACGGTGACATTGCACCACCCCCTACTCCTGGAAAGCTCCTTCCCATCCTCACTGGCGAATGTCTAGGACAGGGGTGTCGAACATGCAGTTTGGGGGCCAAATCAGGCCCCTGGAGGGCTCTTATCAGACCCCCGAGCAACTGGCTGTCATCTGCTTCCTTCTTCCTATATCTTCCTTCCTTCTGCATAACAGCTTGCTTTGCAAGGCTTGCTCAATTGCACAGGTGCTATAGAACAAAACCTCTATTTTCTCCACTGGCTGAGGCTCCTCCCTTCGGGAGGAATAGCTTGCTTTGGTGTAGAGAGCCAGTTTGGTGTAGTGGTTAAGTGTGCGGACTCTTATCTGGGAGAACCGAGTTTGATTCCCCACTCCTCCACTTGCACCTGCTAGCATGGCCTTGGGTCAGCCATAGCTCTGGCAGAGGTTGTCCTTGAAAGGGCAGCTGCTGTGAGAGCCCTCTCCAGCCCCACCCACCTCACAGGGTGTCTGTTGTGGGGGAGGAAGGTTAAAGGAGATTGTGAGCCGCTCTGAGACTCTTCTGAGTGGAGGGCGGGATATAAATCCAATATCATCATCTTCTTGCTTTGCCAGGCTATCACAATTGCACAGCAAAGCTACTGAGCCAAGCCTCTCTTCCTTCTATTGGCTGAGGCTCCTCCCCCCTCCTGGTCCCTTGGGGAAGGAAGGAAAGAGCCAGAGCTTCCTTTGCCCAGCTCCCTGGATACCATGGGAGAAATACAAAGCAAGAATCTTTAAAACCAATGAGTGCTAACATTTTAAGCATGTTTTAAGTTTTTAAAATATATATATGTGTTTGCCTGTGTTTATCTCTGCTACCTAATCTTAAAGAGGTACACACATGGCCCAGCCCAGCATGGCTCGGTTCAACCCAACGTGACCCGGCCCCTCAAGGTCTCATTTCTGTCAGATCCTGCCCTCATAACAAATGAGTTCGACACCCCTGGTCTAGGACCTAGACACCCTAGCCCCATACACATAAACTCTGTTGTGAGCCCCAAATTACAGAATGGCCTGACTGATAAAGTCAGGGGGATGGCTGCCACCCTCTTGGCTTTCCACAAGCTATGCACAACTGAATTATTCATGAGGGTATTTTTACACAGGAAGCAAAGCTTTATTATAACTGAATGGATAGAAAGATGCTTTAATGAAAGGAAATGGGCTGCGGACTGTACTAATGTGTATAGTATATACTGCAGGGCTTTTTTGTAGCAGGAACTCCTTTGCATATTAGGCCACAAACCCCTGATGTAGCCAATCCTCCGAGAGCTTACAGGGCTCTTCGTACAGGGCCTACTGTAAGCTCCAGGAGGATCGGCTGCATTAGGGGTGTGTGGCCTAATATGCAAAGGAGGTCCTGCTAGAATTCCTTACAGGGCTCTTTGTACAGGGCCTACTGGAAGCTCCAGGAGGATCGGCTGCATCAGGGGTGTGTGGCCTAATATGCAAAGGAGCTCCTGCTAGAATTCCTTACACGGCTCTTTGTACAGGGCCTACTGTAAGCTCCAGGAGGATCGGCTGCATCAGGGGTGTGTGGCCTAATATGCAAAGGAGGTCCTGCTAGAATTCCTTACAGGGCTCTTTGGAGAGGGCCTACTGGAAGCTCCAGGAGGATTGGCTACATCAGGGGTGTGTGGCCTAATATGCAAAGGAGTTCCTGTTACAAAAAAAGCCCTGATAGTACATATGATCTGTTCCATCCTTCCGAGGTCGGTAAAATGAGACCCCAGCTTGCTGGGGGGAAAGTGTAGATGACTGGGGAAGGCAATGGCAAACCACCCCATAAAAAAAGTCTGCCATGAAAATGCTGAGAAAGCAACGTCACCCCAGAGTCGAAAACGACTGGTGCTCGCACAGGGGACTACGGTACCTTTACCTTTTTTTTTTTTAACATTGTTTGTTGGATGTCCCATCCTGTTGATAGCATTGCTTTATGTAATCCAGGGGCGTCAAACTCATTTGTTACAAGGGATATATCTGACATAAATGGAACTACCATGTATTATACTTCCCAATATTCACGTTACTGGGAATCAAGAGGAACAATTTAACTAGACACAGCCTATCAAATTGCAAAGTATTTTGCGAAACGGATATGACAGCCCCGAGAGTTCAAAATGCTGGCTACCCAACAAAATTTATGCAAGGTGGATGGAAATGCCAAAAGCAAGATGGATGGAAATGCCAAAAGTTGACGTGTCAGCTTAATCGCTGCATCACACAGTTCCCACTACAAAGTCACAGTTCTGGTCAACTGCAGAGTGGTTATTTACTGCCTTGGACTAAAACTACAGTCGTTCATACCCACAGTCCCAGATCACCTCATTACTGATTCAGTATGGGCTGAAGCGAGCAGGAAATAGTATTCCATAGCCAAAAGAATTTATTCTCCACAGTACAACACAAAACACATGCTGTCTTGCTTTTAAGTGAAATCCCACAAGTGAAATCAAAAAAGGCCATCAAAGTGCCAGTGTATCATTTAGGCCAGTCAAGCTCTCCTCTCCTCTTGCAATTCTCCCCATACAATCCAGATTACTGCTCAAATTTATTTGATTAAAAACTGGTGAAACTTCAAGTGCAGAACTAGTAGCTTTACAAAGTGAAATACTTTCCAAAGCAATCATTTTTATTTATTTATTTATTATTTATTACTTTCCATTTATATCCCGCCCTCTCCGCAAGCGGACTCAGGGCGGCTGACAACATCATAAAAAACAATCAATCCAATAAAACACATAAAGCCATAATTTACATATATCAACTTTAAAACCATTCTATAGCGCTATTTCAGTCCAGCATAGGCGGTATTGACTTCTCGACTATGATCGCCAGCATTCTGTAGGATGTCCGGTGGCAGCCCTTTTTCAATCAAAGTGCAAAAGCCTGTTTAAACAATTCGGTCTTACAGGCCCTGCGGAACGCAGACAAACCCCGCAGGGCCCTTATAGCTTCTGGGAGGGTGTTCCAAAGTTCTGATGCTGCCACCGAAAAAGCCCTGGATCTCGTTATACATAGCCTGGCTTCTTTTGGGCCAGGGGCAGACAGCAGATTTTTTGTCCCTGATCGCAGTGCATTGGCCATTTGCTTATACCAATCTGTGAAGCTTACCCCTCTCTGGGGCTGGAAATGGAGGGAGGCAGCAATCGTTGCTGCTACATGATGACATCATTTTCAGCGCCACCTGGAAGCTCTGGGGCAATGCTCTAGTATCTGCTTCAAACTATAGAGCAATAGTGGCCAAACTTGCTTAATTTGTCAAATGTTTGAGAACCACAAGACGTGAATATTACGCACGTGTCTTTATTAAAACTCTTAATACTTTCTTTGCACAGAAAGATAAAATACATGTGTATGCACTTGAAACACGACCATGCTAGAAGAATTTTAAAAAAAACAAAAGCTGGGGATAACAGTCTCAATAAGACCAGCATAGGGAAAGGATAGGGAATGTTTTTTGCACACATGTGCCATATAAATCACTGACCACTATTTGCATCATTATGCATCTCTCCTTGCCTTGACAACAAAGTTAGTAAATACAGCTCCTAGAAGAGCTATGAAACTAAGGGGGAACCCTGTGCCTCCCTGTTTAATTCTGCCCCTCCTTCCAGTGGTCCCCTCAGCTCTTGCGCTCTCTTTCCCCCACTCTAGTTCTCCGGATGACCTCTGTGATGGCAGAGAAGAGCTTGCAATCCTGCTTATTTCGCCCTCCTTCCCCACTTCACACATGGCAGAAATAGTCACCTACCTATGAGTCAGCGTTCACAGGTTGACTGAGGTCCCGATGCTAAGCATGCTCACTCGAGAGTAAGTCTGCATTAAGTTCCTCCTTGACCTCCAGGAGCCGCACAATATGTGTGAAAGCGCTGCATGTGGCTCCCGAGCCACACTTTGGCCACCCCTGCCCTGCTACAACGCTGGCAGTTCCGGGGCATACTGGAAGTTACATCATCGTGCAGCCGCAACGATCAGTCTGGCTAGCTTGCTTACGTTTGCTAACCAATTTAGTGTCAGTGGCAGCAGCCAAAACTGCCGGTAGTTTTCCTGTCATCACTTTGTACTTGGTAAAGCCTACTTCAAACTAGCCAGATGCCCCTGACAATACCAATAGAGTTTTCAGGGAAAGATTTTTTTTTTAATAGTAACTTCACTTTATTTATTGAAGGATGCCACTCCAGGAATGCAATTGCAGCATCACTTATCTATTTATTGCTGGGTTTATTACTGATTTTATATCTTCCCCTCCCTGCGAGCGGGCTTATTGAGGGATGCTACTGAAGCATCACACAGTTAACACCAGAACAGTCAAAAGATTGGGGGGGAGTCAAATTATTTCCACTCTGGATATATCAGTGAAAGAACTACCATTGTTTAAGGGGGAATTGAACATTTCTATAGAAGTGCTTTAAGAATATTAGATAGTGCTCTGACCTGGATAGCCCAGGCAAGCCCAATGTCATCAGATCTTGGAAGTTGAGCAGGGTTGACTCTGGAAAGTACTTGGAAGGAAGACCTTCAAAGAATACCAGGAGTGGGAAATGGAGGCAGGCTGTATCAAGTAACTTCTCTGAATGTCCTCCATTCCCCAATAGGGGTCATCAGAGGTCACCATGACTTCCAGGCATGCACATGCACGCACACCCCACAAATACAAAAAAATCCTCCACCCCCCCCCAAAAAAAGAATATTAAATAGGTGAGTTTCAAGTGAGCAGCCATGTTGGTCTGCAGATTTCCAGGAGACAGATCAAAATGAGTAGCCATGTTTGTCTATAGCAGTAGAAAAGAGTAAGAGTCCAGTAGCACCCTAAAGATTGACAAAAATTGTGGCAGGGTATGAGCTTTCATGAGTCACGGCTCGCTTCTTCAGATCTGAACAACATATGAAACTGCCTTATATTAAATCAGACCCTCAGTCCATCAAAGTCAGTGTTGTCTACTCAGACTGGCAGCGGCTCTCCAGGGTCTCAAGCTGAGGTTTTTCACGCCTACTTGCCTGGACCCTTTTTTAGTTGGAGATGCCGGGGATTGAACCTGGGACCTTCTGCTGTACCCTGCCACAAATGTTGTTAGTCTTTAAGATGCAACTCTTAAGATTTCTACAGTATAAGCCGTTGAGAGTTAGACCTCCCTCCATCAGATGCAAGAAGGAACAGAGATCTCTGAGCCCTTATATCCCAGTCAGAACGTGGGAGGAGGGCTGAAAAAAAGGGAGTCAGGATGCAAGGTACAAAGCCAAATGTAATCAGCTTGGTTAGAGCAGGGGAGAAATGTCTAGTAGTCAGAAATGTAGCCTCCTAGGTGAGATAAGAATCTTATGTTCCCATCCATATGGTAGGGGAAGGCATGTCCACTGTTCTAGATTTGTGAAGGAACTCAAGCTCAGTAATATCACTTTGTTCAGACAAAGCTGGCAACAAAGATTTGCACCCCACACGTTCTGCTTTTCAAGGATCAGACAGGAAAAGGAAGTAGAACCCATAACTCTTCTGTAATAGTTTAAAAAAGTAAAGGTAAAGTCATATCTGACTCTGGGATGATGTCGCATCACAACGTTTTCATGGCAGACTTTTTTACAGGGTGGTTTTCCATTGCCTTCCCCAGTCATCTATACTTTACCCCCAGCAAGCTGGGGACTCATTTTACCGACCTCGGAAGGATGGAAGGCTGAGTCAACCTTGAGCCAGTTACCTGAACCCAGCTTCCGCCGGGATCAAACTCAGGTTGTGAGCAGAGCTTGGACTGCAGTACTGCAGCTTACCTCTCTGCGCCATGGGGCTCCTCTGTAATAGGTTAGTTTGCAATAAAGCAATATTCTGAACCGAGTCAGGAAATACACAGTTCTTGGCTGTCACGGCTCTCCTGGATTCAAGCCCAAAGGCGCATTAAGAGACCAGTGAAGATTTTTGGGGCATAAGCTTTTCAGAGTCAAAGCTTATACGGAGTGGAACGGAGCTGTTCCGCCAGGTCTTCGGGTGAGGCGGTGGGCATCTGCCCATTAGGTCGGTTGGCCTCCCCTACTGTATATACTGTAAATCTTACTGCGCTGATTCGCTGCACTGTCCAGTTGCACCATCTCATCATAATTGTTCTGTTGAGCTATTTTGTTTATTGAATAACTGTAATTGACTTTTATTAATGTATGATTTTATTGTGATTTTATTTTTTATCTTGTGCTCCGCCTTGAGCCCCTATGGGGGAATGGGCGGAATATAAATAGACTATTAAAAATAATAATAATAATAATAATAATAATAATAATAATACCCCCCCCCCCAAAAAAAGACCCTGTTGATCTTCAAGGTACTACTGGACTCAAATCCAGCTGTTCTACTCAAGGGGTTTTTTTGTAGAAAAGGCCCAGCAGGAATTCATTTGCATATCAGGCCACACAACCCTGACACCAAGCCAGTCAGAACTGCGTTCCTGCTCAAAAAAAGGCCTGGTTCTACTGCAAACCTACATGTAGGGTTGCCAAGTCCAATTTCAGAAATATCTGGGGGCTTTGGGGGTGGAGCCAGGAGACTTTGGGGGTGGAGCCAGGAGACTTTGGGGGTGGAGCCAGGAGACATGAGGGGTGGAGCCAAGATCAAGGCTGTGACAAGCATAATTCAACTCCAAAGGGAGTTCTGGCCATCACATTTAAAGGGACGGCACACCTTTTCAATGCCTTTATTGCACAGGAAATAATGAAGGACAGGGGCACCTTCTTTGGGGGCTCATAGAATTGGACCCCCTGGTCCAATCGTTTTGAAACTTGGGGGATATTTTGGGGAGAGGCACTAGATGCTGTATGGAAAATTTGGTGCCTCTACCTCAAAAAACAGCCCCCCCCAGAGACCCGCGGATCAATTCTCCATTATTTTCTATGGGAATAAATCTCCATAGGGAATAACGAGTTCCCAGCAGACATTTCCCTCCCCTCCCCCCGCTTTCTGACGACCCTGAAGCGGGGGGAGGGCCTCCAAACCGGGGGATCCCCTGCCCCCACCTGGGGATTGGCAACCCTACCTACATGGCTGTTCTCCAAAACTATCTTCATAGAAGTCTCCTGGCGATCTATTCAGGAGATAGAAGACAGAACTTACTTCCCATGCTTGATGTGCTCCCACACAAATATGTGCTACTGGAACACAGTCTACCACCTCATAAATGTAATCTGTGGGATCCAAGGCATAACATTCTTGTGGAGTAAGGCAATCATGCTAGGAGTACAAACCTACTACTTCAAGTAAGAAGCAGAATCTCACATTACTAAGCATTTTGCAAGTGACTCCTCCAAAGGAAGAGAGGGGAGCCTTTCCTAAGTCCTTGTTTAGCTATCCGTTGATTTATATTTTGCTGCTAGGAAATATAGAGTTCCATGCAAATCATGAATCATCATAGCCAGGAACAATGGTACCTAATAAACATTGCTGCGGACAAAGGCCTCTTAGGATTTAGAAGTTAACCTGGAATTCACTCAGCATTGCAGATTTTGCCAGATGAGTTTCGGAAGATTATAAGTACCGCCCTCTTCCCATTCAAACTGTGTTCTTCTGCATTATCAAAACTAAACACCATGTAAACCAGGGGTGGGGAACCTTTTTTCTGCCAAGGGCCATTTGGATATTTATAACATCATTTGCGGGCCATACAAAATTATCAACTAAAAAAACTGTGCTCCACCAAGGGAGAACAATTCAGGCTGGCAAAATTAATACAAATAATTGTTTTTCTATTTGAAGTCATGCGAGGGGAGCCTGATTTGGCACACACTCACACATGGCTCGCCGCCCTAGGCAAATGCCTAAGTCCAGGGCTTTTTTGTAACAAAAGCCCAACAGGAACTCATTAGCATATTAGACCACATCCCCTAATATTAGCATATTATGTCACTCATTCACAAGGAGGCCACCATCTGGCTCGGCTTGGCCCAGCAATTCCCAAGGGCCAGACCAAGTGATCTCAAGGGCCGTAAATGGCCCTTGGGCTGGACGTTCCCCACCCCTGATGTAACCTGACTTAGGTAGTGAAATGGTTCCACGCGAGGGAAGCACAGCATGAAACATCTGGACTGGCAGAAGTCTGTAAAATTATTACGGATTCGATGTCTTGGAAAACTGGAATTAAAACAAATGCACACCCTTAACTGCTGGAGAGGAATTATATCAGCAAAGTGTCATGGCCCGCACAATCTGCTTTTCAAGGCTCAGACAGGAAAAGGAAGTAGAATCCTTAACACTTCTGTAACAGACAGCAGGAGGCCTGGAAAGAAACACTGTCATTTTCATGTGATAAATTTTCACTTGGTGGTAGGAAGTGCAGTCAAGCGGCAGCTGGCCTGGTGACCCTGTAAGGTCTTCAAGGCAAGACAAAACAGGTAATTTGGTTTGCCATTGGCTACCTTTGTGTACCACCCCTCCACTACTTTGGTGGTCTCCTATCCAAAGTACTAACCAAGGCCAAACCTGGCAAGGAAGGAAGGAAGGAAGGAAGGAAGGAAGGAAGGAAGGAAGGAAGGAAGGAAGGAAGGAAGGAAGGAAGGAAGGAAGGAAGGAAGGAAGGAAGGAAGGAAGGAAGGAAGGAAGGAAGGAAGGAAGGAAGGAAGGAGAGGTGGAAAGAAAGCAACTTTAACTTTAAATGCACTCTCCAAGCCACTGGCTGGCTTGACTTGGAGAAGTAATTTAAAGAGAGAAATGCCTTCTCCAAGCCAGCCAATGGGGCAGTGGGAGCTTGGAGAGGCGCACAATATGTGTGAATGAGCCACATGTGGCTCCCAAGCTGCAGTTTGGCCACCCCGTCCTATGGCATTGCTTGTCTTGCTCTGACTGACTGCACTGTTTTATATCCTGTAATCTAGAGTCTCAACAAGAAAGGCCAACTGCTAATAATAATAATACATATACCAATCTCAAATAGTCAATAAAATAATTTAAGCACTTTCTCTGTATGTATGAGAGCCAGTATCATATAGAAATTAAAGCATTGGACTAGGGTCTAGGGAACTCCAGGTTCAAATCCTCACCCTGCTATGGAAGCTTGCTGGGTGACCTTGGGTTAGACCAGGGGTGGCCAAACTTGCTGAAGAGCCACATACAATAAATATCAGATGTTTGAGAGCCACAAGCCAGTAACATCAGATGACTTAGAGCCGCAAGACAGGAAGGCAGGAAGGCAAATAGATGGGGGAGGGAGGAAGAGGTGTAAAGCAAGCAACTTCAACTTTAAATGCATTCTTCAAGCTACTCGCTGGCTTGGAGAAATGATTTCAAGAAGCAAATGCATTCTCCAAACTGGCTGATGGGGTGGTGAGAGCTTCAAGAGCCACACAACATGTGCAAAAGAGCCACATGTGGCTCCCGAGTCATAGTTTGGCCACCCCTGCATTAGACCTTAGAGTTATTGTGAGAATAAATTGTAGAACAAGAACACGTCTGGATCCCTGCTGCAGAGAAAGGCAGGGTATAAATGAACGAAGTAAATGCACACATAAAACAAATCAATAGTTATAAAATCTGTGGGAGCTAAGAAGAGGAAGGGGGGGATGAAAATCATAAAAAAAAAAAAGCCCAATACCATCAGTCAAACATCTGATTTTTTTTTAAAAAATGATTTTATTCAATGTCTGAAACTAAGAGCAGCAGACAAGCAGTTTCGAGAACAACAATCAAAAGGCAAGGCGCCATCACAGAAAAGGCCTTCCGGAAGCCACCCGCACAGCTTCCAAAAGTGGAAGTACTAACAGAATTATTTCAGAAGATAACCTATTAGCCACACACAAGGTTGTTTAGATCTCAATTTCACATCTCCTTTTCAGATTCTGAATGCCCAAGGTTACCTATATTCAAATGTAATTCTGTACACGTGATCTGTGATAGACCTTACTACTAATTGTTGGCAATACTGTTACAAAGAAAGGGCATCAACGAAGACCTAAACCCTTCCATTCGAGCCCCTGAACCAGAAGAGCGCCTCCTGAAAATACCAAAGATTTTTTTTAAATGTAAAACATTTCTATTTGTTTATTTATTTTAATATATTTCTATTCCACCCATTCCCTGTCGGGCTCGGGGTGGAGTACAACATATGATAAAACAATAAAATACAATAAAAATATTTTATAGCCAGACAACTCAACAGCACTCAGATAATTTTCCATATCATCACCTATTGCCCAGCCCGGCCGTCTCACATCATGACATCCCATAGAGATGGCAGATATTATTCCATTTTATAGCACAGGTGACAGTGCCGACAGGGGAGACAAACCATTTCTATGCCACATTTCCATCCAAATAAAGTCCTCAAGCTAGCAAACATTAAAACATTTCAACGTTAAACAGCATTAAAAATAAAAATAATAACATTCAGTTTTAAAAATGTAAATATACAAACACACACAGCAACACAACCAAAGAAGAGGACCAATAACTGATTGTGGGCAATATTCCCTCTAAGGTGCAAAGTCTTGTGAGCAAAAATTCTACTTTGTGAGCTACTGGCATTAAAGTTGTGAGCTACTGCATAAATTAGTGTGCTCTGGGGTCATCCTTCCTGAGCTAAGGCAAAAATGTGTGAGCTGGAGCCTAAAGACCTGTGAGCTAGCTCACACTCACTCAGCTTAGAGAGAACACTGACGGTGGGCATCCCAAACGAAACAAAAAAAGACTTCACTTGCCGGCAGTCGGCAGAAGAAGACTGCAGATTTATACCCCACCCTTCTCTCTGAATCAGAGACTCAGAGCAGCTTACAATCTCCTATATCTTCTTCCCCCACAACAGACACCCTGTGAGGTGGGTGGGGCTGAGAGGGCTCTCACAGCAGCTGCCCTTCCAAGGACGAGAGCTATGGCTGACCCAAGGCCATTCCAGCAGCTGAAAGTGGAGGAGTGAGGAATCAGAAGAGTCTGAACATTTAACCACTACACCAAACAATGATAACAGGGAGAGATATAAATCCATCCTTCTGAGGTCGGTAAAATGAGTACTCAGCTTGCTGGGGGAAAAGTGTAGATGACTGGGGAAGGCAATGGCAAACCACCCTGTAACGAAGTCTGCCATGAAAACGTTATGATGCGACGTCACCACAGAGTTGGAAACAAATGGTGTTTGCACAGGGGACTACTTTTACCTTTTTAACTGCAGGTGAACTATTTCTTTGCCTCCATCACCATCATGGAGTTGACTTTAAAATGAGCTTGAAAATTAGGAAACTTGGCTTTAAAATTAGGAAACAGAGAGTGAGTATAAATGGGTAATCTTCGCAGTGGAAGACGGTAAGCAGTGGGGTGCCGCAGGGCTCAGTACTGGGTCCCATGCTCTTTAACTTGTTCATAAATGATTTGGAGTTGAGAGTAAGCAGTGAAGTGGCTAAGTTTGCAGATGATGCTATATTGTTCAGGGTGGTAAGAACTAGAGAGGATTGTGAGGCACTCCAAAGGGATCTGTTGAGGCTGGGTGACTGGGCATCAATGTGGCAGATGAGGTTCAGTGTGGCCAAGTGCAAAGTAATGCGCATTGGGGCCAAAAATCCCAGCTACAAATACAAATTGATGGGGTGTGAACTGGCAGAGACTGACCAAGAGAGAGATCTTGGGGTCGTTGTAGATAACTCACTGAAAATGTCAAGACAATGTGCAATTGCAATAAAAAAAGGCCAACACCATTCTGGGAATTATTAGGAAGGGAATTGAAAACAAATCAGCCAGTATCATAATGCCCCTGTATAAATCGACGGTGCCGTCTCATTTGGAATACTGTGTACAATTCTGGTCACCGCACCTCAAAAAGGATATTATAGCATTGGAAAAAGTCCAGAAAAGGGCAACTAGAATGATTAAAGGTTTGGAACGCTTTCCCTATGAAGAAAGGTTAAAACGCTTGGGGCTCTTTAGCTTGGAGAAACGTCATGCATGGGATGGAGAAAATTGTAGATTCCCAAGATTGCTCTGTATGGCGAACTCTCCACTGGCCATCGAAATAGAGGGGCACCAAAGAAGAGGTACAAGGACTCCTTGAAGAAATCCCTTGGCACCTGTCGCATCAACCATCACCAGTGGTCTGACCTAGCCTCAGATCGCAAAGCATGGAGGCACACCATCCACCAGGCTGTCTCTTCCTTTGAGAACGCACGCATAGCTGGTCTTGAGGACAAAAGGAGATTGAGGAAGAATCGCACTGCTACAGCACCAACCCCAAATCAGACTTTTCCCTGCAGCCACTGTGGCCGGATCTGCCTGTCCCGCATTGGTCTTGTCAGCCACCAGCGAGCCTGCAGCAGACGTGGACTACTGCACCCTTCTTAAATCTTCGTTCGCGAAGTCAAGCCGAGAGAGAGGAGAAAATAGAGAAAGAAGTACTTTTCTCCCTTTCTCACAATACAAGAACTCGTGAGCATTCAATGAAATTGCTGAGCAGTAGGGTTAGAATGGATAAAAGGAAGTACTTCTTCACCCAAAGGGTGATTAACACGTGGAATTTACTGCCACAGGACATGGTGGCGGCTACAAGCACAGCCAGCTTCAAGAGGGGTTTGGATAAAAATATGAAGCAGAGGTCCATCAGTGGCTATCAGCCACTGCATATTATTGGAACTGTCTGGGGCAGAGATGCTCTGTATTCTTGATGCTTTGGGGGGGGGGCAAAGTGGAAGGGCTTCTAGCTCCGCTTGTGAACCCCCCTTTTTTTTGGCCACTGTGTGACACAGAGTGTTGGACTGGATGGACCATTGGCCTGGTCCAACATGGCTTCTCTTATATTCTTATGAGCTCTAGCCCATGTCTTGTCAGATCTGTCACGAGACTTTCACCACTGTCGCTCAAACCATCTCCCTGTCTTTTCAGAAGAAGCAGCCTCTCAATAAACCATGGGGTTGCCCAGGCTTCTAGACCTGAGAGCACCTGGAAGCAATTGCATCAGTCAGCTGGGGTCATTTCCTCATTCCAGAGGTCAATCAGGGTATCAACAGAAACACCAAACATATCAGCAGGAAAATCCCCTAACGCCATCTGGAAACCAGTAAGATCGATCAGCTTAATCAATCCCAACCCCTATGGAGTCTTAGTCTTCCTGCAAGTCTTTATCCCAGGAAATAGGGATCTGCCATAACAAGGGGACTGCCCTCAGTCCTCCAGCCTTCAGAGCTCTATCTTCCTTGCCCAGAGCAAAACATCAGATCACCAGTGTAACCTGCACAGTATGTGGGGCAGGCTCAAGGTTATTATAGAGACCATGAAATGCTGGACTGCTCCCAACAATGTAGACTTGGCTTCAATGTTGCAGTCCCTATCCCCTTATAACCAGCCTAGAAGACTTCAACACCATCTCCGAGACTACCTCCACCATCTCAGGAAGGAAGGTAGGTCATCCGTATACCAACAGAATTCCAATCCTGTCTCATACCCCCAACGCTAGATGCACATTCCCAAAACCAAGAAAACAAGGAGAGGCTTGGATAGGGCATCAAGCTAGGGGGACTGAATCCCAACAGACTACACTACCTGCCCGCCCACCAATGGTCTTGGAACTATAGCGCTAACTTCTTTGCAGAAGAATTTCAGGGTCTAGAAGCATGTACCTTGCAAAAAGACATATAATTTACTTATCTTTATTACATATGAACATATGAAGCTGCCTTATACTGAATCAGAGTATATTGGTCCATCAAAGTCAGTATTGTCTTCTCAGACGGGCAGCGGCTCTCCAGGGTCTCAAGCTGAGGTTTTTCACACCTATTTGCCTGGACCCTTTTTTGGAGATGCCAGGGATTGAACCTGGGACCTGCTGCTTACCAAGCAGATGCTCTACCACTGAGCCACCGTCCCTCCCCCAACCTGATTGAACCTGAAGAGCTCCAACTCGACCTCCTAGTTTAGCTCATGAAACGGTTACTGTAATTCATCATTCATACTGCTATTAACAGTTTTTATCCAAGTAATATCGACAATATTTTGATTTTACAGCTAGAAATAGGTTCAACAGTAGAAATCTGAACAAGGCCATTTAAGGAGCTCCTGGCTATACTTGGCAACAATACCCTCCAGTGGGTCAAACTGGAAATTAAGTTGGCTTAATCCAATATCTCTGCACAAAGGAGGGTTTTTTTTTAAAAAAAATCTGTTTTCCGCAAAGAGCAAAATTCAAGTCCAGTAGCACCTTAAAGACCAACAAGATTTCCAGAGTATAAACTTTTGAAAGTCACAAGTACATAAGAAGAACCCCCTTGGATCAGACCAATGGTCCATTTAGTCCAGCATTCTGCCTCACACAGTGGCCAATCAGTTCCTCTGGAGGACCAACAAAGGGCCATAAAGGCTGAGGCCTTCCCTTGATGTTGCCTCCTTGATCTGGGATCTGGGAAGTTTCCCTCAGTCACCATGGCTAGTAGATCTATCCTCTATGAATCTATCTAATCCCCTTTAAAACTGCTTATTCCTATGGCCATCACGATATCCTCTAGCAGTGAATTCCACATTTTAATTATTCTCTGTGTAAAGAAGTCAAAGCCGCCTTTGTCAAATAGAAGGCGGAATATAGCTCCTGATATTTTCCACAAAGTAATCTATGAACAAATAAATTTGACAAATAAATTAACTGTACAGATTGAAACAGGTTTTTGACTTATAGAGGCTTGACGCATCTATAGACAATAACTAGGCACAATCATTTTGGCTTGGGGTGACAAAAAGTTCCAAAGAGAATGAGAAACTGGAGGAAAAAATTATTTGTTGGATCTCAGAGGAGAAAACTGACTTTGACTGCCATACCTTTAAGCTTTCTGATTGACAATCTGGCATGAAAACAGAACATTCAATCTGAAAGCAGAACCTTATTAAAAAGCATAATGTTTCTAAACAGCATCTGTTACATACTAATAAACTTAAAGGATGCAAACTTTAATTGCTACCAAACGTGCCCTTATTCAAAATCGCCACAAGGCCATATTTACCGAAAACATCGTACGACCATATCGGAATCCCAACAATACAAAAATGTTTTTAATTTCAATGTGGCTCACCCAACATGCATGAAGGTATTTCTCCCCCCCCCCTTGCAAATTCTCTGAAAACGTTTGTGAAGCTTTGCAAATCGATTTCTGCATTACATCAGAAGTATTTGCCATCTGTTGCACTGCTAGGAGTGGTCACCAGACTGCAGTTTCATAAGAAGTTTAAAATGCAACATTTTTAAAACATGTAACTAAGCAGAAGGCTGTGTTCTCCCTGTGTGAGACACCCCCCTCCCCCAAAAAAATCTGGAAGCCATTTGGGCAAATTCATCCCCAAGAATGTACACGCAGCTCAGAAACTGTGCCAGTAACACACCTTTGGCATTTTAACTAGCAACATCAAGAACACCTTTTTGATCTAGAAGGCTTCACTTATGAATGTCGTTAGTGTGCCGTAGAAAAAGCAGAAAATTGACATTTTTATGAGTCTAGTCAATAAAGTTTTCCATTACATAAGGAGCAGAAACAGGAAGGGAGGAAGAATCCTACCCCCCCTCCCAAAAAAACCCACAAGCACCATGAGTATTCTCATCTGAAAACGATCTTGTACGGTTTGCAAGAAGGGCGCAACTAGGATTGCCAACTTCCAGGTGGTGACTGGAGATCTGCTATTACAACTGATCTCCAGATGACAACCATCGATTCACCTGGAGAAAACAGCCACTTTGAAAGTTGGACTCTATGGCATAATACCCCACTGAAGTCTCTTCCTTCATAGGGTTGCCAGTCTCCAGGTGGTAGCTGGAGATCTCCTGTTACTGCAATTGAACTCCAGATGGCAGAGATCAGTTCTCCTAGAGAAAATAGCCACTTCGGAAGTTGAACTCTATGGCAGGGATGGCCAGACTTGCTTAACATAAGAGCCACACAGAATAAACATCAAATGTTTGAGAGCCACAAGACATGAACGTCAGATGTGGGAGGGAGGGAGGAAAATAGATGGGGAGGGAGGATGGAACGGGAGGTAGAAAGAAAGCAACTTTAAATGCATTCTCCAAGCAGGCAGGCTGGGCAGTGGGGACTTCGAGAGCCACCCAATATATGTGGAAGTGCCAAATGTGGCCACCCTTACACATTGCAGATTAGGGAGTGAAGGCTGAGGAATGCCATATTGCAAGTTGCAATATGGCATTCCTCAGCCTTCACCCCCAAATCTCCATTGCTGGCAACCCTATTCTCTCCCCAAACCCCTCTCTCCTCAGGCTCCAGCCTCCCAAATCTCCAGGTACTCCCCAGCCTGGAGTTGGCAACCACAGGCGCCACGTGCACTGGCTCGCCCTCACACTGGTACCCATAATGCTTTTTAAAATCCACTCGCTCTGCAGTGGACGGACTTTCCGGGCCAGGGCCAAACTTTGGGGGAACACCCGAGCCGTGTGCGGCTGCGCGTGGTGTGAGTGGAGACAAACGCCCGCCTCTCCCGCCAACTCCTGCCCGACTTTAAAACTCTGCGTCGCGGCAGAAGACGGGGAGCTCGGGAATGCACTCTGCGCATGCTCCCAGCCTCCGTTTTTTTTCCTCTCAGCGCGTTGCTTTCAACGCGACCCAAAACGGCGCGGTTTTGGCAGGAGGCCTGTCATAGAACCGAGGGGGAGGCCTGAGACACGGCCTTCCTCCGCCTCCTCTTACCCGCCTCGGCTGAGGCTGCTCTTCCCGCTGGCCTCTGGGGCTCCGCCATCGTCCCTTCCTTCCTTCCTTCCTCCGCTCCGCCCCCAGAGCCGCCCTTCGGCCTTCCCGCCTCCTTCCCTCAGGCGCCTCGGCCTTTTTCCCGCCATTTTTGGTCGCCTCGTCAGTTGGAGCTTCTTCCTCCTCCTCCGGCTGCGTTTCCCTTCTTCGTCGAACTGGGTATTTGTGAGAGAGAAAGAGAGAGAACCGTGTTTTGTTTATTTTTTATATATATATATATATATATATATATACACACACACACACATACATATATGCATATATACATAAGAACATAAGAGAAGCCATGTTGGATCAGGCCAATGGCCCATCCAGTCCAACACTCTGTGTCACACAGTGGCAAAAAATTTTATATATACACACACACTGTGGCTAATAGCCACTGATGGACCTCTGCTCCAGGTCCATCAGTGGCTATTAGCCACAGTGTGTGTGTATATATATAAAATTTTTTGCCACTGTGTGACACAGAGTGTTGGACTGGATGGGCCATTGGCCTGATCCAACATGGCTTCTCTTATGTTCTTACATACATACATATATATATACATACACACATATATACATACATATATACACACACACACATATATATATATATATATATATACATACATATATATATATTTTAAAAACCCTTAGGTTTCTCAATTTTTGGCCTCCTGTTCCTAATCATATACTCAGAATCAATGTTCCCTCCAAGCTGCAGAGTCTTGTGAGCAAAAATTCTACTTTGCGAGCTGCTGGCTGGCATTAAAGTTGTGAGCGATTGATTTGGCTACTGCATCAATTAGTTTGGCTCTGTGGGCCACCCTTCCTGGGCTGAAACAAAATGTGTGAGCCAGAGGCTAAAAAAAACTGCGCTAGCTCACGCTAACTCAGCTTAGAGGGAACACTGGTCCTGACCAATGTTCCCTCTAAGCTGAGCAAAAATTATACTTTGTGAGCTCCTGGCATTAAAGCTGCGAGCTACTGCATACATTATTGTGCTCTGCGGGTCATCCTTCCTGAGCTAAGACAAAAATGTGTGAGCCGGAGGCTAAGAATCTGTGAGCTAGCTCACCCTCACTCAGCTTAGAGGGAAGCTGAGCAAAAATTCTACTTTGTGAACTGGCATTAAAGCTGTGAGCTACTGCATACGTTATTGTGCCCTGGGGTCATCCTTCCTGAGCTAAGACAAAAATGTGTGAGCTAGAGGCTAAGAATCTGTGAGCTAGCTCAACCTCACTCAGCTTAGAGGGAACACTGCTCAGAATAAGGTGGACAGTATGAACAATGACAAACAAGTTGAAAACAATTGCCTCTCAGTGGTCGTAAATTCATATTTCATAACACCACACAATTCAACGTTGCAAAATCAAGAGTTTCATCAAAATTTCATATCGAAAATTCATATCAAATGTACATTGACAAGCATAATATACTATACTAAATACTAATGGGTCATTCCTAGCCAAATTCAAAGCGGCCATAAACAGAAAGAAGATAAGCCAGGAGACAATGCTGTATCTTGTTAATTTTTCTTTATTGCTGAGCTGCTAAATAGTATCAGCGCCAAATTTTGCTGGTCTTGTCTTCCATATTATCTCATTGCTATTGTTTGTGTTACCTGACACAGATTAGCTTTTGCATTATAGTTCTTGATTATTCGTGTGTGCTACTTCAGAACTTGGTGGAAAGTGCCATGTAAATCTCACTAAATAAATAAAATCTTTTTAAAAAAGGCAAACATAATTGGAAAAAGCCAGTGTGTCAATAAATCCATGTGCAACAGTCTCCTTCGTAGCAGAAGTTAATCCATGCTTCAGGAACTCATTCCTTCCACCACACCTTGTAACAATGTAGGAAAGTCTTTCAAAGAGACCTAAATATGTCCAGATATTTATAGTGGTGTTGAGGATGGCACCTTGTCTCCACGCCGTCTCAGCCTTTACAAGGTGTGGTGTGATGGAAGGAATGAGTTCCCAAAATATGGATTATCTTCTGCTGTGAAAGACTGTTTCATGTGGATTTATTGTGATGATACAAATTTTGAGAAAGTGGTAACTTCCACTTCAATGTTTCTGAAGAAGTGTACATACACACTAAAGCTCATAAAAGTAAAACTATGTTAGTTTTAAAGATGCCACTGGGCTCAAATTTTGTGTGTGTGCTGTGTATAAGACTATCTAATACAGATCTGTCAAACTCATTTGCTATGAAGGACGGTTCTGGTTTGGGGAAGGGATGGTGGCTCAGTGGTAGAGCATCTGCTTGGTAAGCATAAGGTCTCAGTTCAATCCCTGGCATCTCCAACTAAAAAGGGTCCAGGCAAGTAGGTGTGAAAAACCTCAGTTTGAGACCCTGGAGAGCTGCTGCCAATCTGAGTAGACAATACTGACTTGGATAGACCAAGGGTCTGATTCAGCAGAAGGCAGCTTCATATATGTTCATAAATGAGACCTTGTCAGGCTGGGCAATGTGTGTCATAAAATGTAATGCCAGGTAGTGGATATGTAAACTTTATAAAGGACACAGACAAACACAAAGATTTAAAAAAAAAAAAACCTTAAAGCATGCTTAAAAGATTAGCACTCTTGCAATATTTTGGTTTTTTAACCGTTTCTTGCTCTTGATTATTGCATCAAAATCTGGAAACAATATCTGTCCTGTAGCAGTCTTGAGTGGGCTGTTCAGGTATGTATCTGTTAAGATGCAGATCTGCTTTTGATTTATTAACATTCATTACAGAAATCTCATGGTCAGTGCTTTGAGTTTAAAACTGAGGGGAAAACATGAAATAGCTGGGCATTGTGAGCTTTTGTGCATAAGTTGCTTCATGTGCTGGTTAGCCAACGGAGAAAACAGAGGCTTTGCTCTAGCTCCTGTGCAATTGAGCAAGCCTGGCAAAGCAAGCTGTGATGCAGAAGGAAGCAAGAGAGAGAAAAGGAAGCAGATGACAGTGAGTTGCTCGGGGGCCTGATAGGAGCCCTCTGGGGGCCTGATCCGGCCTTCGGGCCACATGTTTGACACCCCTGATCTAATATGATGTCAACTTAGGATTTAATAATATTAAAGACTGCTGTCTAACATCTGATGTACATTGCCCCATCCCTATGCCGGGATGGGGTGATTAAGCAAATTGAATTAATAATAATAACTATAATTTACAAAAAATGTGTGAATTTTATTCATATAATATAAAACAACACTCCAATCCCTTCACCATATGGTAGACAAAAAGAGTCTCAATGAAACACAGTTACAAAAAGCAGTCTCAATGAAACACATTTCTGTTGGTAAAACTCATACAGTCTGCAATAAGTAAAGATGTGCCTTCAAACACAAGTTCTCAGCTTACATGTCAGATTCCTGTCAGAAGATAAGCTTCCAAAAGTCAAAGCTCTTTATAAATTCTGTCAGCTGCACAAAGTTAAATGAATGCTGCTGAGTAGAAATTTGCAGCTTGTGTGTGATATTGAATGTTGACTGCTAGGGTCGCCAACATCCTGGTGAGGCCTGGATATCTCCTGCTTCTACAGCTGAACTCTAGCGGGCAGAGATCAGCTTCCCTGGATAAAATTTGGTGTAGGATATATAGCAACTGTGTATTGCTTGAATATATGATATTATTCTTCAGCGCTTATACTTTTGTTGTTGTTGTTGCCTATACACTGGAGCCTGTTTCTTATTGCACCCCTGGATATAATGGCTGCTTTGAAGGGTGCTTTGAAGGGTGGCATTGTACCAGGCTGAGACCCCTCCCCTCCCCAAACCTGCCCTTTCCCAGCTCCACCCCCAAAGTCTCCAGGTATTTTCCAACACAGATGGCAACCCTATATGACTAGGTAATATTAATCTCATTTTTCATTCTTCATCAGAGTATGTATTATCTACGCAAGAAACATATAGTGAACTAGCATAAATAACAATGCATAGAGGCTGGAGAACTCCTGAAATTACAACTGATCTCCAGACTATACAAGTCACTTTAAGAGAGCCAGTTTAGTGTAGTGCTTAAGTGTGCGGACGCTTATCTGGGAGAACCGGGTTTGATTCCCCACTCCTCCCCTTGCAACTACTGGAATGGCCTTGGGTTAGTCATTGCTCTAGCAGGAGTTGTCCTTGAAAGGGTAGCTACTGTGAGAGCCCTCTCAGCCCCACTCATCTCAAAGGTTATCTGTTGCGGGGAGAGAAGATATAGGAGATTGTAAGCTGCTCTGAGTCTCTGATTCAGACAGAAGGGCAGGGTATAAATCTGCAGTTTTCAAGAAAAAAAATTTTATTCTACTTCTGGCGAAAATGGCTGCTTTGGAAGGTGGATACATGGCATTATACCATGCTGACATCCCTCTCCCTAAACACCACTGTCCCAGGCTCCAGTTATTTCTGACCCCAGGGTTGGCAGCCCTATCAGACCATTATCAGATCATACAAACAAGTACTGAAGAGGGAAGTAAAAGACACCCCCTGGGTTCAGGATTGCTGTATTTGGATTTATCTGCAAGCTTGGTTCTGTTCATTTAGGACTCTGAACAAGCAAAACGTAAGAGGATTGTGTTATGACAGGTTATTGCTGTTTTGAGAGGCTCATTGTGCTTATCTTGTATGCACATGCGCTTGGCATGGAAATACTAAAGGCTTGTACCACTTAAATTTTATAGGTTTGGGGCCCTACTGTTTTAAACCCTTCAGGGTGAATTGGCTTAAATTTAAGAAGTATATTCTGAGGCTGTGTAAGGGCTCTGTTCAGTTTTAAATTATGGGGGGAAATGGATCTAATGTGCAAGCTTTCAAGTTTTACAATGCTTCCTTGCGCTGGATGTGAAAAGGTGGGAGGGGAATAAAATGCTGCAAGGTTTTGGAATTCTGACACAGGGTGGTGGGCACAATCAGAAAACGGTTGCCGCAGGAAGTCGAGCCAGCCACAAAATGTCAGGGAGGGAGATTATGCATAACTCAAATAGTTACTCTTCAGCATTTCAAGCAGAAGCTCTCCTTAACAGGATGCCTTTTAGAATTAACATGTTTAAAAGTATTTTCTTGCTTTCATCCAGCTTACCTGCAGTAACTCAATGAAGATCCATGTGCTGTAGTAACATTGTTTTGTTGAATCTGCAAAGCCAAGCATTAGGAAAGGTATTGGTGGGCAGCTACATGAGGACCCCTGCCTAAAAGGATCTGTCTTCCCATAACTTCTAAAATTCCTATTAAGAACTTTATCAGATAGCTTTTCAGAAGTCCAGGTATATAATGGCATCCTTACCCATATACTTACCTGATCATTTTTATTTCTCCCTGGCTCCTGAGAGCCAGTTTGGTGTAGTGGTTAAGTTCACGGACTCTTATCTGGGAGACCTGAGTTTGATTTCCCACTTCTCCACTTGCATCTGCTGGAATGGCATTGGGTCAACCATAGTTCTCACAGAGCTGTCCTTGAAAGGGCAGCTTCCTGTGAGAGCTCTCTCATCCCTACCTACTTAGAATACTAGAATCATAGAGTTGGAAGGGACCTCCAGCGTCATCTAGTCCAACCCCCTGCACAATGCAGGAAACTCACAAATACCTCCCCCTAAATTCACAGGATCTTCATTGCTGTCAGATGGCCATCTAGCCTCTGTTTAAAAACCTCCAAGGAAGAAGAGCCTACCACCTCCCGAGGAAGCCTGTTCCTTAACGGTCAGGAAGTTCTTCCTAATGTTGAGCTGGAAACTCTTTTGATTTAATTTTGACCCATTGGTGAAGTGGCTCTGCCTTGCTCCTTGACCTTTCTGGGCACACCCGACTGGTTAATAAGGAACCAGGTACAGCGAACTTTGTGGATGCTCAGGGAAAAATGCTAAGTTCAGTAAACATGATTATCAGTCTGCTCTCGAGCACGTCTCATGCTCTAACCAAACAGTTTTGTACATGTCAGCTATCCACCTCAGACAATGATTCATGGTTGTCTTGTATGACTCAATAAAAGGCTAAGGAAGACCCTAGCAGGTCAGCCCATGATTGCGGCCTGAAGACAGACTGACCCTCGAATTGTTCTTTGCTACACATTGGTTCTGGTCCTACTTTCTGGGGCCACAGAAAACAATTCCACACCATCCTCTATATGACAGCCCTTCAAGTACTTGAAGATAGTGATCTTATCACCTCTCAGCTGCCTCTTCTCTAGGCTAAACATCCCCAGCTCCTTCAACCTTTCTTCATAGGACTTGGTCACAGGTTGTCTGTTGTAAGGGAGGAAGGTAAAGGAGATTGTTTGCCGCTCTGAGCTACAGAGTGAAGGACGGGTTATAAATCCAATATCTTCTTCCTTTTGAGGCACCATGTCTCAGTGAAAGACCATCAAGATCCCAGGTTCAATCCCCAGCATCCCAGTTAAAAGGACCAGTTGGTAGGTAGTATGAAACAACCTCTACCAGAAACCGTGGTGAGCCATTGCCAGTCTGAATAAACTACTGACCGTAATGGACCAAGGATATGGTTTTGTAGAAGGCAGCTTCATATGTTCCTGTGTTTGAACACTGTAAAATGTGGAGGGGGCAAGACTTCCCTTTGAAGAAACCATGTTGATTCTTCCTCAGTGGGGCCTGTTCCTCTGTATGCTTTGTTTTATTAGTTATATAGTCATCTTTCTCATTGAAACTGATTAGCTGAATCCCTTTCCATTAAATCAGTATTGTATTGCTATTTTCCAAAACCAAAAGCATACTTTTATTTACAAATTAGCTATTTCATGTTTGAATTCTTTTAGAAACCTAAACAACATGGTATCTGAATCCAGTGATTTGTTAGTTTTTAATTTGTCATTAAACTTCATCTCCAGGCTTTTATTTGACTCTCTGCTTCAATATCCTCCTTGAAAACAGCAGTTCCGATGTGGATATCTAACCAACAACTTCCACAGTAAAGAATTTCTGCAGTATATTTAACCTTTAGCATTTCTTATAGTCCAATCACCTCCCTCAGCCGTTATGTTTTGTTTTAAACAATTTTATTGATAACATATGGTCACAATTTCTGTTAATAACTTCTTTTCATCTATCCCATATGCTTCTTTCTAATCATCCCTCCCCCCGTTACTTGACCCCCGCCAGTGTTATTTACTTAAAATACTAACATTAAAAGGTACCGT
This sequence comes from Heteronotia binoei, assembly GCF_032191835.1. Lineage (NCBI taxonomy): Eukaryota > Metazoa > Chordata > Lepidosauria > Squamata > Gekkonidae > Heteronotia > Heteronotia binoei. The sequence continues at coordinate 11,334,281 of NC_083241.1, forward strand.
TAATTACTAAGAACTAAAATTAATATTCTTCTTTCTTCTAAAGTTTAATCATTATCAAAATGATTAAGTCCTTTTACTTTCCACTCGTCTTCTACATAACTTCTAAATTTTTTCCACTCCCTTTTAAAGTCTTCTAAATCATAGTCTCTTAAAGTTCTTGTTAATTTCTCCATCTCACTCCATGTCATAACTTTTACAATCCAATCCCATTTTTTTGGTATTTTTTCTTGCTTCCATAACTGCGCATATAGTGTCCTAGCAGCTGAAAGCAAGTACCAAATTATAGTTCTATCTTCTTTTGGAAATTTTTCCATTTGTAATCCCAACAGAAAAGTCTCTGCAGCTTTCTTGAATTCATATCCCAAGATCCTAGAAATTTCTTGTTGGATCATCTGTTCTTTCACAAGTCCACCACATATGGTAGAAAGAACCTCCATGTTTTTTGCATTTCCAACATCTGTCTGGCATCTTGTTATTCATCTTTGCCAATTTTTAGGAGTCATATACCATCTATACATCATTTTAAAACAGTTCTCTTTAATACTCTAACATGTTGAAAGTTTCATAGAGTTCTTCCATAAATATTCCTATGTATCCATCTGTATTTCTTTATTTACATTTATTGCCCATTTAATCATTTGAGATTTCACTACTTCATCTTCTGTAGACCATTTTAAAAGTAACATAAATTTTTGAAATTAATTTTTAATTATCTCCAAGCAGAACTTTTTCCATTTCTGTTTGCTCTCGTCTTATTCCTTCAGTTTTAATATCATTTTCCACCAAACTCTTCATTTGTTGCATTTGAAACCAATCATATTTATTATTCAACTCCACAGCAGTTTTCAATTCTATTTTGCCACTTTGTATTTTTAATAGTTGATTGTATGACAGCCATTTTTCCTCACCTGTCTCAGCTGTTATTTTTATCACTTGTGCTGGCACTATCCATAATGGTTTTCTTTCATCACCATATTTCTTATATTTCATCCAGTTATTCAACAAATTATTTCTTATATAATGCTGAGAGAAAAAACTATCCATCTTTTTCTTCCCATAATACATATAAGTGTGCCAGCCGAATTTATTTCCATGACCTTCCAACGCTAAAAGTTTTTTATTCAACAGTGTCACCCAATCTTTTATCCACACTAAACAAACTGCTTCATGATATAATCTTAAATCTGGTAATTGAAATCCTCCTCTATTAAAACTTTCATTTCAATCCTTGGTTTCTTCCTAGCCCATACAAATTCCGAAATCTTCCTTTGCCATTTGTTAAATTGTTTACTGTCTTTCACAATCGGAATAGTTTGAAACAAATACATTATTCTCTGCAAAATATTCATCTTAATCGCAGCTATTCTTCCAAGCAATGACAAGTTAAGCTTATTCCATTTTATCATATCTTCATCCATTTTACGCCATAGCTTTTCATAGTTATTTTTGAACAGGTCAATAGTCTTCATTGTTATTTCCACACCCAAATATTTTACTTTAGAGGTAACTTCACATCCTGTTAGTCTCTGCAACTCCTTTTGTTTATTTACTTGCATATTTTTACATAAAAATTTTGATTTTTTAATTAACATAAAATCCCGCCAGTTCTCCATATTCTTGTATTTTAGCTAACAACAAAGGTGTTACTTGTGTAGAATTTTCATTTATAAACATTATATCATCTGCAGATGCTCTATATTTGTAAATAAATCCTTTAACTCTCAACCCTATTTCTTTATCATCTTGTATTTACATCAATAAAATTTCAAGAGTCATTATAAACAACAAAGGTGAAAGTGGACAACCTTGTCTTGTACCTTTCCTGATTATCATTTCATCTGTAAGATCTGCATTTATACATAACCTTGCATGTTGTTCAGTATATATTGCCTTTATCATTTTTATAAAATTTTCCCCCAACTCTATTTTCTCCATTACTGCAAACATAAAGTCCCAGTTCAAATTGTCAAAAGCTTTCTCTGCATCCGCAAAGAATAATGCAACTTCCTTCTCTGGATGTCTTTCATAATATTCTACAATATTTACAACTTCTAATATTGTCTCTTATTTGCCTTTTAGGGAGAAATCCCGTTTGGTCTTCCTTTATGAAATTTATCAAATATTGTTTAAGTCGTTCTGCCAAAATTCTTGTATATATCTTATAGTCATTATTTAGTAATGAAATTGGTCTATGAAATTGTTACATTCGTGACATCTCTATCTTCCTTAGGAATCAAAGAAATTACAGCTTCCTTCCATGTATTTGGTATTTTCCCTTTTATTTTTATATTCATCAATTTCTGAAGTTTCGGTACTAATTCTTCTTTAAAAAAATTTTTAAATTTTGCCATATATCCATCTGGGCCAGGTGTTTTCCCAATTTTTATTGCATTAATCGCTGCTTCAATTTCTATTTTTTCAATTGGATCATTCAAAAATTTTTTCATATATTCAGTTAAGGGTACTATTGTAATCTTTTGCAAATACGCTTCCATCCTTTCCTTCTTTACTTTAAGACCTTTAAATAATTTAGCATAGTACTTGAAAAATTCTCTCTTTATTCCTTCTTGATCTACCATCTCTCTTCCATCAACCACAATTTTATTAATAATTTTTCTTCCTCTCTTTTTCTTCAGTTGCCAGGCCAAATACTTTCCAGGTTTATTTGCTCTCTCAAAGGACTTCTGTTGTAATTTTTTCAAATTCCATTCCAATTCCTTATTTAACAAATGTCTCATTTGTGCTTGCAGTATTGTAATCTCCCTTATAATTTTCTTTTTCCCTGGCCTTTTCCTCAGTTCCCCTTCTTTTTTCTTTATTTCGTTTTGAATGTCCAACATCTGTTTTTCTTTTGCCCTTTTGTCCTTATTGTTTAATGTAATCAATATTCCTCTCATTACGGCTTTATAAGCATCCCACACCATCTGAAATTCTATATCATCTTTATCATTTATTTGGAAGAAAGCTTTAGTTTTATTTTCTAGAGATGTCACTAATTCTTTATTTTGTAGTAAATCTTCATTTAAACTCCATCTTCTCACTTATTTAGACAATTTTGTAATCCATAATATTGGGTTATGATCTGCACCTATCTTCGGTAAGATCTCTATTTTCTTAGTTATAAGGCCTAAGTCCTTTGTACCCCATAACATGTCAATTCTGGAAAAAGTATTATGTCTTGCTGAAAAAAAATGTATAATCTCGTACTTCAGGATTAAATTTTCTCCATATGTCTTCCAAGTTTTCTTGTTTAACCAGTTCAAAGAAGGATTTTGGCAATTTTCCTTCTTTATTTGGATCTGTCCAATGTATTCTGAATTGTTCCATTAAAGTCTCCCATAATCATGACCTGGTCATATGTCACTTCATCAAGTTGTTTTATAATGTCTTTAAAAAAACATCTTTTGCACCATTTGGTGCATACAGTCCCAATAATAAGGGGTTTTTTGCATTAATTATTACTTCCACTGCCACAAATCTTCCATCTTTATCTTTAAATATTATTGTTGGGTCCAATTCTTGTTTACTTTAAAAAATTACACCCCTTTTCTTCTCTTCAGCCAATGAAAAACATTCCAGCCCCAATTGTTTATTCCATAAAAATGTATAATCCTTTTGTTTAATATGAACTTCTTGTAAGCAAATTATATTACAGTTTTGTTTTTTTAATCCAATGAAATATTGCCTTTCTTTTTTGTGGTGAATTTAGTCCATTTACATTCCAAGATAATTTATAATCCATCATGGTGCAAATTCTTTATTCTCTTCATAAAATTTACGCGGCTCCTGTGTATTTTTAATTGTAATCCTTCTTCCTTGTAGCTCAAAGCTCAAACTTTCATGTATTATCCATCTGTACCTCATTCCATTGTCACATAGTTTTTCTGTTAATTTCTTATATGTTCTCCTGTCATTTATGTTCTCCTGTCATTTATCACTTGTCTTGGCAATTCTTTCATTATTCTTACTCTGCTTCCTCCCACTATCAATGTCTTTTCAAAATTTTTATTCAAGATTTTCCCCACCATTCCTTTTGTCATATATCTTATAACCACATCTCTTGGTAAGTTATTTTTCTTGCCATATGATGCATTCACTCTATACATATAATCATACATATTTCTAGTCCCTTCAGGATCTTCCTCCAAGAAATCAGCAATTATTTTTATTACATGTTCTTTTAAGTCTGTCCCTTCTTCTTCAGGTACTCCTCTCAGACATATTTGTGTCTCCATCAATTTACAGTCATGAATTGTTATTTTTTCTTGCATTTTTAATAAGGTGGAATCCTGGAGTTTAACTTTCTCTTCTACCTCCTGCACAGATCCCTGATGGAAGGGCAATTTCCAACACCTCTTAAGGAGGCAGTGGTCCGCCCCCTCTTAAAAAAACCAACACTGGATCCGGCCGAATTGGCACACTATCGGCCGGTCTCGAATTTACCCTTTTTGGGTAAACTCATTGAGAGGGCAGTGGCGCTGCAATTACAGAGTTTCCTGGAGGATGCTTCCGTCCTTGACTCCCATCAATCGGGCTTCCGCCCGGGTCATGGGACGGAGACAGTGCTAGTCGCCCTGGTGGATGATCTCCAGCGGCATCTGGATTGAGGCGGCTCGGCGGTACTGATGTTGTTAGACCTGTCGGCAGCGTTCGATACAGTCGATCATCGGTTGCTGACTTGCCGTCTCGCCGACGTGGGGATTCAGGGGTTGGCTTTACAATGGCTTACCTCTTTCCTCAAAGGTCGGGGACAAAGAGTGGCGATTGGGGGTGAATTGTCCCAGAGGTACCCGTTGGATTGCGGGGTTCCTCAGAGAGCAGTTCTATCCCCGATGTTGTTTAACATCTTTATGCGCCCTCTTACCCAGATTGCCCGGAGATATGGGCTGGGCTGCCACCAGTACGCTGATGACACCCAGCTCTATCTACTTATGGACGGCCAGCCTGCCTGTGTCCCAAAAAACCTGGACCTGGCATTGCAGGCCGTGTCTAGATGGCTCAGGCTGAGTGGGCTGAAGCTAAATCCGACGAAGACAGAGGTCCTTTGCCTGGGTCGCCGTGGTCCGGGGAGGGAGATTCCCTTACCGGCCCTCGACGGTGTGCCTCTGTCAGCGGCGCACAGGGTTAGGAGCCTGGGGGTGCTACTGGAGCCTACCCTAACTATGGAGGCCCAGATAGCAGCCACTGCCAAGTCCGCATTCTTTCATCTTAGGCAGGCAAGGCAGCTGGCCCCTTTCCTGGAGGACGGCGACCTGGCAACAGTGATCCATGCAACGGTCACCTCGAGGCTGGACTACTGCAATGCCCTCTACATGGGGCTGCCCCTGTGTCGAACCCGGAAGTTGCAGCTAGTGCAGAATGCCGCTGCCCGGCTGTTGTTAGGGCTCCCTAGATGGGAGCACATTCAGCCGGGGCTTCGGGAACTGCACTGGCTGCCGATAACATACCGAGTTCGGTACAAGGTGCTGGTTATGACCTTTAAAGCCCTTTATGGTCTGGGACCTGCCTACCTTAGGGACCGTCTCTCCCCACATGTTCCCCAGAGAGTGCTGAGGTCGGGGTCTCAGAACCTCCTTGTAATCCCTGGGCCAAAGGAGGCCCATCTGAAAGCGACCAGGGACAGGGCCTTCTCGATTGCAGCTCCCTGTTGGTGGAATCAGCTCCCGGAGGAGGTGAGGGCCCTGCGGAACCTGGAGCAGTTCCGCAGGGCCTGTAAAACAACCCTCTTCCGGTTGGCATATAATTAATTGTGATCAGAATGCCGAATACTAAATCTCAAACATCAGATTACTGAATATTGGAAATTGAAGGACTGATTTAAGGAAAATGTAGCATAGTGTATACCGATGTGAGTTTTATGTATTTTTAGGTTTTTATTGTATAATTTTAATCATATTTAAACCGATTTCTGTTAGCTTTTACTGTTGTAAGCCGCCCTGAGCCCACCTCGGTGGGGTAGGGTGGGATATAAATCGAATAAAATAAATAAATAAAATAAATAAAAAATTTTGACACCACCACTGTTTCCTTTCTAAGCTCTTCCATTTCTTTTTTAAAGTCCTCGATATCTTTTTTAAGTTCTTTTTTGCAAGCATTTATCATCTTTTCCACTCCTTTCATCATCCTAGCTTCTATTGCTTCCAACTGATCTTGCATCTTCTCCAATGAGGCAGCCCTTGCACGGGTTACCTTTGACTCTGGCATTAAAAAAACAGCGAAAAATTTGATATCACCAAATTAAATTTCAACTATCAGGTTTGATAGATTAGAACTTGCCCTTTCAAATGAGCCTAACTTCCCCGTCCTCCGACCTTCCCAGGCTCAGATATTAATTTTTAAAAAATTTAGCCTCCCAGTAATGGCCGCTGATGTTTTTCTATGGTAGAACAATCCTAGAGTAGGTCCACTTCTTCAATAGTTACTTCCTGCTTTGCTTGCCCCAAGTCACGTTCTCACTGGTAACAAAGTCTCATGATACTTGACGTATTCCCTGTGTTGACTGTAGAAACTGCAGATCTCTGACGATGGTGCTTTCACTCCACGACCGCAGGTAGACAAAACAATAAATTCCTTTCCAATTTTTAACACTGTCCTTAATTTAACAAAGTCCAAAATTGACCCCTTCTCCTCTTCTTCCAAACTTTCTCTTTCCCACCTTCTAATATTATTTTATTTGCTTTAAAATAGTCCCGGAATGGCAGATAGCAATCAGTACCTTTTTCTAAGGTTATCCAAATCAACACTGGTCTCGTACAGCATCAGATGTTTAGCAGTCTCAAAGAAGATTAGGATCTTGTCAAGCTTATGTCAAATAAATGACTCTATAAGCTTCTGCAGATGATGAATATGCAACTTTTCTCCGGGGATCCTTCAAAGCCTCAAAGGAGCACCCCCCGGGACTCCCTTTTAGCCAAGGCAAATCACTTCAAAGTTTCCTGTGCATATCTTGGACTAATCTCTCACTGAGAAAAGTAGGCAGAAAGCAAAAATTTGCCCTTTACTACCCCGAACAGAAGCTCAAGTCTGCCCACCTTAGAGAGGCAGGTCAGCTCAGCATTCTCCAAATCCTGGAAGTTCCTCAGCCGATATTTTTAAAGTAATTTTTGCCCCACTGTGTTTAGCAATATACTCTTCAAATTGTCTTCTCACGTTGGTCCAAAGCAAAATCTAAAACCAAAATCCATGCAGTGCCATTTATAAAGTTCTAACTAAATTACACAAAACAATATGCAAACTTTTGAGTTCTCCAGAACTGTTTGTCAGGCTGGATATTTAAAAAAAAATACAAATGAGGTATGGATGTAGATGTTTCAAGCCATGATCTCATAGAATCCTAGGGTTGGAAGGGGCCATATAGGACATTTAGGCCACCCTTGCTCCATGCAGGATCAGCATAAAGCATTCTTTTAAAAAGTGTTTGTCTATGTAATAGTTCTATCATGACTGTCGACAGAACGCTTCTTAAATTAAGCTTGACAACATAGGAAATCACAGCACCCAATATTGTTGGTAGTTCAGAATTCAAGGTAGTTTAGAACCTACTGGGGGCGGGAAGGGGGTGGGAATGCTTCCCTGTTTAGGAATAGTTTTAAACTAATGGAGGACGTCCACTTGCAGTTCTCGATAAACCAGGGATCACCAGGGATTGGGCCTTTTCAGTGGCAGCCCCGTCCTGGAGGAATCAGTTGCCAGAAGAGGTTAGGACCTTGCGGGACCTCGTCCAGTTTGGCAAGGCCTATAAGACCGTTCTCTTCCGGCAAGCCTTCAGTTGACTGTAGGAGAATCCTGGAATAACTGCCAGCCTGGAACTATGAGGAACATCTAATGTATTAGCACTAAGCTGTATATTGTTTTAATCTATGTGTTTTAACTTATATATTTAAATGGTTTTATTGTTTTTATGACTGTGATCATAGCACGCTGTGACTCTGATGTAAGCCACCCTGAGCCTGCCTTGGCGGGGAGGGAGGGGTATAAATTGAATTAAACATAAACATATCTGCTGCTTGAAAACTGCCAATGAGGGGGAGCCCATCACCTCCCTAGGCAGATGATTTCACTGCTAAACTACTCCTACTGTAAAACAAACAAACAAAAACAGCTCCCTGCCCTCCTCTAAGTGGCAGCCTTTCAGATCCTTCAAGAGAGCAATCATGTCCTCCCTCAACCTCCTCTTGTCCAGACTGAACATCCCTTCAGCCTTTCACAGTAGGCCTTGGTCTCTAGGACCCCAATCATCTTTATTGCTCTCTCCTATACCCACTCCGTTCTGTCCACGTTCTTTTTGAATTGAGGCCTCTAGAACTGCACACAGTATTCCAGGTATGACCTGACCAATGCAGTATACAGCGGGACTATAACATCTTTCATTTTGGATGCTGTCCCTCTGTTGATGCACTCTAAGACCACATTAGTCCTTTTTGCTGCTGCATTAAACTTGATTGCTCATATTTAGCTTACCGTCCAACCATGCCTCAAGATCTTATTCACTTACACTGCTACACAGAAGATTGTCCCCCATCCAGTATGGATACTTGCCATTTCTTTCTCTATCTCAGGATCACTATCATCAGGGGAAAGAGGAGACTAGTATATTCCTCAGTACTTACCAGTAGTAGTAGTAGCTTGATGTTTCCACCCATAACAAAATTTCTGTGATTGTTATTGCACCTAAGCGCTCTGACATGCAGAGAAGTACCACTTCAGTTTCACTTTTTCATTCCTGTGTACTTGATAATGTTGTCAGTTGGATCTGGTTGCTGACCATAATAAAATTGGACTGATCCAGGGTTTTTTTCTTTTTGTAGAAAAAGCCCAGCAGGGACTCATTTGCATAGTAGGCCATATCCCCTGACATCACCATGGTTTTGCACAGGGCTTTTTTGTAGAAAAAAGCGCATCAGGAACTCTTTTGCATTAGGCCACACCCCTGACATCACCATGGTTTTGCACAGGGCTTTTTTGTAGAAAAAGTCCAGCAGAAACTCATTTGAATATTAAGCCACACCCCCTGACACCAAGCCAGCTGAAACTGCATTCCTGTGCATTCCTGCTCAAAAAAAGCCCTGAACTCAACTGAACATCTTTATTGTTTCCACACAGAATTTATATCCAGGTATAATATATGTAGAACATCACATTAGTACAGTCTCTTTGGCAGAATCTTGAATGGACCTGTATCATTTATAAAACATTATATTATAAATCCCTAAAATGAAATAAAACCATAAGAGGAGTCTTATATTTTTGGTAATTCATGTTCTTAAACCATTGAGATGCTTGAAAATAAAGCCAATTAGAAATAATCAAGTGAAATCACAACTACCCCTCCTTGATGAAGTGTTCTTCCACTGACCAATAGGCAGATGGACGTTTTAGAACAGATGGAGAAAAGATATGACACAGACTTTCCTGATCAAGCAAGCTGTCATTAGAAGAGTGGATTGATGATAGGGGCTGGGAAGTGAAAAACTGCCATATTTCACATTCAGGATCCAAGTTAAATGGATGCCAGCTCAAATACGATTGTTGTTACTGGTAAGATTTTTTTTTTTTTATTACTTCATCTTCTAGGCCAACATGGCTACCGTAATCAAACTGCTCTTTATCAAGAAAAGGGAGGGTGGAATGCAGCAAGAAGGAGATAAACTAGCAACTGACATACTAGTATGTTCAAAAAAGAAAATCTCATTGCTGCAACTTGCTAAGAAAATCAAATGATATAGGGGGAGGGGAAGGCTTGCCTCTGTCCAAGTAGGTTTCTTGTTTACTATTCCTGTTGCCTCTGAAAATATATGTTGCCATCCTTTCCTGTCCAAATCATGCAACCCTGAAGTAAAACTGTTTAAGGGTTACCTAAAAGCAGGGCTTTTTTTTTTCTGGAAAAAGAGGTGCTAGAACTCTCAAGAGGGAAAGGAATGCGGAACACATGGGTGCCCTCATGAACTTTTAAACATTCTTGAGAATTTTGTTTCCCACTAAGAGGTTCTGCGTTCCCCCAGGGGAAAAGAGCCCTGCCTAAAAGATTCAGTTTAGTTTAGTTTATTTGTAATTTGTATCCCGCCCTTCCCACCAGGTGGCTCAGGGCGGCTTACAGCTTATAAAATCTAACATAAGAATATAAACATTTAAACATTTCACACAGTTTACATAGTTAAAATTAAACATTTCACATAATTTACATAGTTAAAACATTAAAAACATTAAAAACATAAACGAGACCCAAGCACAGCTGCTTCCGAATCGCACTTAATCAGAGACTAAAATCAGCAATGTCAAAACGACAGTTGTGAAACATCAGGTTTCAGTTTTTAGTTTCAAAGCACACCAAGAGGCAATTTTTGGGTTAAAAAAATGAATTCAGAATAAATGAAATAAAATTTAGTGTGTCAAAGGAGCATGCCTTGGCACAACTCCTCAGAGACAGATTTGGACATTTTCTCGCCGCTTATAGTTAATGCTGTATCACCACTTCAGATGCAACTGATTACAGGGAAGCGATTGAGCTTTAAAAGGTTAAAACTCTCCTGGAATGCCGCAGCACACTGTTGCTCTCTGTTGTGCCCCTGTCGGTTCTAAAGGCAATCATTACGCACAGGCTTGACATGTGAGTTGTTGGATAATTTTCCACTACAGGCTATCTAAGGACACAGCCCTGAGCCTGAAGGGACATCAAAGAGAACCTGCTTGTTGCTGTTTTCAATTAAACACATCTTAAGATTATTTTAGGGCTTGTTAAAATAGCTGCAAGGCAGGCAGAACCAGTTCAGATGTCTCCAACCATAACTTTGACTAACCAGGATGGGGAAGTGGCAGAGAAGACACAAGACACCTTATATAAGACCAAGAATTCATTTTGACATCCTCATGATCCAAACGCAGCCTAATAGCCCAGTTTAGCCTGAGTTTATCAGAACTTGAGAGCAAAGTATTTGCATGGGAGAGGCACAAAGACAACCAGAGTCGCTATGCATGTGAAGACAATGGCAAACCACCTCTGCTTGTCTCTTGCCTTTGGATGGAGTCACTAGGAATCACTTGTGGCTTAACCCCCATTTTACAAGAGTTTTCTTCAATTTCACCAGGAAGCCATAATACTATTTGATAAGTGATTTTAAGGAGAGATGTGGCGGAGTAAATACTGTTGGGGGCTTGCATGGAAATGTGTTTTGATAACTGCAGATGCAGATCAAGGTTGGCCTTGATTCTCAGGAAATGGATTTGTTCAAATACCCATCAGAGCTAGGAAAAGTGATATTCCACCTTTTCCACTGACATGGTGCAGTGGTTCAAGTGGATCTTGAGACTGGACATTTTCACACATGCTAAATAATGCATTCAATTCAGTTCAGTGACTGTTTGCAAGTGAATTATGCTATTTCACACAGTAAAATCCAGTTGCAGATTGCATTGAAAGTGGATTGAAAATGTATTATTTTGTGTGCGTGAAAGCACCCTCCATTTCAAATCTCTGCTTCTACTATGGAGGCTTGCTGGTTGAATTTGGGCCAGTCACATTCTCTCAGATGCACCTACCTCAGAGACTAGTTGTGAGAAAATGGAAGAGGGAAGATACAACATGTGGATCAGTTGTGCAAAGAAACAGATATACTTCACAAATGTATTTAATTCATTCATACCCTACCTCTCTCCTCAATGGGGACACAAAGCAGTTTACGTCAGGGGTGTCAAAAGTGCAACATGTGGGCTTTAATCAGGCCCATGGCTCTTTTCCCCCTCCCCCTCTTGTCCTCACCCTTTGAAACTCTGAGTTTGCGGAAGTTCCCAGCTCCTTCCTCTTTGTCTTTGCTGGCTGCAGCAGGAAGCTCTTCTGGGCTTGCAAAGCTGCAAAGAAAATGTGGAATGGATTTTCCATTAAGGTCTCTGTGCCTAGATAGACTACTTGCAACTTTATCTGTGCTGCAATGTATTTTCAGCGGAGCAGAGCATGTTTCACTTTCCTGTTGCTTGATAGAGTGGTCCCCTTGCAAATAAGGATTGATACTTTGAGCCAGCTTGTCTCTACTGAATGGACCTGTCTAGTGAGTACTTTAACCTGGGAACTCACAGCCAAAGAGGGATATTACACTGGAGAGCAATTTGCCAATCTGAGTAGACGGGGGGGGGGGGGGGCGGGGATTGCAGTGCCCAGCCATTTCATGTTTTCCAAGGCTCAGAACATTTTGTATTTTTAGTTTCTGCTGTGATCCTTGTATTTCGTCTTGATACTTTATTTTAAAGATTGCATTGCAAAATAACACTATTCCTTTCCATTTTAAACAGAATATTGCAAGAGTTTTAAACATGTTTGTATTTTAAGTTAAAATAATATCTTTAATTGTATTTGTATCCTTTATAAAGTTTATATCTCTGCTACCTGGCAATACGTTTTAAGACATGCATGGCCTGGCCCCACAAAATCCCAGTTATGTTATATCCAGCCCACGTAACAGATGAGTTCCACACTCCTGGTTTACAACATTCTTGCCTTCATTTTATCCTCACAACACCATGAGGTAGGTTAAACAACGTGTGTGTGACTGGCTCAGGGTTACAGCATGTAGAAATTCTAACTTGGATCGCACAGATACTATACATCAAGAGTGGCCAAACTGTGGCTTGGGAGCCACATCTGGCTTACACATATTGTGTGGCTCTTGGAGCCCCCACATCCCTGTTGGTCAGCTTTGAGAAGGCATTTCTCTCTTTAAATCACTTCTCCAAACAAAAGCAGCTGGCAGCTTGGAGGATGCATTTAAAGTTGCTTTCTTTCCACCTCTCTCCCCCAATCTATTTTCCTCCCTCCTTCCCTCAAATATCTTATGTTCCTGTCTATCACCTCTCAAACATCTGACGTTTATTCTGTGTGGCTCTTACATTAAGCAAGTTTGGCTGCCCTGCTGCACTCTCTTAATCACTACACCACATTGGGTTTCCAAATCCAGTCCCTTTGTAAATTTTAAAGTGCCCTTAATATAGTGGTTAATATACTGGGGAAATAAAGCTGAGAAGCAAGGAACCTAAGACACCTGCCTGACTTTTTAAGTCTTACTTTCCCCCCACTATTGCAAGTTTTGTAAGATCTGTTTTGTATAAGTCAGAAATAGTCTATAGCCTTGACATGTGGATTCTGATAAAGTGTTTCCATTCCAGACCATCCTTGCATTATTTTAACATTACAGACTGGCAGCTGCCATCTTGCAATGGTTCCTGGGGAAAGGGGGGGGGGGGGGGAAGCTTCTATTTCTTTCTGCAAAACTGGCATCTAATCAAGACATTGATTCCTATGTGAGGCCTGCTGATAGTAGCTTTGCACTTGTTCTCAAGCAGTATGTCCAGAAGATACGCAGGTGCATTTTAGATGTATTGCAGCAAGTCATCAGTGAATGCCTTGATAACATTTTCACCTGCTTGAAGCAAACTCACTGGCACTGATCCTGGTTTTATTACACAGTGCCTAATAATACTCTGCCAATATGATCTGTGTTGGTGTGAGTACCCAGCTACATGGAGACATTCTCACAATGAAGTCACTTCTTTTCATAGAACAGCTTAACCCTCAGCAGGGGTTTCTTATGACCATAGTTGCAGCTGTGCACATTTCACTTAGCTAGCTCAGGGCTTGATGTTTACTCTGTACAGAACTTTACACTCCACAACTTTGCACATGCAATTGCTGCTTATTATTTCCCTGAAAGGGCAGTGGAACTGATATAAAATGTGATAAAGCCCCTTCATATCTGGATTCATGTATCTTAAAAATTCTCTCTGTTCCTTCTGTAGTACACTTGATAGGGCATTGGATTGGGGGGGAGCAATCCCACCTAGTCATAAAGTTCACAGGGTGATTGTGTTGGACCAATCACTTCCTCTTGGCCTAAAGGGCCTTCCATGGGTTTGTAAGGCTAAAATGTGACAAATCTCATGTATCTCATGTCTTTGCTGGAAATGAGTAGGATACAAATATGGAAAAAAAAAATCTTACCCCAAAACAGACATTTATATTCTAGTCTGATAGAAGACCCAATTGGAAGGCTTCTCAAGGATGTAGGCTTGCCTTTCTCCAAATGGTATAAAAGTAACACTGTTGATACAAGTCTTGGCTTGCTACTCTATATTTTGAAACAATTTATTTTCGATATTATTGACAAAAAACACTGCACACAAGATGTCAGATTTTAACAACATTGGCAAAATTACAATAGAGGGTTGATGTTACAGCAACAGCAGCAGCAATGGATGGCCTGGGTAACTATCCGTTTCATTTGCCTTCTTCAGGCTGCAGTACACTAGGTAAAGCCTTGAATCCGATAATGGAATGCCCAGTATTGCCTTCAAATTTATAATTAGACACCCTCCAGCTTTTACAATTGTTATATAGACAGTTGCAGTTGGAGCCTCAGAGATCAACAGTCTTCCATTAGGAGTTACCCTTTGTCAGATTCAAAATGTCTGTGCTAAGCTCAAAATATAGAGTAGCAAGCCAAGACTTATATCAATAGTTGTTACTTTTATACAGTTTTTTCCTTTTGTTTTGTTTTTGTTTTCCTTTTTCCTTGTCTTGTTTCCTTTCATTTTTGTTTCCTTTTGTTTTCCTTTTCTGTATAGCCATCTCTTTCTGTATAGTTCTCCAAATGGTAGCTGGAACTCTCCTAGAGTTACAACTGGTCTCCAAATTCAGGTGGGTAGCTGGGTTAGTCAGAAGCAGCAGAACAGAGTTTGACTCCAGTGCCAACTTTTAAGACCAGCAACGTTTTATTCTGGCCATGCACACTTTCCATGTGCATGCACACTTCTTTAGGTACGTCAAAACAGAAGATACCAACCATTAAGTATAGAGGGTAAGGAGGGTATTGCCAGGAAGGGCCCAATAGAATCAAGTTGCATAAGTGCCTGAGTAGTAAATATAGCTAAGACTGGATGAAGTTAATTGGTAAGATTTGCGAATAGCAGCAAATTAGCATGCAGTAAGATAAAAGAGTGTGGAACAGATGCAGGAACTGAATGACATTACCATGTGTAGAACAAAATAGGAGTCAATTGCATCTTTAAGACCAACTTAGTTTTATTCGTGTGTATTTATTAGCATGTGTCGTGAGATAAGAAGCCAATATCTCTGTTAAGCCCTGGGGCTTTCTCCAAAGCAGCCATTTTCTCCAGGGGTACTGATCTTGGTCATCTGGAGCTAAACTGTAATAATGGAAGCCTATTAGGTGGAGCCACATTAGATTAGGTGAGCAACCCTAATTCTATGGCATTATACCCACTCTCTTGCCAAACCCCACCCTCCTCAGGCACCACTTCCGAAATATCCTGGAGTTCCACAATCCAGAGCTGGCACCTCTACATATGTGATATAGCAGGAGAGGAGAAATCACCATCTTCTTAATGTGTTGAGGGGGTGAGGTGGCAGCTTGAGTGGAATGAAGGAAGGAAAAGCAGCAGGATCTGCAAACATGTGCACCTTTCCATCCACACAATGTGCAAAGACCGTGATGTTTCCCAAAACCTTGTACCAAAGCGGCTTTTGGAATTAATGTAGCAAGACGGGATTGGGAGAACACAGAAAGCAGAAAGTTGGGAAATAATGTTGTATGGATGCTCCAGAAGACCCTGCAGCAGCTTAGACATGAAACTGGGGCAAACCCTCTATGTGGGGACAGGCTGAGAGTAGAAAACAATTCAGTCTTCCTAGATGTAAGATCAGCCCATGAACAAAAATTAGCATGTGACAAGTAAGTCACATAAACACATGAAGCTGACTTCTACTGAATCAGACCCTTGGTCCATCAGGGTCACTATTGCCTACTTAAACTGGTAGCAGCTCTCCAGGGTCTCTCGTAGAAAACTTTACATCATCTTATCATTTCAATAACAAATGTTGGGGTTTGAACCTGGACCATTCTGTGCTTCAAGCAGATGCTCTAACCCAGGTCCCCAACACAGTGCCAATAGATGTCACAGCATCTGCCAACACCTTTTCTAGTGCCCACCCAGTGTTTTTAGGAAGTGGGTGGGGCCAGGGAGGGTTTTTGTCCAGCAAGGCTTCTGACTGACTAATGAAGATTTGATTACACATTTTTTAAAAAATGTTTCTTTGGCAGCAGCTGCTACCACAGACAGTGATCTTAAATGAAGCTGTGTCAACCATTCTGTGGCTGGCTCCACCTCCACCAGCAGCCATTTTGTGGCTGGCTCCACCTCCACCAGCAGCCATTTTGTGGCTGGCTCCACCTCCACCAGCAGCCATTTTGTGGCTGGGCATACCATGCCATATCAGAATTCCAAATGTGCCCACAGCCTCAAAAAGACTGGAGGCTCCAGTATGACCACTGGGACAAGCATTATAAATAATGTTGCTGATTTTTTAATTTATTTTTTTCTCCCAGGGTTTGGGCCCTTTCGACAGCATCTTGTTAACTCTAGCTGGGCAGCAGTGAAGGTAAGAGATTACATATCCATGTTCTCTTCACCAGCATATATACTAAAAATTGGAACGATTACATATCCAGCACCAAATTCAGTTCCTTTAGGAAAAAATAAGAGCAAGATGCAGATTATAACCTCGTGCTTTTTATTACCTGAAGTAAAAGCTGATTTCTTTGTGATAGTCTTTTAAAAAAAAACCCTGAAAATTTAAGGAAATTGCTGCAAGAGAAATGATGCCAATGGAAGCGAACAATGTAAGTTAAGCTGTTAAAAGCAGCCTGGAGAATCATAATTGTGCACACAGTTAGTGAGGAGATTTAAGGCATACGTATGAGCTACACAGATAGCAAGATGAGCTACATAGATAGTCCAGTGGCATCTTTAAGACCAATGAAGTTTTATTCAAGGTGTGGAGCTTTCAGATACAAGAGGAAGTGTGTGTGCACACAAAAGCTTACACCTTGAATAAAACTTCGTTGGTCTTAAAGATGTGACTGGACTCTAACTTTGTTCTATTGGTGCAGGCCAACATGGCTACCTGCCTAGAAATGAGAACTAGTTAAAGTTAATAATGTCATTTGTCAAGAACATTTTATCAGTGACTGAAAGGTAAAGGTAGTCCCCTGTACAAGCACCAGTCGTTTCCGACTCTGGGGTGATGTCATGATATTTTCACAGCAGACTTTTTACGGAGTGGTTTGCCATTGCCTTCCCCAGTCATCTACACTTGCCCGCCGGCAAGCTGGGTCCTCATTTTACTGACCACGGAAGGATGGAAGGCTGAGTCAGCCTTGAGCTGGCTACTTGAACCCAGCTTCCGCCAGGGTCGAACTCAGATTGTGAGGGGAGAACTTCGATTGCAATACTGCAGCTTTACCACTGTGCCACGGGACTCTTCTTCAGTGACTGAATCTGACACTAAATTATCTAAAGGAGAAATTGGGAGAAGGGAGTAATTGTAACAGAAAAGGAATACCTACCTGCATGTGGAGACTACTTCTGTTCAGGGCATAGCTGTTAGCACCAGATCTGCCTAGGGTTAGCCAGTTCTGTGTTGGAAAATATATGGAGATTTTTGGGGGTGGAGCTGGGAGAGGGCGGGGTTTGGGGAGCGGAGGGGCTTCAGCAGGGTACAATGCCACGGTTCAAAGCAGCCATTTTCTCCAGGGAAGCTGATCTCTGCCGGCTGGAGATCAGTTGTAAAAGTGGGAGGTCTCCAGGCCTCACCTGGAGGCTTGCAACCGTAGCTCTGTCCCTCTCTCCACCATGTTGACAGCAGGTATTTGGGGAGTTAAGTAACTTGTGTTCTATGAATGTGACAGTTCATTGTTGTTACATGCGTGGGGGCTGACTTGGTAAGCCGCTTTGACTCTGCATTGAATAACAAAAAGCAGCATCTGGTGCCCATTAGGTGCTTAGTGGAACAATGAGGTTGAAAGTAAATCAGGCTACCAACAAAAGGACATCCTTGCTTGTTTCAAAATTCTAGTAATCTCTGGTGGCGTAATAAATTATCCCAACCCCACCTTGAATGGTGCGCCAAACCTTGCAAATATTCTTCAGGACAATTCTTCTACTTATTACTTTTTTTATTTCTGTTGATCCTGAAGTTTATGTAAGATATCATAATATTATCTGTGTTGAAAATAATGTCTGGTTTTATCTTGAAGTTAGAAAAGCCAGAGGCAAGAACAAATTAATGTATATTTTTGTAGAATCTTGTCAGTCTCCTGCTATGCCATAAAATTATGTAACAATAAGCTAAGACAGTCTATAATTAAACATGCCAAAATCCTGCAGCACAAATAACTTTTAACTGCTTACCAGTACAGGGTCTCTTGGATGGCTCAAAGTAGAAGATGAAAGATTTCATTCCAACCACTTTCTTACCAGCATTTAGTACCTGCTCATACCAGCTTAATTTTACCCCTGGGCCCAAGAGTAAAGATGGGAAGGCCTGGAACCATAGTTTAATGGCATTAGTTTATCTTCGTAACCAGTACTCCCTCTAAGCTGTGGAGTCTAGTGAGCAAAAATTCTACTTTGTGAGCTACAGGCATTAAAGTTGTGAGCGAGCAATTTGACCACTGCATAAATTAGTTTGCTCTGGGGCCATTTTTCCTGAGCTAAGACAAAAAATGTGTGAGCTAGAGGCTAAAAAACTGTGAGCTAGCTCACTCTAACTCAGCTTAGATGGAACACTGTTCATAGCCCCTATGTAAGTCATAATTCCTAAGTTTCTGCTTTGAAAATTAGGCAGCAACAGAACTCTTGCTGTTTCTCACAGGGGAAATTGCAGGTCCAGCCACTGTCATCTCTGTAGGTTTTCGGTGGTAGGAATGTGTGCACTTGACACTGCTTAGCAAGAGACAGTTTTGACAAAGGGAGCTTTGACTCATGAAAGCTCATACCCGAAAAACCTTGGTCTTGAAGGTGCTTTGGATCTAACTCTTCTAGTGCAGACTCAAATTGGTTGCTCCCTGAAACTGAAGCCAGTGGTAGCTGTTTTCATTATTGTGTTTATGTTTTGCATACATCTTAATCTCTGTTTTCAATTGATTTAATTTTGTGTAGTTTTTTTGAGGGAGTAGGGTGGTTTTAAAAGATTTTTTTTTCAATTTTTTCATTTGTTGGCTGCCTTGGTGGCCCACGTTAGGGCAGAAAGGCAGGATATAAATTTTCTCAAAATAGATAAATACCACTTTGACTCTCAAAAGCTTATAGCCTGGAAATCTTGTTGCTGCTGGACTCAATTCTAAGACTTCTGCTGCAGATCAACACAGCTGTCTTCTAAAACCAGGGGTGGCAAACTTACTTAATGTAAGAGCCACATAGAATAAATGTCAGATGTTTGAGAGCCGTAAGGCATGAACATCAGATGTAGGAAGGAAGGAAGGAATAAGTGGAGGGAGGAAATACGTGGAGGGAGAAGATGTGGAAAGAAAGCAACTCTAAATGCATTCTCCAAGCTGCTCGCTGGCTTGGCTTGGAAAAGTGATTTAAAAAGACAAATACCTTTTCCAATCCGTCTAATGGGGTGGTGGGGGCTTCAAGAGCTGCACAGTGTGTGTGAAAGAGCCACATGTGACTCCTGAGCTGCAGTTTGGCAACCCCTGCCTAAAACTACCTTTATGAGAGACAAGTTGCTTCTGTGAAAGGATAAATCCATGCCATGTTTTATTTATTTATTTATTTATTTATTTATTTATTACTTTACATTTATATCCCGCCCTCTCTGCAAGCGGACTCAGGGCGGCTTACAATATCATAAAAACAATCAATCCAATAAAACATATAAAACCATAATTCACTTATCAATTTAAAACTATTTGCGCTGTCTCAATCCAGTCTGGCGGTATTGGGTTCTGACTATGATCGCCAGCTTCTGTAGGATGTCCGGTGGCAGCCCATTTTCAGTCAACCAGAAAAGCCTGTCTAAACAGTTCGGTCTTACAGGCCCTGCGGAACGCCGACAAATCCCGCAGGGCCCTTATAGCTTCTGGGAGGGTGTTCCAAAGTTCTGGTGCTGCCACCGAGAAAGCCCTGGATCTTGTTGCACATAGCCTGGCTTCTTTTGGGCCAGGGGCAGACAGCAGATTTTTTGTCCCTGATCGCAGTGCTCTCTGGGGGATATATGGGGAAAGGCGGTCCCGTAGATAGGCAGGTCCCTGACCATAAAGGGCTTTAAAGGTTAGTACCAACACCTTGAAGCGAACTCGGAACACAACAGGCAACCAGTGCAGCTCTCTCAGCACTGGCTGAATGTGCTCCCGTCGTGGTAGCCCCATTAACAGCCGTGCCTCAGCGTTCTGCACTAGTTGTAGTCTCCGGGTTAGCGTCAGGGGTAGCCCCATGTAGAGAGCATTACAGTGATCTATTCTTGAGGTGACCGTAGCACGGATTACCGTCGCTAGGTCGCTGCGCTCCAGGTAAGGGGCCAGCTGCCGTGCTTGCCGAAGATGGAAAAAGGCAGATCTAACAGTGGCTGCCACCTGAGCCTCCATTGTAAGGGAGGACTCAAGGAGCACGCCTAAGCTCTTGACCTTGGGGACCGGTATCAGTGGCACCCCGTCAAGGGCCGGCAGCTGGATCTCTCTCCCCGGACCGCCCCGACCCAGGTAGAGAACCTCCGTCTTCGTCGGATTCAATTTCAGCCGACTCAGTCTGAGCCAAGAGGCCACGGCTTGTAATGCCAGGTCTAGGTTTTCCAGGGTACAGTCAGACTGGCCACCCATCATTAGGTAGAGCTGGGTGTCATCCGCATATTGATGGCAACCCAGTCCATACCTCCCGACAATCTGGGCAAGGGGGCGCATATAGATATTAAATAGCATCGGGGATAGGACTGCTCCCTGCGGCACCCCGCAACTAAGGGAGTGCCTCTGGGATGCTTCCTCCCCTATCACCACCCTTTGTCCCCGATCTTGGAGAAAGGAAGTCAGCCACTGCAAGGCAGATCCCTGTATCCCCACATCGGTGAGGCGGTCAGTCAGTAGCTGGTGGTCAACCGTGTCAAAAGCGGCTGACAGATCTAATAACAGCAGCACTGCAGAGCCGCCCTGATCCAGATGTCGCATAAGATCATCCATGAGGGCGACCAGAACTGTTTCCGTCCCGTGACCTGGCCGGAAGCCGGAATGGAATGGATCCAGTGCGGAAGTGTCCTCCAGGAATCCCTGCAGCTGAGTCGCCACCGCCCGCTCTATGACCTTACCCAGAAAGGGAAGGTTTGACACCGGCCGATAGTTCGCCAATGTGGCCGGGTCTGCTGATGGTTTTTTTAAGAGGGGACGGACCACTGCCTCTTTAAGAGGTGTGGGAAAGATCCCTTCAATCAGGGACCTATTGATGATGTCCTGTAGTGTAGTTTTTCTAGGGGAGGGACGGTGGCTCAGTGGTAGAGCATCTGCTTGGGAAACAGAAGGTCCCAGGTTCAATCCTTGGCATCTCCAAAAAAGGGTCCAGGCAAATAGGTGTGAAAAACCTCAGCTTGAGACCCTGGAGAGCCGCTGCCAGTCTGAGTAGACAATACTGACTTCAATGGACTGAGGGTCTGATTCAGTATAAGGCACCTTCATATGTTCACAAATCTGTGTCACTCTTGAAGCCCAAATTCCGTCTTCCTCTTCCCTTGTTTGGGCCTGATAGCCACATCTGCTGTTTTGCGAGAGAGCTGTTTGAATGGAGCTGGCCCTACATTACAATGAAAACAGAAGGTCCCAGGTTCAATCCCTGGCATCTCCAAAAAAGGGTCCAGGCAAATAGGTGTGAAAAACCTCAGCTTGAGACCCTGGAGAGCCGCTGCCAGTCTGAGAAGACAATACTGACTTTGATGGACTGAGGGTCTGATTCAGTATAAGGCAGCTTCATATGTTCATATGTATGTTCATATTATCATCTTAGTCAATGGAACTGAGAAGTATGATCTCTTGAGAGTACATGGACAGCAAACAGTGGCTCCATGACCAAACATTATTCTTGGCCAATGAATGGGAGGGGGACATAGTTTCAGTTGGTCATCTGACCATGACCTGACCAGTCATAGAGCAAAAATTAAGTATGCGAGAGAAGATAGAATGCCAATCGTAAGCCGCTATGGGTTGTGCGAGGGGGTGGGGTGGGGTGGGGGGAGACAGACAGCATTCTTATGCAAGATGATTCAATGGCCTCTCTACGACCCTTCCTCCGTGTCATAGGAAAAAACACAGCTGGCTGTGTTCTCCTAACGTGTTTACTTTGCCTGCAGGAATTGTTTGCTTGTTTGTGTCAAACGGTTTACCGAGCAGAGCTAATCAATGTTTCCGCTGACAAAGAAATGGTTGTAACAGTTGACTCAGGAAGCCACAGTCTTCGAGGAGAAGTTTGCCCTGCTCACACCCTGGTACTGAAGAAGTCTTCAGTTGTGGTTTCTTCCATGTCTCCTGGATTTCCTGCTTAAGTCTAACATTTCGGATTGGATTTAGATTTTTACAAAGTACTATGACTAGGCAGAGAGTGGTAAATCTGTGGCGCAGAGTGGTAAATCTGCAGTACTGCAGTCCTAAGCTCTGCTCACAACCTGCGTTCGATCCCGGCAGAAGCTGGGTTCAGGTAGCCGGCTCGAGGTTGACTCAGCCTTCCACCCTTCTGAGGCTGGTAAAATGAGTACCCAGCTTGCGGTGGGAGGGGGAGAGGAAGCGTAGATGACTGGGGAAGGCAATGGCAAACCACCCCGTAAAAAGTCTGCTATGAAAACGTTTTGAAAGCAACGTCACCCCAGAGTCGGAAGCGACTGCTGCTTGCACAGGGGACCTTTCCTTTACCTTTTTTTGATGACTGGGAAGGCAATGGCAAACCACTCCTTAAAACGTCTGCCAAGAAAATGTCAGGTGATGTAACATCACCCCATGGGTCGGTAATGACTTCTCTGTATATTTATTAATTATTGCAAGAGCGGACACGTTACTTCCTAATAAAGGATTCACAACCACCATTGTTTGGACTGCAGAAAGATTATTAATCAACCCATCAGTTATCAGTAATTGTTAAGATGCGTATTTTCAGTTATACAAACGGCCTTTCTTACACTGACTTTCTGCAGATCTTATGCTCTGAATTTTGATGCTATTTGACTTTTTAATCACAAAAGTTTTCTGGCCCCCTGGGATAAGGTAATGTTGGCAAAGGTGGTTACCTGGAACCTAATGATTTATCTCAGCAACAATACAGGCTTTAAAATTTGATATCCAGATTTGTCCGTTAAGCACATTAAAATCATATATGTTCTGCCTGCACAATGGGACTGTTTTCTACTATCATTAAAAATCGTGTGGATTGCCTGCATCTGCTGCAAACCCACTCAACAGACATAAGTTTTCAGAAAACTCATTCTACTAAGCTGCATGCTGCAATCACTTTTGTATTTTTCCTTCAATTCTGCTCCCCCCCCCTCTCTGCAAACTTTATCCAGAATAAGTTGGATACTTCGCAACACAAGCCATGCTGGGTTTTTTTCCCACTCATAGGAGCTGTCCAAACTTGGCCTTGGCAATGAAATAAACCTACACATTGCAGAACTACCAGCAGTTTACCAAAAAGCAAAAGAGCTTGTCTGTGAAATATGGGCAACACGTCAGCCACACGTAAGTGGTGATACACACAACAGGGTTTTATTTCCGTTAAGCTAACGGTGAATCAAAGGGGGTGGCTAGAATTAGCATTCAGGGAAATGGTTGTGAGAAACTTGGATCTGATCAAGTCTGTCTATATGCTTTAGTTACAAGCACAAGACACAGCTTACCCACTCTGTACCTGTATCTGAACTTTCATAAAGGGAAAGGTCAAATGGAGCTTAAGGGATGCATAAAAAGTCAGAAGAACCTGTTGAGGCTGCATTTTAAAGCACACACAAATAGTCTTGTCCACACAACGAAGTACATTCTTAAATCAAAGGAACTAGAAGTTGTTTTTGGGTGTCCAGTTCCTTCCCATCCTTATGGAGCCCATTTTATGCTAAGGTGAGCCAGCCAGAGCGTTCATAGCATAGGGCAAATAAGTTTAACAAAAGGAAACAAAAGAGCTCTCTGGACTTGCTTCAAAGACCTGGTGCACCTGAGGCAAAGCTATAAACTGTAGGGCAAAACTGGGCTTAATTTAATTTCCTGTTACCTTCTCTTGCGGGGGCGATGACATACAGTTTGTTGTTCACGTTGGCCTGGCTTCGGCTTCCAAAGCCACCATCATTCTGGAGCAGTGTGGAAAGAACAAAGGCTACAGAGACAGAGATGCTTGTGGGTTTCTCCCAGAAGATGGCTGTTGTGTCTCTGAAGGCCCAGAAAAAATTGAGTCAACGATTAATATGAAGAGTGTGTGGAAAAACCTCCTGGCAGAAGGGATCGATGCCATTTTTTCCAGAGACGCAGGAAGGTAAATGCTTGGTATATTCAAGAGCCAATATCTATTGTGGGAGATGTCATTCCATTAGAAATTTTTTTCTGAGAAAACGTGTACCAGTTGGAAGTACCCGGGAGAGGGTGGGGGTGTTAAAACAGATGAAAATACTGAATTGCAACAAGACCTATATAATCCCGAACAGCATTAAACTGATCTCCTGTTCTTCAACCTTCAAATTACTTGAACATATTGTGAAGTCTTTGAAGACACTGAACTGACTAGACCATTCTGACAGCATCAACAAAAGTGTAACACCTGAGAGAAATTATATTGAAATTGACAATCTAATACTTGACAAATTCATGGAGGATATTTATTCCATCTGACGTATCTAGAATCATTCAGCAGCAAACAATCAGATACTAGCACTTCTCACATCAGGTATTATGAAAACAACCATCTTCTGGAAATGTTTCCTCTTTGCCAGGAATGGACCTTATTCAACACCTCAAAGGCTTTGGATTGATGCATTTTAGGAAAGAAAACCTCTCTTCCCCCAGCTGGGACCCAGTTAGCGCAGTTTGGCCTGATTGTGTCACAGAATCATAGAGTTGGAAGAGACCTCCAGGGTCATCTAGTCCAACCCCCTGCACATTGCAGGAAACTCACAAATACCTCCCCCTAAATTCACAGGATCTTCATTGCTGTCAGATGGCCATCTAGCCTCTGTTTAAAAACCTCCAAGGAAGGAGAGCCCACCACCTCCTGAGGAAGCCTGTTCCACTGAGGAAGTTCTTCCTAATGTTGAGCTGGAAACTCTTTTGATTTAATTTCAACCATTTGGTTCTGGTCGTACCTTCTGGGGCCACAGAAAACAATTCCACACGATCTTCTATATGACAGCCCTTCAAGTACTTGAAGATGGTGATCATATCACCTCTCAGCTGCCTCCTCTCCAGGCTAAACATGCCAAGCTCCTTCAGCCTTTCTTCATAAGACTTGGTCCTATGATATTGGATTTATATCCCACCCTCAGAGTGGGTCTCTTTTATCTTCCTCCCCCACAACAGACACCCTGTGAGATTGGTGGGGCTGAGAGAACTCTGACAGAAGCTGCCCTTTCAAGGACAACTCTGTGAGAGCTATGGCTGACCCAAAGCCATTCCAGCAGTTGCTTGTGGAGGAGTGGGGAATCAAACCCAGTTCTCCAGATAGGAGTCCACACACTTAACGACTACACCAAACTGGCCACCAAGGAAGACCAGTTGCTACATGGAGAAAGGCAATGGCAATCCACTTTTGTTCATCTCTTGTCTTTAGTGCATGGATGCGGTTTGCCATGAGCTGATTGCGATTTGAAAGCTCGTTCTTCTTCCCCAGTTGCATCCTAAAACTACAGCACAGGGGAAAAGGCGTTAAGGGTGAAAAAAGACCCCGAGTTCAGACAAACCTTTTTGAATCTTCTCTCTCTTCTCTGATGGAATATTTCCAAGCTAGCCTTTTGACCCAAAGCACACAGTACGTTGTGCAGAAATGCTGCTTATGTAAAGTGCTCCATTAGTTGAGTGGTAAAAACTGACCTGCATACGTAAAGAAAATTCTTTGCATCCCTGATTGAAATGAATAAGAAAAGAAATCACTGAATCAGGATTGCGTCCCAATTTCAACCAGGTATGCCTGTATAATTTTAAATAGTCTCCAGTTATCCATTGTTTTGATGCAATGCATTCAAGCTAGTCACGGGTAACAAAATAGATCTAAAATGTTTATAATTAGGTTGCATAGCTTTAAAAGTACCCTTTTCTGCATCATAGGTATGTCTGTGATTATACCTATTACGCTTCTCTTTACTATGGTAACGGAAGAGCTGCATTTATCCACGTGCCTCCACTATCCAAGTGGGTAACAACAGAATTTCTAGGAAAAGCACTGCAGAGAGTTATCTTAGAAATTTTGAAGCAATGCATGTGGAAAAGCAGGTAAACAGTGGTTCCACAAGACACTCCATTATAATAGAATGCATATTTTGCTCTGGCCATGAAAGCATTAAACTTAAAAGTAACTGGAAACCCAGCGTCTTACGTGTATTCTTGGAACTCCCACATGTACGAACTTCCACCTTCAGTTGAGTAAGACGTTCCGCTCACAAGAAGGGATGGAATAGGACAATTCCTTTGGGGGAACAAGAGCTGTCTGTATAAAACAGAGCCTTGCAAAGATGGAAGGAGCACATATTTCAAGACACCCTTCCATATATATGTTAAAGGCTGCAAACATTTTGACTGTCTGGGAACACTGTGGAAAGCAATGCTTAATTCTAAACTGAGACTTTAAAATATTCCTATCTCTGTAATTCTAATTTTGGTAAGGAGATCTTTGAATTTTATGTGATTTGTTCTTGCAGAGAGCAATCCAAAAAAGAACCTTCAGAAGGTGAACAAGAAAACCCCTGGAAGAAATGAAGGAACGTTTATTGTTCTGAACCCTTTTAAGTATCCGTCTGACAGTGAATAAAAGCATCACACGAAACACACTTGCATACAGAATCCTTTTTATTTAACTTAATCATGTAGTACTGTAACTACTAGAAAAAAGCAGAGTAAGAGAAACTAAAGGAGCCTTTTAGCTTCAGCCATTCAAAATAGACAAAGGTTTCTTTTTTTCATAATGTAAAGAATCCAGAGTATATCGCAACAGGAATAAATTCTTACAACAGAATATACAAAAACATTTTGAATTTTTTTTTCATCTACTGATTCATTTTAATATAAACACAGGAATTTCTTTAGGAATAATTTATACACAGCAAGTCTTTATGTAATAAATTGGCCATGTTATTACCGTTTTATTTTTTATTTTTTTTAAAAAAAACTTTATATTTTAAACAAGGTAACTTGGAAAATGTGTTTGCAAATGCATTCAGTTCCATAGCACTTTCTAGTTTGATTTTTTGTTTGTTTTTACTTTTTTTTTTTTTGTCCCAGAGGTAGAAGATCTCTGGCCAGTCCTTTCTTCTCAAACCTCACTGGTTTAGAAAACAGAAAAATAAAAAAAATGATTCTGAAAAAGGCAACAAAACTATCCAGAATCCTTCAGGTAAGAAGGGGAAAGAACATGTTATTTTGGGGAAAAGAAATAGGATCTTCGGTATTCTTGTTTAAATAATTATAATAAATAGGGGACATTGTGATGGTCATTTAAACAAAGCTTTAATGTTGCTAAATAATCTACATAAATTGTATAGGCTGCATACAAAACCACTTTTGTTTATTAGAATAAAGTGATGAGGAACCTGTAAACAGTTGTCTTTCATTCAGTGAAAACTTTTGAAAATTGTCTTTCACCATGCCATCTACATACTATGCAGTCAAATCCTTCAATCAACCTAAGCAACAACAATAAAGCATGTACTTAAATAATGCAAACATTATCCCAAGCACACTTACTCAGAAGTAAGTTACTTTAATTTCAGTGGAATTTACTTCTAAGGAACTGTGTTTAGGATCATAGCTAAGAACTGCTTAGCAGCAATACTTAATTCTGTTTCCTTAACCAATGAGGTTTCCCCCCAACCTATTAAATTTAACTGCACTCGTACAGTAAAAGTGAAATGACCAATTAGAAATGATCTCACCCATTCAGAGGGTTCTGGAAGACCAGGCTACTGAAGATACAGAACATATTCTGGGTTTACTCTGTACTGGGACACAAAGCTTGGGCAAGGAATGAGCCATGACCTTGAGTTGGTACA
The DNA here is from genome assembly GCF_032191835.1 of Heteronotia binoei. Classification (NCBI taxonomy): domain Eukaryota; kingdom Metazoa; phylum Chordata; class Lepidosauria; order Squamata; family Gekkonidae; genus Heteronotia; species Heteronotia binoei. Next base: position 11,362,332 of record NC_083241.1, read on the forward strand.
GGATCCATTTTTTGGCATATTGTAAAGCTAACTAGTAAAACCGGTATCCTTAAAAAAAAAAATCAACCAAAAAACACTCGCATACCTACTCAGACGCACATATACACACATCCACACTGAAAAGTGCCCTTTAAATTAGCTGTAGGCATTTATAAACTACAAACTTTTTTTTATAAAAAAAATTATTCTATGTACTTACAAAATGCAATGAAATATGTAATTAGGGTTTTTTGTTTGTTTTGTAAACCCAATCTTTGTCAACTGACTACCCGTAATCTACTGGACTTTAAGAGCCCCATTGAAAATGCTAATGGATTGCTAGTCAACAAAGGATACAAAATAAAAAGATGACAACCACACACCTTTCCATACACACACTCCACATGCAGTACATATAATGAAAGCCATCTGGAACTGGCACAACTTCAAGTTCTTCTTAGCTGCCCAATCCAGCAGTCCCGATGCATACAAAGAACAACTCCTCCATCTCACCAAGAGCTTCTTCCATTTTTATCAAGGGAGAGCACAGCACCATAGAATGGAACTGCCTTCTAACAAAGTAAATAGAGAACTCCACGTATACAGGAGCTCCACATTCACATGGGGCTCCGAATCAGGGTAAATGTGTCACAATGAGCAATGGTTGTACTTCGTTCTCCAGCAAAGACACTGAAGGGAGAACTCTCATTTCTGTACGTTCCAAACAAAATGTGTCAATTCTGGGCATAGATGTATTCGTGTCTGCGCAACTACTTGGAAGTTCAGTCAAACTCTCTTTGTCTCCATAAGATCAGTATTTCTGCCACACGTCTGTTTTCACACACAGACTTGCATTGGATTCTCCCTGCAGTTTTAGACAGCCCTCATTATGGTTCTCAAAGTCAATGAAAAGAAATGTTAAGCTCCTCAACTCAGAACCAACCAGATGTCCAACCTGAGACTCTGTCCAAAACCTTCTTGACTATCACCCAGGGGTTCTGTATCTTCAGCACCACCAGCACACATACACACACACACAAAAGTCAACTGATATTAATGGACTCTTTTGTCAATTCAGTTTACCCGACATTTTTTTAAAAATAATTTAAAAAAAAAAGAGTTTGAGTTGCAGTATCTGGAGTTCATCACTAGTCGAAAAGGAGTGGATCGCCTGTGGCTCCCGCAATTTGTTATGTAGCCCCAGTGTTTTAAGTTCATTGCTGACAAACAAAATCAAAGAGCAACAAGAAAGTGTTACTGACTATTGGAATGGAAAGTTTTAATATAACTATATAGAAAATTATTATACCAACAACTCGGAGTGTCATTCATTCAGACACGGATTGTGCTAAACAACCCTCGGCTGTCTCCAGAGGATCTCAACAGCAGTTCCGTCTGGTGCTCAGTCCTGGGCAAACAGCTTGTGCACCAAGAACAGCCATCAGTGCTCTCCAACTTCATTTGAAAACACTCTCAAGAGGCAGAAGTGTTGAGGAAAGGCCAACGCTTAACTAGAAGCCAGCCTGGCTTACATTCTGCTTTTGTGCCTAGCCACTGTCAAAACAAGCTGAACTACACATGCAACACTTCTGTCTTTATCCAGCCTCCTTCCTCTGAAACCAAACCACCTTCTGCACACCACTGAAAAGAACCTCACAATGACAGATGCACCTGAATCGCTTATTTGTGACGAAGGTTTCTCAACAACTAAGTCAAAGAACACGAGATGAAATTCTTCTAGGGCATATTGATAAATTTAAGGGGAGGAAATAGCAAGTTACCGTGTCTGGACGGCATACAAGGTTATTAAATATGAAAACTATTGATCTTAATAAAAATATGACCTTTGTCAATAAGAATCAGCCTCCTTACTGGAGAATTGGAAGGTAGCCAACCAAACTTCGAAAAGTGTTTTGGAGAGGGGCTATCTGGGGAATTACGAGCCCTGGCCAAACATCTCTCCCAAGTAAATCACATTATTAACTTATTCATAAAATGATTTGGATTCAGGGGTGGGCAGTGAGGTAGCCAAGTTTGTGGACGACACCCAATTATATCAAGAATGGTGAAGACTGAAGGGATTTCTGTCTTTAAACTCGGTGAACAAGCAACATGATGGCCAACAGGCCACAAATAGCAAACACGGTGCAAGGTTATTTTAAAAACTGCATACGGTATAATGTTCTCTCTCTTTCATATTTAGGAGAACTAGGATTCATCCAATTGAACTGATTAGTAGATTCAGGCCAAAAAGAATTTCTTCACTCATAATGTATGGAACTTCCTGCCACAAGGTACAGTGATGGCCACAAGCTCAGACAGCTTTGAGAGGAGAGTAGACACCTGGAGGGCATGTCTATCTCCATGATTGCTAAATGGAGGCTGCATGTTTGCGGACCATTTACTGCTAAATTGCAAGGGGACAAATGGAGGAGGATGGCTGCTTTCATGCCACAGGTGGGCTTCTTAAAAAACAATGGCTGCTATGGTGGGAAATGGAATGCCGGATTAGATGGGCCCTTGTTTGGATCCAGCAAAACTCTTCAACATGACTAAAGGTTACATGCTTGCCCAAATAATTAATCTTTCTGTCTTCCTCCAAGTCAATACATGTCTCCATTGGTTAGTCACATCTTGGTAGGTCTTCTAAGCTTACCATTAGGCATATGAACTGAATTTTTACAGTTGTAATTCAAACTCATATCAAACCTCTCCAGCCCATGCCAGACAATGGCCTTGCAGAAAAGGGCAAAGTCTTGTGCCCTTTACTAAGCCAACATTAAAGTCACTAATGTTTGACATGCATAAATAACATTTACTTCAGTAAAAAGGACTGTATGAGAAATACCAGGTAGGTAAAGTGATCTGGGACACCCCCGCCCCCACCATAATACCAGTAGAGAAAGAGCTGTGGAAACCAAAATGGAATTAGTTCAGATGTTGCGCGAGTGCAGAACACAATGGTAGAGTTGAGGTGGTTTGGTCCAGACGGGCTGCTGTAATCACATGCACCCATTTGTTTAGTCACATGACTGCCTTTATACTTGAATGCTTCTGAAACGCATATTAAGATGGGCACTACAATATTAGTGTTCTCTCCTAATATTTTCAAAACCACCTACATACAATTAAAAAAATAACTCGGACAGTTTTAACAAAAACCCTCTTAGCCAGCTGAAAGATCTGAGGATCCCCACGGATTGTGGAGATGAATATGTGCAAGAGAGGAGAGGCCACCGCTGAAACGGCAAAATGATCACCAGGCAGGAAAGTTTCTGATCAATGAAATTAAAACAAGGGGAAACATAAGGATGCTTCATCTCTCCACTCCCCGCCCCCGGAAGTGGACAGCCATGCTCTCTCAAAGGGACAAATGTAACCACAGAGATGCATTTGAAAGGCCTTGCACATCTCAAACAAATCAAGCATTATTCAGATACCCACAAGGAATTCTTGCAGTGACAACTGCGAGGGGAGGAGAGGATATAATACATCATCTTCAAAGTGGGTATACAGAAGTGGCTATCAAAGAAGATATAAAGCAAACGGATTCTTGGTTTGGTGACATCAATTTTTTTGATTGGGCCAAAGAACCAAATCATTTTTAGGTACTGAATTGTTCAAACACTCTTCTTTTCAGTGCTTGTGGTACTTGATGACATAAGCATTGTCCTCTCCTCCATATTTAGAAATGCAACCATTCAAAATTTGTGTAGGGCTGGGATACTTGAATAATGCATTACCAAATTACTCATTTTAAACCCTAGAGAGAGCCACTAATTCATAGGTCAGATGACCTGACTGTGTAAAGTTGTAAAGATCTGCGTTGTGCATTCCTCTAGAGTGCACCAGAACAGTCTTCCAGGGTGGTCGCCAATCCATTCTTTTCATGAGAACTATTTTAAAAAGCAGCTATTGGTTTTTTTAGTTCAAATGACCCACTGAAACAATTGTTGTCAACCCTCAACACACCATGAAAGTGCTCGGTTTTGACTGTTTTAAAAGCAGCAACTACTAACTTTGTTCAAGTGATCTTTTTGATTCAGATGTGACCTCTTCTCCAAAACCTGGAGGATGTGGTTTGTACAATGAATGAGGTTACCAGTATCAACAGTATATTGTCGGCTGCTGAGAAATGTGAGATGTATATTTTTATATATACACGCAAAAAAAAAAATAAGTGAGGTAGATAAATGTCTGAATTTTTTTTAAAAAAACTGTCCCCCTGTCGTAACTCAAAAAACCCTTATCTCAGTATTTAAATTTATCATGGGGCATCTCTACAGTGATTTAAACTGATAACACAAAAATAAATTAAAAAGAAAAATCCTACATAGAATACCTTTTCTTTTTTTCTTTTTTTTTTCTTTTTAAAAGGGAAAATATTAACTAAAGGACAGAGGCAAAAAGATGTTGGGACTGAAGCTATACAAGCAAAAAAAAAAAAGCACTACAAACATATCTTATCTCCAGTCACATCTAGCAATTATATTTTTTTTAAATTCTTTGTTCTTAAGCAAAACCAAAGAGAGCACGCGAGAGAGAGAATGAACACAGAACAATTCAACATTTCCATCCCAGGACAACCCTTCTTTTTGCTGAAAGACTGTAGTTGGATTAACCGCCTCTTTGCTGTTGAAGTTAATATGAAGGTTCCCTTGATTTCTCACCACCAGGAACCTTAATCTTCTCTACTAAAGACATATGCAACTCAATTCAAGAGCTCCCGTTAATTTTGTTTCAGGAGTTTGGTCTGAACTGCCAAGTGGGAGCTTGTGCAGATATCTGCAGCTGCCACAACTGAACAGTTCGGTTGCATGTACAGCCAGCTGCCATTTTTAACCACCGGTCACTTTCGGCAAAAGCAAAGCCTTCCAGCAAATTCTCATATAATTTGTTTAGCTCTATCGGCCACGGCCTTCTTTCAGAAACTTTCCCCCAACCTTGTTACTGTTGGCTGAGAACTACATGGCATTGATGGGATGGAAGCGTTAAAAAAGGTTTCATTTCAAAATTAATAATAATAATAGCAATAATAACGATGACCCCCAAGCCAGATATCTGCGGCTCAAAAGCTGTTAAACCCCAACAATTGATACATATGCATGTAGGTTTCTGTGTGCGGTTGTTTGAAACACAACCTAAATACAAAGCGGGAGCCGGGGCGGGGCTATACATCAATTAATATGAACAATGAATACTAGAAAGAATTAACCTTTCTTCCCCCCCTGACCTGAGTTTGCATCATACCTTGCACTGTAACAGACTTGGGTGCTGTATGGGCAAAGGGTGGTGAGGAAAATGAGAATACCATGGGTCACAGGGAGGAGACAGCCTCGGCCAGGATACACCAAGAGTCTAACCAGCAGCTGACTCCCTACCCCCACCCCACATAGAGAGTGCTTTAACCCTAAACAGCCTTGTTCAAACAACTAGCAGAAAGGGAGAGAGAGAAATAAAAGCAGAAATCATTTATAGAAGGCATTGAACAGTTCATGACAAATCATGTTTCAGGTTGGGAAAGCAAGGACAGGCAAACAACCCCCCCCCCCAGAAATTACACATTAAAGTACAAAGCATAAGAAATTTTCTGGGAACTGGGGTGGATGGGATACGGGGGTGGCAAGGGAAAGGGAGAAAGGGTAGACCTGAAGATTTTTTTTTCATAGATTAAATCCACAAAGATAAACAAAAAATAGCAGCTTTTTTTCTGTACAGACATATAGATGAGTATCTGAACTGTAAAAAAGTTATAAAAGTGACACAAAAAGACGAATGTGTATGCAAATGATCCATGGTCTAACATAGAACTGCAAGACCTTTTTGAAGTCTTAATAACAGAGAGAAAAAGGTTGACAAAGTGTTAGATGCTTGAATCCATTTAATTAGGTGTTCTCCTCCAATGTGTGTGTTTCTCTTAGTTGTTTGTTTTTTCCGCAAGCCTACCAAGGACAGCAGGAACAGCGCATGAAAATCCCGTCTGGTTTTTTTCTGCCTTTATTTCCTTTTTGAAGTGCTGCTGAAGTGCTGCACAAGAGATATCTTCCCCCCCCCCCTTCCTCCTCCAATTTGGCTTACCAACGCCAGTTTTGTCCAGAATTCAACTAAAGGGGGGGGTGTATTTTATTTAAACCTCAACAACCCCTTACGGTCTCAATTGCGTGAAGGAAAAAATAATAATCAGGTTTTGTCCTGCTGGAAAAAGTATCCAGAGAATTTGAACTCCCCACCCCCCCACAAAAAGAATGCCAGTGTATGATTGAATCGAGTGTACTGGTCAGTATTTCATTTAACTGGAGCCTCTGATTACTTTGCCCCTTCTATGCCTATGGAAAAAAAATAAACCTAAAAGAAAAAGTTCTCTTTTTTTGGCAAAATTTGGCAGCGCCGAAAACTGTTAACAGCTTGGACAAACAATGGCCCTTCTTTATTCTTTTATGTGAGCCTAAAAAGATTAAGGAATAATATTAAAAATCCAGTCCTTTTTTTCCTTTAAATCCTGTTTTGTTTTTGTTTTAACAACCTACAGTATTAGGCAGGTACTCGCAAGGGGTAAACGGAAAGCCAGCTGGCCTGCGATTTTCTTTTGATGTGATAAAAAAGTGCTATACAGTTGAACTTCACGCAGATATGTTTCCCATTATGAAGCAGAGAGAAAGAGGAGAGGGGAAAAAAAGGGAGACACACGTCAGATTCTCAAGTTTTGTGGTGCTATTAAGTGTTAAACGTTAAGAGTTTTCGAAGGCTGACCGTGCGCCCCACATACAGTTTCTTTTTCTGAAACAATCTTCTGCTTGCATATTGAAAAAAAAATGTTATTTCAACTTCTAAACGAAGAGAGGAGTCTCCTGTGTGCAGCTATGACGGTTCTGAAGATCCACTGAGGTACAGTAGGCTTTTGAATATATTGTTATTTTTTTCTTGTTTGCTTTCTGTTCTCCCCCCCCCCCCAAATGCACGCGCATGTAACTTGTTTGCAAAAACCTGGATCTAAAGGTCAGCAGGCCGAAGACTGGGGCAAAGGCACAGCTCGCTCGTTCTTGCGTCCCCCGTTCATGTGCGCGTACGGCTGCCTCTCCTCAAAGCTGGCCCTTAAGACCACCACGCCTGGGCCGTTCTCTGCTTTGTGTCCTGAGTGTTTGTCAGAAGGTTGGAGGGTCGAGGAGGGGTCTAAAGGAATGCTCTCCATGTTCTCCGTCTCCAAGTCAAGCTCTTCTGTGTCGGGGGGTTTGTTCTCGTCACTGTAGAAGAAGGAGACCTCTTTGAAGGCTGGGTCAAGCTCGTCCTTGATGCTTCCGATGATTTCCAAGAAGGAGGGTCTCATCTTGGGATTGTATTGCCAGCACATACGCATCAGCTCAAAACTGGGAAAGAAAGAGACACAACAACCACTCGTGTTACCGCTTTATAACCGTTTTGGTTTTGATATGTTGAGTGTCATTCGCTTCAGTTTCTGACATCTCAGGTGGCCAAAGACTTCACCCTGGTTGGGGGAAGCAATAAGTCTAATTGCCAAAAGGGGGATCCCTCAAAACAAAACCCTGAGCAAAATAGTCATATGCCTCCTTTGCCTCCTCCCAAGAAACCAGCCAAACATAGGTACAATCCAGATGGCAGCATGCAGCATCAGAACTACTGTGTGACAGCAAGATGCTGAAAGGGAAAATGTCCACATATTAGCCACGCAAGTATGTCGCAGAGCAAGACTGCATAAGAACTCCTAGAATTCCACTGTCCACCACCCCTAGTCCTGAGCAGCAAGTACTGAAGCTGGAAAACCTACTAGTTTTCTTCTCACACCATGAAACTCTTGAAGTAGACTTGGTGCTTGGGGGGGAGCAACAGAAGGAGGGCTTCTGGAATTCTGGCCTCGCCAGCAGGCCTCCTGATGGCACCTGGGTTTTGGCCACTGTGTGACACAGGGTGTTGGACTGGATGGGCCACTGGCCTGATCCAACATGGCTTCTCTTATGTTTTTAGTGGCTATTAGCCACAAGTAGAGAGGGAGCACTCTGTCTGGGGCAGTGATGCTTTGTCTTCCTGGTGCTTGGGGGGGGGGCAGTGGGAGGGCTTCTGGAATTCTGGCCTCACTGGTGGACCTCCTGATAGCATCTGGGTTTGGGCCACTATATGACACAGAGTGTTGGACTGGATAGGCTGTTGGCTTGATCCAAACAGACTCCTCTTCTGTTCTTACAGACCCCTCACAATCCCTTCTACCTACACTGTGGGATTGGGGGTATCACAAAAGACTAGGGTAGGGAGACGACAGGAATGATATGCTATGAACGTGCAATTTAATCTACACAGGAACGTGATTGGATGTTCCTTGAACGTAAGTGTAACCGAAAACATATTAAAGATAACGTACAGATGGCACTTAACACCAGAGAGAACTGCAAAAATAAAGAAGTCCCTTCCAAAAGGTGTTGGAAGTGTAACTGTAAAGTTAGGTTATTTTTTCATATATGGTGGCAAGAAAATGCCCTGTAGCAAAAGAATACTGGCAGAATGTATTCAAAATACTAGAAGACATTATATAAAGCGGGGGGAGGGGGGGAGAGCTACCATATGACCCCCCCAAACTGCCATTTGGGGGACTTCTCCTTAGACTTGTCTATGGAGGCCCAGGTAGTAACCACCGTCAAGTCCGCCTTTTTCCATCTGTGGCGGTATGACAGTTGGCCCCTTTTCTGGAGCACTGCAACTTAGCAATGGTGATCCATGCTACGGTCACCTTGAGAATAGACTACTGTAATGCCCTCTACATGGGGCTGCCCTTGACTCTGACTCGGAGACATCTAGTGCAGAATGCTGCAGCACGGTTAATGGGACTCCTGAGATGGGAGCACATTCAACCAGTGCTGAAAGAGCTGCACGGGCTGCCTATTGTGTTCCGAGTCCGTTTCAAAGTGCTGGTATTGACCTTTAAAGCCCTATATGGCCGAGGACCTGTCTATCTAAGGAACCGCCTTTCCCCAAATGTTCCCCAGAGAGCACTGCGTTCAGGAACTAAAAATCTATTGTCCATCCCCGGACCAAGGCAGGCCAGACTGGGCGTTACAGGGCCAGGGCCTTCTCAGTGGCAGCACCAATGCTGTGGAATGCGCTCTCTGAGGCCATAAGAGCTCTGCAGGATCTCTCCCAATTCCGCAAAGCTTGGAAAACTGAACTTTTAAAACAGGACTGTAACAACTAGGGGAGAAGGCTGCCGCTTTTATGGTACTGGGGAACTCCACCAGAAGGACCACCAACAGATAAACTGTAGACTCTGTAGAGCACCAATACTGTGTTTTAAATTGTTTTAAATTATAATTGGCTGTCTTACTGTTTTATATTTGAAATTGAGATGTAGGTTTTTATATGATTGTTAGCCGCCCTGAGTCCATTTGGAATGGGTGGGATATAAATGGAAAGTAAATAAATAAAATAGATGGTTTTAACCAAAATTTGAAATTTGTAAATAGCTTATTGGTAGCCGCCTGAACGATTTTGGCACAATACTGGAGAAAAATTACAAATTTCCAAGGCCAATAGCTTGGATCTGTAAAGTTTTGTTTATTATGTAAACAAATAAAGTAATGGGAATTAAACCTGGAATGTAAAAAGAAATGCTCAAAATACGAAATTGCCATTTATTAGGGTCATTTTTTATTAAAGTCACCCTGGTTTTGCATGTTTATGGTATTGTGGGTTAGCTCATATTCTTTTGGTACTGTTACTCGACTCAGCTTTCATTGTGAATTTTGTTTTGAAAAATTTAATGTGCATCGTACTCTGCACATAAGGCACAGTGTGCCTAAAATGTTATTAAATGTTATTACAGTGTCCAATAAAGTTCTCAACTAAAATGGTGTTAAAGATGACAATTTAAAAAAAAAAAACATTTTTGAGCCTTATTTCCAAGCAAGCATGAAGACTGTCACCATTTAAGAACAAAAATGCAGCCTACAACTCTTGTCGGTCTGAAAAGGCACCATTGTGCAAATGAACGTTGTGTTTCTAGAAAGAGCCATCCTTCAATTATCAAAACTGTGAAATGCTCACTTTGGCTCTCCTTTTGTGAAGACAGAGCTTTTCCAGCTTGCCTTGTTTTGGAACCAGCTCACTTGCTGCAAAGGACCTTAACAGCTCAACTTTCCTCCCCCCCCCCCCCCCCCCGACAACCAAGGAGCAAGTCTGCGACATAAATATCCATGACCCACTACTGTTGCTTCATCACCATTCTTCCCCAGCTGACTACTCTGCCTTGGAAAAAAAGCACCAGATAGGGCCAAGAACGCTGGATATTGGCTGGCTCTCTGCCCTGCGGTCGGGGAGAGACACTGCTGCAGAGATCCCAACAACTGGTGGAATGGCACATGTGACCTCCGTGCCAGAGAACCCATGTAACACTTCCTTTAAGCCATTCCAGAGCTTCCCATAAAAGGAAGCTTTCTTTACTGGGGGAAGAATCGGAGGCTTTTTTACGCAGCCTTAGAAATAGAACGCATCTGCGTAAGATAGAAGGAGAATCGTTAAGCTGATGAGGGGAACCATGCTGTCGTTTGCAGGTATGGGATTTGTGAAAACGCTCTACAGCAAGGGAACAGGAGCTGCTAACAAGCGCCTCAGCCCACTGCTAGTATGGTGATAGTTTCTCAAGCGCCTTTGGCCTGACACACGGGAAAAGAATGTTTGTTTTCAACGTGACTCTAAAAATTAGTCCCTCGTTAGAAAGAAGAGCGAAGCATTTCAGACTATTTTTGCCCACTTCGTTTTCCCGAATAAAAAAGGGAAATTAGTTCCACTTCACACATCGCTGTCCTTCCTCCACCTTGCTGGTGTATTTCAAAGCGGCACTTCAAGCCCACCAATGTCTTTTCTTCCATTCTGGGAGGGAAAGAATGGAAGTGGAGTGGCAGAATTCACATCCATGGCAATGTCTGAACAGTTGGTTCCTACTGCCCAACGCTGGTATGTCAAGCTGTGAAAAGAACCTTTTTCAAACAACCTGACACCAGCACACCCCTTTCAGGCCAAAGAATCTCTTTTCCTGAGAATCCTAAGCATCAGAGGCCCCTTAAGCTATTGCATCCCTCCTGTGAGCCTCTAACAATATTTCTAAACAGCAAGCTATGCTTATTTCCCTTCCAGAAAGCTACTCTGAGAACCAGATCAGAGCCACTAACAAGACTCAGCCTCTGTTCACACAAGAATTCCAGCGGGCTATTCGAGTGAGAACATTGGAAACTGACCTTCCCACCACAAGGCAGCAAAACTGTACTGGACACCAAACTATCAGGGTGGTCAGTTTCTTCGGCAAGTTTTTTCCCCCCTGTAAGCTTTATAAGGATCCATGTTGAATTTAAGGAAGCCTATGCAGCAGATGACAGACTACTGTAGGCCTCAGGGCTGGTCTTCCATAGTAATCCTAGCTCAGGGTGATCTGGGAGTAAAGTCACTCTGCCTTCGCCATTTCCCCTGCACAACCATATCTCAACTGCAACACCATGATATCTTGTGGACACCTCAAATACATGCACAAAGCTGCCACTGAATGCACACCTGGGGAGGGGTGGGGTTTAACAAGTCACTTTTTCACAGCAAAGTATTTCATACAGGATAAATCACATTTTCAGTCATTATCAGTCCACACTGGTTTTGCATATCCTTTCCTCATGTCTCCCCACCCCTCACAGCTTCTGGTATCCAGCAGTTTTGGACCAGGGTACCTTAAAGGCCATCTCTTCCCCAGGAAGATGCTCTTGCATTTCGCCTTGGCTCAGGATGTCCAGACCATGAGGGCAAAGTGTTGGGGTTCTTGCTAACACCCCCACCCCAATTCTCTGTAACTCGTTCTCCTTTGTCTGACTGATTTCCTTCCCAGCTTTTACAAAAACTTTTAAAAGGTCTTTGTTACTGCACAGGGGTGGGGGTGGTGTTTTTGTTATTCTGACTGGCAACAGTTAGCTGCTTGCCTTGCCTCATAAGACTAGTTATTTTTTTTTAATTAATGTACTGAACTTTGTTAGGCTGTTAGGCAGGACATAAATGCCAAAATGGTGATTTGAAGTTCTAGGGGGTCATTATTTCTCTGCATGACCTGGCCTGGATGGCCCATGGTAGCTCAGTCTCATAGGATCTTGGAAGCTAATCGGGGTCTAGCCAGGTTAGTACTCGGACAGGAGGCCAGCAAGGAAGTTCAAGGTCACTACACAGAGGGAGGCAATGGCCAGGGCTTTTTTTGTAGCAGGAACTCCTTTGCCTATTAGGCCACACCCCCTGATGTAGCCAATCCTCCAAGAGCTTACAGGGCTCTTCTTACAGGGCCTGCTGTAAACTCCAGGAGGATTGGCGACACCAGGGGTGTGTGGCCCAGGGAGGGAATTCTAGCAAGAGCTCCTTTGCATATTAGGCCACACACCCCTGATGTAGCCAATCCTCCAAGAGCTTACAGGGCTCTTCTTACAGGGCCTGCTGTAAACTCCAGGAGGATTGGCGACACCAGGGGTGTGTGGCCCAGGGAGGGAATTCTAGCAAGAGCTCCTTTGCATATTAGGCCACACACCCCTGATGTAGCCAATCCTCCAAGAGCTTACAGGGCTCTTCTTACAGGGCCTGCTGTAAACTCCAGGAGGATTGGCGACACCAGGGGTGTGTGGCCCAGGGAGGGAATTCTAGCAAGAGCTCCTTTGCATATTAGGCCACACACCCCTGATGTAGCCAATCCTCCAAGAGCTTACAGGGCTCTTCTTACAGGGCCTGCTGTAAACTCCAGGAGGATTGGCGACACCAGGGGTGTGTGGCCCAGGGAGGGAATTCTAGCAAGAGCTCCTTTGCATATTAGGCCACACACCCCTGATGTAGCCAATCCTCCAAGAGCTTACAGGGCTCTTCTTACAGGGCCTTCTGCAAGCTGTTGGTGGATTGGCTACATCAGGGGTGTGTGGCCTAATATGCAAAGGAGTTCCTGCTGCAAAAAAGGCCATGCCAATGGCAAATCACCTCCAAACATCTTTAGCCTTGGAAATCTGATAAAGGGCCAACCATAAGTCAGCTATGAATTGGTGGCACTTTCCCCCGATTCTCTATCAAGGAGCCGCTCAGGGTCATTTTGGTAAAAGAGGGTGGTCTGCTGCTAGTGACTTCCTACAGAATAGCAGACTGTATCAGTAAGATCACAGGCAGCTCTGGGTCAGGAGAAGGTTTTACTCTGTCATGGCGCCAGTCTTACCTATCAGTCACTTCGATTAACAACCACGGTGGAAAAAGCGCTCAAATGAGGGGAGTAAAGACAGGTCAAGACAGACGGGAAACACCTGCCAGTACTTACAGCATATCGGGGCAGTTGTCCGGTTTCTCCAGAAGTCCGCCCTCCATCACAAAGCGAAGAACTTGCTCGTTGGACATGCCTTGGTACGGCTGCTCCGCTAGAGTGGCTATTTCCCACAGGACGACGCCAAAAGACCTGCAGGGAAAGCGGGCATGTTGGGAACTGGTTCAAGCCAAGCCCACCTACTTCAGCCAACAGAGAACTACGTAATTCCCTTCTGTGCGCTGCTGAGGGTTTCTCCAACTTGGCAACTGTTGGACTGTGCCTGAGACAAAGAGCAAAACCAGGCACTGCCACATGGACATTTAGCTAGGGTGGTGCTCCCATGGGTGACTTCTGTGAAAACAGCGCTAATGCCTCCCCTGCACATAACGGATCTGGTGGGGGTGGATCTGCAGCTGCAGAGTCATACTGCGGCTCCTCTTAAAACTACAAATCAGATGTGAAACCCATGACAGGCAACGGAAGTACTCAACGTCAGGATCCCAGGGAAGACTAGGGGAGGGGTCCCCAACCCCCAGGCCCTGGACCGGTACCGCTCCATGCCCTGTTAGCAACCAGGCTGCAGGGCGAGGCAGAGGTGCTGCACCACCCCTTTCGCCCGCCTGAAACCCGGGCAGACGAAAGAGGCAGTGCAGCCCGACCACCCCTTCGGCCTGCAACCTAGATGGACAAAAGAGACAGCACGGCCTCGCTCTGAAGTACCTCCTCTTTCGTCTGCCTGGGTCGTGGGTGGGTGGGTGGAAGGGGCAGCGCCACAGTGGCCTTCGCCTACCCCTCATTTAAAGACCGCTGGGGGGCAGGGATGGGGTGTGGGCAGGGGGGCAACCTGAGGCAGCCAAATCCTCAGCGCCCCCACCGGACTGTGGAAAAACGGTCTTCCACGAAACCAATCCCTGGTGCCAAAAAGGTTGGGAGCCATCGGACTAGGGGATCTAGCATTCTGCTTCCCGAAGTGGCTAGCAAGACAATTCCAGGAAGAAGAAGGGCGCAAAGACTGTAACCCTACAGCCACTGACATCCCCAGAATATTGCTGCTGAACAAGGAGGTTCTACTTAACTACTGGGGCCATCAGCTATATATATACACCCCCACCCTTTGTAATTCAGTCTAATCCCTTTAAACAAAAACCTTGTATGCCACTGCCTATCACTGCCCTGTAGCAACAGATTTGGTACTCCCATTATGCACTGTGTGACAAAGTACCCATTATTATGTCTGGACAACAGTTCTTTTATTTGGAGCAGGGCCATATCAACATTCTTAACCCTGACAGTAACTTCACAATCTCTCTCCCCTCCCCTTGTTTTGTCTAAACTATAAAGCTCTTCCCTCATTGGAACGTCGGTGCAGCAGTCCCTTGGATCATCTGGTTTGCCCTCTCCAGCGCTAGCCCCTCTTTTGAGATGAAGTAACCGGAACTGTACAACTATGCCATAGGCACAGAAAGCTTTAAGAGGAGATTAGACAGATTTCTGGATGAAAGGTCTATCAGTGACTGCTTGTCGTGGTGACTAAAGGAAACCTCCACAATCAGAGGCAGTCAGTCTCTGAATACCAAGAGGCCTCCTGTAATGTTACAATCACAGATCAACCAAGATTAATTCACAGAGTCATCATCCCATCTATGCACAATAAAATTCCAGAACCACATAATAGCCCGACTTCAATAGTGCCAACGTAAAAGACAACAAGCTGGTTCCTTGTTAAACATGCCCAAGCGCAAAATTTGATCTCGCCAGAGCAATCCAAGAGAAGGAAAATATAAAAAGCATCAAGTCTGCCTGAAAAATTTGGTAAGATCACAGAGACCGAATGTCCCTTTACAGAGGGCAATACAACAACACATGATGGATCATTTCATTTGGCAGGGTCAAATACACATTGAGGGTAAGGGATACAGAGCTGAGGTCTCCAATTCAGCCGCCGATGCACCTCTTGTGGAAGTCGGTGGAGCAACCAGTGATATCGAGGCTGATGAGGCGGTACCCTCCGCAGCAGAGAGAGAGTCCATTTCGGGAGGTGCGAGCACCAAAGCCAGTAAGGCAGTTTGGAGACAAGCAGCCCAGTTTTTACACTTTTGCTTGCCAAATTTCAGGCAATGAATAGAAGAGTCGGTGTGGTGGGCTTTCATTCCACGCTGCCAGCCCCGTGTTTGTTTGCACGCAACACTAAAATTCTCCCTCCCCCCCTCCTTTGCTTTTGCACTGGGGATGCTGCCATTTGCCTCTTCTCCAATCCTCCTTTCAAGTCAATACCAACAGGGAATTAAGCCCATGCATAATAGGCCACTGTCTTCTGGAACTGAGCTGGTGTTACTTGCTCAATTCCCAAAATGTCCAGGTGTTTCTTGAGACTTCTAGGCATTGCTCCAGGGGCTCTAATGACAACTGGCACTGTGGTTGCATTCTTCTCCCAGAGGTTCTCTAACTTTAGGTCTTGGTATTTTGTGATCCCATTGTTTCTTTTCTATTCTGCTGTCTCTTGGGACTGCTATGTCAATGGAAAGGAGAGGAGAGGTCCCCTCTGCAAGCACCAGTTGTTTCCGACTCTGGGGTGATGTTGCTTTCACAACGTTTTCACGGCAGACTTTTTACGGGGTGGTTTGCCATTGCCTTCCCCAGTCATCTGCACTTTCCCCCCAGCAAGCTGGGTACTCATTTGACCGACCTCGGAAGGATGGAAGGCTGAGTCAACATCGAGCCGGCTACCTGAAAACCCAGCTTCCTCCGGGGATCGAACTCAGGTCGTGAGTAGAGAGTTCAGATCACAGTTCTGCTGCTTTACCACTCTGCACCACAGGGCCGTTGCTATGTCTATTTCTCCTTTTTTCTACAACTGCAATATTAGGTGTTATGCTCTAGGCGTTTAACTGTTTGTAATCAGAAGTCCCAAAGAATCTTTGTTCCATCATTACCCATGATCTTGTCTGGTTTGTGCTCCCATGAATTTCTGGCTGATGGGAAGCCATTCTTCTTCCAAAGATTTCAGTGCAACTCTAATTTAAGGTTGTTTATAGTCAGCCTGAGCAATTTTACTGCAGGCACTGGCCATGTGGTCAACTGTTTCATCCTTTGTCTTGCAAAGTTGACGTTTGCTATTATCACTGGTCTTCTGAATCTTGGCCTCATACTATTTGTTTTGAGTGCTTCCTCCTGTGCAGCTAGAATGAATCCTTCAGTTTCTTTCTTATTGTGGTCCAGTTTGGAGCCAGTTTGGTGTAGTGGTTAAGTGTGCGGACTCTTATCTGGGAGAACCGGGTTTGATTCCCCACTCCTCCACATGCAGCTGCTGGAATGGCCTTGGATCAGCCATATCGCAGGAGTTGTTCTTGAAAGGGCAGCTGCTGTGAGAGCCCTCAGCCCCACCCACCTCACAGGGTGTCCATTGTGGGGGGAGAAGATATAGGAGATTGTAAGCTACTCTGAGTCTCTGATTCAGAGATAAGGGTAAGTATAAATCTGCAGTCTTCTTCCAACTATTTTCACTATCAACTTTGTTCTCTATGTCTTTCAAATATTGCCTATGGCAAGTGCATTTCCTTTTAGCTGTCCAAGTGAGTTTTGATTTCACTCTTTTCCCACTTTCCTTTGGTTTCTGTAACTTTAAATAAGGATTTGCTATATATATTTAACTTACTGAAGGGTTTTACTTATATTCCAATTGTAATTACAGTGACTGATTTTATATTATCAGAGATATTCTAGCTTTTAACCATCTTTTATATTGTTTTAGGTTTTGAATATTTTCTCTTGGAATGCTGTTTTTGATTTCGACTAGTGCTGTATATTTGCTAAATGTTTGTGCTAACTATTGGAAATTTCACTTAAGACCTTTTGTCAAATGAGCTAATAAAATGATTGATTGAAGTGTGTTATACTTCAGCTAAAAGCTTCTCTTTGCTTATCTTGGTGTAGTCATTCAGTGCTCCGTTTTCTTCTTCAACTGCCTTCTTAACTTTCAGAAGACCTCTTCCTCCTAATTTTCTTTGTCAGTAAAGGTGAACATCATTTCTAGAGTGTAGTGAGTGACGCATTGACATTATCTTGCTACTAATTCTGCTTGTTTCCAATCGATGTAGCATAGAACTGGGACTGCCCCCGTGTCTTAGAACTGGGAGAGCCCACCATTCCAACGCCGATGGCACATAAACCAACAAAAACGAGAGTTAACAAGAGGCTGAGGAAAATGTAAACATTGGACGAAGGGACTGGCAATTTTAACCCTCGACAGCAAATCCTCCTTTTGAAGAAGAAGACGACCGCAGATTTATACCCCGCCCTTCTCTCTGAATCAGTCTCAGAGCGACTCACAATCTCCTTTATCTTCTTCCCCCACAAGAGACACTCTGTGAGGTGGGTGGGGCTGAGAGAGCTCTCCCAGAAGCTGCCCTTTCAAGGACAACTCTTGTGAGAGCTATGGCTGACCCAAGACCATTCCATCAGCTGCAAGCGGAGGAGTGGGGAAATCAAACCCGGTTCCTCCCAGATAAGCGTCCTCACACTTAACCACTACACCAAACGGGGTCTTTGGACTCTGAACAAAGGAGCAACCATCCACCGCAAGAGGAGGGACAAGACAATGAGCAAAAAGCCCAGGGAAATGGAGCAGCTCAACACGGGATGCCCTTCAAAAACACAAGACCGCTGGAAAGAATGAGAGATGAAAAGTTCAAAGCATTCCAAGCATAACACTGCCTGGGATGTACGCAGCTCAAGGGGGCGTAAAGCAAACCATATGTTTGTTCACACACCGACACTCCCATCTACAGAATACTGACATGGGCTGGAAACTAATGTATGCAGTGGCTGCTTGATGAATGCAGCGCTCCAAAAACAACACTTCAGTTCACATATTACGGGACCACAGACCTTTTCTGATCTGGAAATAAATTCCTATATCAGGCAGTGGGGGGTAGAGAGAGCAGCCAGTGGAACAATCCTTGTGGAAGAGGGTTTTTTTTAAAAAAAAAAAACTGCCTTAACTGTCAAGGTACCAAGGAAGACAAACCGAACCAACTTATTTTCACGTTTATTCCTCTATGGAAGAATCCCACCCCCTCCAAATTACATAGTCGATTTGTAGAAACCCTCTGCACACACGGGAATGAACTCCTGCTTGATCCTGATCACGTGCAAAATCCATATGGATTTCTCTTTTTCCCTTACAACGGTTTATTCTTTTAATAACACAGCTTAGGGGTAAGAGCAAAAAATAGAAACAACCCAACCATTACACTGGAACGCTACAGCTTCCTGGCTGAAGTGTGTAACTAACACACTAATACCTTCCTTCCAACACGAATAGCAACGTCAACATCAACCATAATTGCCCTTAAATACTAATCAGAATTTCATTGATCTAAGGTCTGGATTCAAGTTCTAACCCCTCCACCAAACTTCTCCTTTGGATGTCCATGTATTTGTTTTTAGGCTCCCAAAGGAATTTGGGCGGCGGCGGGGTGTGTGTGTGTGTCATCACTGGGCTCCTAAATTAGTCTTTCCAGAAGACAGGGCTACAAGGCAAGCAGGTGGTTCTCCCTTTCCCAGGAATTCTGCAAATGGAAGCCAAGAAGTTTCCAAACATACTCCTCTATCTAAGAAGCTAAACTGCTAAGCCTCGAGTTTCAAAATGCTCTCCAAGGCTATGGGAAATTATCACAGGAACAAAATGATACCGTTTCTAATTTTATAACTTTAAATTTGCTATATTAAAGAAGAAGATGATATTGGATTTACATCCCGCCCTCCACTCCGAATCTCAGAGTGGCTCACAATCTCCTTTACCTTCCTCCCCCACGACACCATGTGAGGTGGGTGGGGCTGAGAGGACTCTCACAGCAGCTGCCCTTTCAAGGACAACTCAGCGAGAGCTATGGCTGACCCAAGGCCATTCCAGCAGATGCAAGTGGAGGAGTGAGGAATCAAACCCGGTTCTCCCAGATAAGAGTCCACGCACTCAACCACTACACCAAACTGGCTCTCCAGAATTAAAGGATTTCTCTTTTTAAAACCCAGTCCTTTCCCCCCCCACCACCACCAAAGATTCCAGTTTCTCCCTCTGCTTCCTTTGCAAAGAGACCTTGCCTGGACTTTATAAACCTGAGCCAAACTCAAAAACTGTACAGGTGTTTGCCTAGATTTGCTTTGAGAGGGCTGTTGGGTTTTTGTTCTTTTTTAGCTCTCACAGATGTTTCACAGAGGAGAGGAAGCAACTCCCGGAGGCTACGCTAACTTCAAACAGGGACTCTGCAAAAACAGAATGGAAACAGGAAAAACCAGATGAGGCCAAGGGGTTAAGAGAGGGCAACGGGTCGGCTCTTCCCTGGTCCCTGAAACCTGGTTACGTCTCCAAAAGCATTTAAAAATAAGCACGGCTTTTAAAGCACTCTGGTGGTTACCAGACATCCGAATGCGTGGTGAACACGCCGTCCTTAAGCGATTCCGGAGACATCCAGCGGACGGGCAGCAGGCCTTTCCCTCCTTTCCGATAGTAATCAGTTTCATAGATGTCTCTCGTCATGCCAAAATCTACATCGCACATAAAGGGACACGTGAGCATAGTTAAAAGATCCCGACAGAACATATTCTAAGAACACAAGAAGAGCCCTGCTGGATCAGACCAATGGTCCATCTAGTCCAGCACACAGCGTAATGGCCGAGACCTTCCCCTCATGTTGCCTCCTGGCTTTGGGATTCAGAGATTAACCGCACATGAATGTGGAGGATCCCTTCAGTCCCCATGGCTGGCAGCCACTTATCCTCCATGAACCTCTCTAATCCCCTTTTTAAAGCTGTTCATTTTTTGTGGCCATCACTACATCCTCTGACAGCGAATTCCAAACGCTCTGTATAAAGTTGTATTTTCCTTTTTGTCCATCCTGAACCTACTGCCCATCAGCTTCATCGGATGCCCTCGAGTTGGAGAGGGAGAAAAACTTCTCTTTGTCGACTCTCTCCGTCCCACGAATAATTTTATAAACCTCCATCGTGTGCCTCCTTAGTTATCTCTTTTCTAAACTGAAAATTCCCAGTCTCTTTAGCCTTTCTTCACAGGGAAAGGTGCTCCAACCCCTAATAATATTGGTCGCCCTCTCTACTTTTTCCAGCTCTGCAATGTCCTTTTGGAGTGACCAGAACTGTACAGAGTATTCCAAATGAGGCCGTTCCTGGGACATTACAATATTGGCCTTTCCCCCCAATCCCTTCCCTAATTATCTCTAACATACAGTTTGCCTTTGTCACTGCTGCAACACACTGGGTTGACACTTTCATTGAGCTATCCGCTACAACCCCAAAATATTTTTCCCTTTCAGTCTCACCAAGTTCAGACCCCATTAGTGGCAGCCCTAAGGTTATCCTCAGTGAAAGGCAGAAGAGATACTTGATACAAAAAAGCGTCAAAACTGCAGCACCGGGGCAGAACCCCGAGTTATATACCTTATCTGGGACCGTTATTTGCAGGGGTGGAATTCTAGCAGGAGCTCCTTTGCATATTAAGCCACACACCCCTTGATGTAGCCAATCCTCCTGGAGCTTACAAGGCTCTTTTTAGTAAGCTCTTGGAGGATTGGCTACATCGGGTGGGTGGCCTAATATGCAAAGGAGCTCCTGCTAGAATTCCACCCCTGGTTATTTGGCCTGCCAAAATTCAATGTAAAAGCCCGTGTTGCAGTTACAATTAGTTCTCATGGGACTGTCGGTTACAGACAGTAGGCAGTTACTCTGTCTCCACAAACAGATAAAGATGACCTTGAAAACCAAGCCATAACTCTGTTTGTGGGATGTAGTACATTCCTGTTTCAGTTACAAGGTAACGGACTAAACACAGCAAGCAAGCACAGCACAGCACAAGGTACACTAGATGAACATAGTAAAACGGCAAGGGCCCTTGACAATTAGCCTGTACCTGGAAGTCTAAAATCCCACCAGTCATACCCAAGCAATTCAAGTTAGACAAATCATGAGTTACCATCAAGGTGCAACATTTGTCTTCCTTTGCTTGGGCTATGGGCATCGTTTTGGCTCAAGTCCCAGAGAAAGAGAAGCACAGAACTGGAACTGCAGCTCCTAGACTGAGAGCCAGTTTGGTGTAGTGGTTAAGTGTGCGGACTCTTATCTGGGAGAACCGGGTTTGATTCCCCACTCCTCCACTTGCACCTGCTGGAATGGCCTTGGGTCAGCTGTAGCTCTGGCAGAGGTTGAAAGGGCAACTGCTGTGAGAGCCCTCTCCAGCCCCACCCACCTCACAGGGTGTCTGTTGTGGGGGAGGAAGGGAAAGGAGATTGTAAGCTGCTCTGAAACTCTTCGGAGTGGAGGGCGGGATATAAATCCAATATCTTCTTCTACCTCACAGGGTGTCTGTTGTGGGGGGGAGGAAAGGAAAGGAGATTGTGAGCCGCTCTGAAACTCTTCGGAGTGGAGGGCGGGATATAAATCCAATATCTTCATCTACCTCACAGGGTGTCTGTTGTGGGGGAGGAAGGTAAAGGAGATTGTGAGCCGCTCTGAGACTCTTTGGAGTGGAGGGCGGGATATAAATCCAATATCTTCTTCTACTTCTAGACTGGACACTGTGTGGTTTCGTGGTAGCTGTGCCAGGGTGGTGATGATGATATTGGATTTATATCCCGCCCGATACTCAGAGTCTCAGAGCGGTCACACTCTCCTCTACTTTCCCCACACACACACACAACAGTCGCCCTGTGAGGTCGGTGGGGCTGAGAGAGCTTTTACAGCAGCTGCCCTTTCAAGGACAACTCCTACAAGAGTTAGACTGACCCAAGGCCATTCCAGCAGCTGCAAGTGGAGTCCGCACACTTAACCACTGGGTGGGAGGCCTGGGTTCTAATCTCCACTTGGGAAAACTAACCTACCACACAGGATTGTTGTTGTGAGGATAAAACAGAGAAGAGAAGAATGTAAGCTCTTTAACCACCACACCACAGCTGACTCTCACCCACTTAATGATTTCTGGAACTTGTGCCACATAGTACTCAACGCATTCTCAAGCACACCACCTTTCTCTCTACAGTCACACCAGTTAGAAACCTGCTTTGTTTTTTTCCAAAAAGTTGTCAGTATGCTGGATTCTGAATACATCACTTCGTATGTTTTGACCACAGCAGCAAAGAAAAGGCACAGAAGAGGGGAGGAAAAACCCATGGGCTCACATCTGCCCATTTCGATACCTGCGCCTTTATCACACTGGGAGACAGAAGACGGAGAACATACCTCCGATTTTCACAGTAAAGTCTTCTGCAACCATACAGTTCCTTGCAGCCAGATCTCTGTGGACAAACTTGTTGGCATTCAGATAGGCCATGCCATCTGCAATCTCGCCCGCCATCTGGATCATCTTCTTCAGGGCCGGAAGGGTCTGTGCTGGGTTGTTCTGGAGGAGGAGACAGCAACAGGGGCGTGAGTAGAGAAAGCAGCACCCCCCCCCCCCCTCCGCACCTTGCCTGTTAAATCTTTAGCAGCTTCCTGTGCCAGTTTGTGTAATTCATTCAAGAACGTAAAAACAGCCCTGCTGGAACAGACCGCTGTCCATCTAGTCCAGCATCCTGTCTCACACAGTGGCCAGCCCGTTCCTCTGGAGGGCCAAAAATAAGTCACAAAGGAGAGCCCTGCTGGATCAGTCCAATAGTCCATCTAGTCCAGCATCCTGTCTCACACAGTGGCTAGCTCGTTCCTCTGGAGGGCCAAAAATAAGTCACAAAGGCTGAGGCCTTCATGAGAACATCAGGAGAGCCCTGCTGGATCAGTCCAATAGTCCATCTAGTCCAGCATCCTGTCTCACACAGTGGCTAGCTCGTTCCTCTGGAGGGCCAAAAATAAGTCACAAAGGCTGAGGCCTTCATGAGAACATCAGGAGAGCCCTGCTGGATCAGTCCAATAGTCCATCTAGTCCAGCATCCTGTCTCACACAGTGGCTAGCCCGTTCCTCTGGAGGGCCAAAAATAAGTCACAAAGGCTGAGGCCTTCATGAGAACATCAGGAGAGCCCTGCTGGATCAGTCCAATAGTCCATCTAGTCCAGCATCCTGTCTCACACAGTGGCTAGCCCGTTCCTCTGGAGGGCCAAAAATAAGTCACAAAGGCTGAGGCCTTCATGAGAACATCAGGAGAGCCCTGCTGGATCAGTCCAATAGTCCATCTAGTCCAGCATCCTGTCTCACACAGTGGCTAGCCCGTTCCTCTGGAGGGCCAAAAATAAGTCACAAAGGCTGAGGCCTTCATGAGAACATCAGGACAGCCCTGCTGGATCAGTCCAATAGTCCATCTAGTCCAGCATCCTGTCTCACACAGTGGCCAGCCCGTTCCTCTGGAGGGCCAACAACAGGACAGAGAGGCTAAGGCCTTCATGAGAACATCTGAGAATCCCGCTGGACTAGTCCATTAGTCCATCTAGCCCAGCATCCTGTCTCACACAGTGGCCAGCCCGTTCCTCTGGAGGGCCAAAAATAAGTCACAAAGGAGAGCCCTGCTGGATCAGTCCAATAGTCCATCTAGTCCAGCATCCTGTCTCACACAGTGGCTAGCCCGTTCCTCTGGAGGGCCAAAAATAAGTCACAAAGGCTGAGGCCTTCATGAGAACATCAGGACAGCCCTGCTGGATCAGTCCAATAGTCCATCTAGTCCAGCATCCTGTCTCACACAGTGGCCAGCCCGTTCCTCTGGAGGGCCAACAACAGGACAGAGAGGCTAAGGCCTTCATGAGAACATCTGAGAATCCCGCTGGACTAGTCCATTAGTCCATCTAGCCCAGCATCCTGTCTCACACAGTGGCCAGCCCGTTTCTCTGGAGGTCCAAAAATAAGTCACGAAGGCTGAGGCCTGCCCTTGATGTTGCCTCCTGGCCCTGGGATTCAGAGATGTCATGCCTCTAAATGTGGAGGTTCCCTCAGTCAATGTGGCTAGTAGCTGTTAATAGATCTCTCTCCTCCATTAATCAGTCTAATCCCCTTTTAAAGCTAAGTCCTCTGGCAGCTTATGCCACATTTTAATCACTCGCTGCGTAAAGAAGTATTTATTTTTGTCTGTCTTGAATCTACTGCCCATCGGTTTCATCTGATGCCCTTGATTTCTGGTATTTCAGGAGAGGGAGAAAAAGTTCCCTGTGTCAACTTTCTCCAGCCCGTGCAGAACTTCACAAACCTCTATACCTGATGGAAGTGTGGTGCTTCTAGCACACAAAAGCTTACATTCTGAATATAGCTGTTGGTTTTAAAGGCGCAACTTGACTCCTACTTTGTTCTATTGCTTCAGACCAACATGGCTGCCCGCTTGGATACATCTCCATACCTCCCTTTAGTTGACTCTTTTCTGAACTGAAAAGTCCCAGACTTTCCTGTGCACCGATGCCCTCATCATCTTGGCTGACCTCTTCTTTAACTGGGGCCACTGGGACAACCCACATGCAGGAGGACAGCCTACGAAGTGCTCTGCAAAAACCCTGAGCCAAGAAACCCGGCCTCTGTTTCCACACAAAAAAGGACTGAGTGATGCATGAGAAGGACAGAGCTGGGAGCACTTTCTTCCTTGTGTCCTCCGCTATGGCTATGCACTTCTCCCTCCAAAGGCTCACCTCTGGCTAGGCCTGATTTCTCTCTCATTCCAGGAAGAGAAAGGTCTTTGCTTGACAATCAAATTTTAATCTGCCTCTCTCACAACCGCCAGATGCTTCTGCCATGTGGCTGTAAATTATTTAGATCAGAAACTGTCCACCACGGAGCCAAGGGCCGGAGGGGGGGGGGGAGCAGGGTACAGAGGCACTGCTGGCTACCGTTTCAAAGCGCCTTCGCTTGCCGCAGCCTCCTGCCTTCGCCTATTGCATTTGGGCCTCGCAAGCGCATGTGGGTGGCTGCAACCGTTCCGCTGCCAGCAGGAACGTGAAAATGCCAGAGGAATGACTAAATATTAGTGTTTGTTGCAAAACACTCATTCATAATTCAGTTCCGAAACAAAGGAGCGGCACGGAGCATTTAATTCATGAGCAATTAAACATCTCTGCATGTGCATGTTCCAGATATGGGGCAGGGGGACAGAAGCTTCAACTCGAATTTTCAAAAAGTGACATGAAGGTAATTTGCAGAAATGTTCCAAATGAATTGTAAACACAACTGAGAAATTCAGGAGGAATGTTACACAGAAAATTGTAGTAACTGATTTTTGCCAACACTTACTGCACTTATTATTCAAGAACAGGCCCTGGAAGAAGGGCTACTGGACCCGAAACGATTTTGGACCCGTTCTCTATTCATCAGACTTTCATTAAATATAATCAATTTTGGACAATTTTGTTTTTGCACAGAAAGGGTTTTGGTGATTCAACTCGAATTTGAGCAGCAGCTAAATTAGCATTCAGATAGGCCATGCAGGGTTACTTTTGTAGGGAAAGCCCAGCAGGTACTCATTTGCATATTAGGCCACACCCCTGATCTCATCATTGTTTCACACAGGACCTTTTTGTAGAAAAAGTCCAGCAGGAACTCATTTGCATATTAGGCCACACCTCCTGGCACCAAGCTAACTAGAACTGCTTTCCTGTGCAAAAAAAAAAAAATGGTCACAAGGATAGGAAATGGAAGAAGTGGATGGGGGATGGGTTTCTTGCTATAAGGTTTGCAAAACACAGAACTGTTTTCTTTAATGTTAGAAGAGGAGAATAAAAGGAGAACACACCTTGAAATTAAAGGTGAACTGATATGGGTGAAGCTGCCTTATACAAAGGCAAACAACTGGTATAATCAAGATCTGTTTTGCATGCTCTAGCTGGCAGTGACTCTCCAGGGTCTCAGGGTGAGGTCTTAGCAATCATCCACTCTATGGTTCATTTTTAAACAGGAGATACCTAGGACTGAACCGGGGACCTTCTGCATGCAAAGCAGATGTTGTAGCATTGACCTACAGCCTCACTCTAAGCTTCTTGCTCTGTAAATACTAATAACTAAGTGTCTTGTCGTCAGTGTTCCCTTTAAGCTAAGTTAGTGTGAGCTAGTTTTTTAGCCTCACATATTTTTGTCTTAGCTCAGGAAAAATGGCCCCAGAGCAAGTTCAACAAGCCATTTAAGCCAAACAGCCAAGATGTTTTTCCTGAAGAACCTGGCAAACCACAAACTGGCCAAAATCTGTGACAAACTTTAGTTTGTGAGCTGGTTCGTGCGCATCCCTAGTGGTCTTTCATTCAGGTATGAATGAGGGCTTGCCCTGCTTAGTTTCCGAAATCTGACAAGGCTAATTTGGGCCATCCAGATTGGGGCTCTTTTCTTTACATGGCAGGTACCATTTTGGAATGCTCCTCTCACTACAGTCCGAAGCGGTACAGTCCACTGTGTCAAGAGTTCCTCTTGCCATGGTCTGGGGATGAGGCGGAAGGATTGCTTTTACCCCGTTTGTAACCTCTGAGGGTCCAGCTTTACTGCTATCTCTTTTCACACAAGGCATTCTTGTGTATGTACCGTACCATGTCTCTCTCCACCCCGAAGCTAGACGCTCAAGGTCATGTCATGTAGTTCTCAGGGACACTTACACCTTGCTTCAATAAAGGGAGAGGGTGTGGATGACATATTGTGTGGAGGGGGATGGGGGAGAGAGGTGATTGGTAGCTTTTGGTGCTTTTGTATTTGAACTACGTAACACAGAGGTTCCCAGCTCCTGGGCTGTGGACCGGTACCAGTCCTGTTAGCAACCAGGCTGCAGAGCGAGGCAGAGGCACCGCCCCGCCTCTTTTGCCTGCCCAGGTGCCAGGTGGACGAAAGAGGCAGCGCAGCCTCCCTCCAAAGAACTCCCTCTTTTAGTCGCCTGGGTCTCAAAGCAGGCAGAAGGGGCAGTGTGGAAGTGACCTTCACCTACCCCTCACATAAAGACCCCCATGAGGGGCAGGGACGGGGTGTGGGGGAAGCCTAACCCCCAGCACCCCCCACCCCCGCTGGTCCGTGGAAAAATTGTCTTCCAAAAAACTGGTACCTGGTGCCAAAAAGCTTGGGGGCCACTGATGTAACAGATGGACCCTGACTATACCTGTGTGGGCAAATCCCTTTAACATCAGTTTTAGCAAGACTCAGTCTGACTGTCATGTCTTGCTTATCAATAAACACCTTTGCTGAAACTCAGGTGTGTTGATTGGTGAAGAACTCGCAGTACTTGACACACTGGGGCACTTAGCAATTGCTGTACTAAAACTTCCCTCCAAAGGTCATCCTTTACGTGTCATCTGCACTCCCATTTCAACGAGGACTCCATTTTGCTGACGCCCTAACCAAGGGTGAACGATCGCTGCCAGCCATGGAGAATTGTCCTATAAAGATCTAAGAGACAGGGCTACGCGGGCGAAACTCACACAGCTTCAGCCACCACCTTTGCCAGGCAAGAATTGGTGCTCACCTCTGTGTCTGGTCGAAGAGACCGCAGATAACTCTTCAGATCTCCCCGGGTCATGAGTTCCATGATGACCAACGTGGGCTGTCCTTGAGAGACGACTCCGAGAAGTCGCACCTGTTGAGAGAAATGCTTGTTGATCATGTACCTTTTTACACACAAGATTTTAAGCTCTGGATATGCACTGTCTCAGATACCACTGTGCCCGTGGTTGGCAAAGCCAATGATATGATCGCCATCTTCAAGTACTTGAAGGGCTGTCATAGAGAGGATGGTGCAGAAGTGCTTTCCGTTGCCCCAGAAGGTCGGACCAAAACCAATGGGTTGAAATTAAATCGAGAGAGTCTCTGGCTCAAGATTAGGAAGAACTTCCTGATGTGTTAGAACAGCTCCTCAGTGGAACAGGCTTCCATGGGAGGTGGTGTGCTCTCCTTCCTTGGAAGTTTTTAAGCAGAGGCTAGACGGCCATCTGACAGCAATGCTGATTGCGGGAACTTAGGCAGATCATGAGGAGGAGGGCAGGAAGGGTTGCCTCAGTGCTTAGTTCTTGTGGCCCCTTCTTACACGCCCAGGGAAATGCTGATGGCCACTTGGGGGTCAGGCAGCTATTTTTCTCCTGGTCAGTTCAGCCAGGGATCCTGGAGCAGGGGTCACTGGGGTGTGTGTGTGGGGGGGGATATTTGTGAATTTCCTGCATTGTGCAGGTGGTTGGATGATGACCCTGGAGGTCCTTCCAACTCTATGATTCTATAGAGGGGGTGCACCGGCTGAAAAGGAAACCGCAACTTGTTCATTTACTGGGAAACAAATCCCGCTGAATTCTACTGGGTTAACGTCACATACATGGATGCAACAGTGTGAGCTCTACCTGCCCTGAATGCTCTTCCAAGACGAGCTTCAAGCTGGTTCAGAAACTTACCACATGGTGACAATTGAACTCCTTCATCACGGAGGCCTCGTTCAGAAACTCAATCCGTTCGCGCATGCTCGCCGACTCGTTGACAGTCTTAATGGCAACCCGGGTCTCCAGCTCATCTTTAACCACGCCCTTCGCGATTCCCTCATACACCATCCCGAAGGAGCCCTGCCCCAGCTCTCGGCACATGGTGATCTTCTCCCGGGGCACTTCCCACTCGTCCGGTACATAAACTGCAAGGAAATCGCAAAGGAACATTTCACACAAAGCTGCCTCATACAGCATCAGACCATCTGTCCGTAAGAGTCAGCACTGTCCACCGAACTGGCAGCAGCTCTCCGGGGTCTTCAGCAAGAGGTCTTTCACATCCCTTATTGCCTGCCCCTTTTAAAGAGAGATGAACTCGAATTTAACCTGAGACCTTCTGCGTGCAAAACAGATGATCTACCGCTGAGCCATGGCCTCTCCCTGAAGCTTCCAGCCGTAGCCTGAGAGCTATGAGCAAAGCCACAATACTGACAGGATCAATCGTTTCCTCCCCAGTCATGAAACAAAACAGAAGCCTAGCGGCACCTTAAAAGACTAACAACACTTATTGCAGCATGAGCTTTCGTGAGTCAGAAGTTACTTCTTCAGATGCTGAGAAGAATCCTTTTTCACACTGAGAAGGAAGGAGCTGGGGGCAGAGAGAGGCTTGGGGTGAATCCCTTAATAATTTTTCAGGTGTGATTCTCTGCAGGACAGACTGAAACAGATTAGGCTGTGACACACTGGGGATGATGAGAGGTTCTAGCCCAGGGGCGGCCAAACTTGCTTAATGTAAGAGCCTCATAGAATAAATGGCAGATGTCTGAGAGCGGCAAGACATCAGATGTTTGAGAGTTGTGAGACAAGGGAGGGAGGAAGGAAGGCAAATAGATGGAGAGAGAGGTGGAAAGAAAGCAACTTTAATGCATTCTCCAAGCTGCCAGCTGGCTTGGCGAAGTGATTTAGAGAGAGAAATGCCTTCACCAAGCTGGCTGATGGAGCAGCCGGGGCTTCAAGAGCCACACAATATGTGTGAAAGAGCCACAATTGGCTCCTGGGCCACAGTTTGGCCACCCCTGGTCTAGCCTCTCTCTCCCTAATGGGGAACAGAAAAACAACAAATGTAATTAAGAAGGATAAATGATGATTCATATCTTACAAAGGGAGCTTTTGAAAACTTATAACCCTGAACATATTTTGTTGGTCTTTAAGGTGCTACTGGACTCAGTTTGGTTCAGTTTTATTATGGTCAGTGCCCAGATCCAACTGACAAGAATTGAAGAAGAAGAATTGCAGATTTCTATCTCGCCCTTCTCTCTGAATCAGAGACTCAGAGCGGCTTACAATCTTTTATATCTTCTCCCCCCACAACAGACACCCTGTGAGGTGGGTGGGGCTGGAGAGGGCTCTCACAGCAGCTGCCCTTTCAAGGACAACCTCTGCCAGAGCTATGGCTGACCCAAGGCCATACTAGCAGGTGCAAGTGGAGGAGTGGGGAATCAAACCCGGTTCTCCCAGATGAGAGTCCGCACACTTAACCACTACACCAAACTGGACAATAACATTATCAGATACACAGGTATTTTAAGTTAAGCTCCATTTAAAACAGAAATAGAAAATTTAACCAAAATATAGATAAAATTGCATAGTAGAAAGTGAATAAAATATAAAATACATAAAATAACATCACAGATAACCATATTTAAAATTTGAACATGGAATCTAAAAATCAAGAACTATCTCATAGCCCTTGTGATCAGTGGACTCAAATCTTGCTCTTCTGAAGCCTAAGAAAATTGTCGCAACCCTACCATAAAACGCCAATAAACGATTTGTCATTATACCCCTCGTTTTTTAAATTACTCAACTGTGTTGTAAAACTGTCCCATTTCAGTATTCCCTTTTCCTCCCCTTTCTTTTTATCATCTGTATAAAGAGCTCTAATAAGATGTTATAAAACCTAAAATTGCCCCATTTTGCAGAATAAGATCCAGTCCTAAGGCCACATAGTAAAGTCTACGAAACTGTGTTTGGGATGGGGGCAAAGCGATTAGGAGCGAGGCCCCTGGAGGGCTCCTATCAGGACCCCATGCCGGCTTTTAAACTTTTGTGAGCCCCTCGGAAAGGTCACACATTCCAGGTGTCTGTAAAAAGTTGACGCTTATTCACTTTAGAGAAGAAGACTGCAGATTTATGCCCTTCTCTCTGAATCAGAGTCTCAGAGCAGCTTACAGTCTCCTATACCTTCTCCCCCCACAACAGACACCCTGTGAGGTGGGTGGGGCTGAGAGAGCTCTTCCAGAAGCTGCCCTTTCAAGGACAACCTCTGCCAGAGCTATGGCTGACCCAAGGCCATTCCAGCAGCTGCGAGTGGAGGAGTGGGGAATCAAACCTGGTTCTCCCAGATAAGGGTCTGTACACTTAACCACTACGCCAGACTGGCTCTCTGCAGCCTCTCTCCAACTTACGTGGCTCTTCCTCCAGCTGCATTCAAGACCAGCAGAACCTTAGAGGTGAACAAGATTATCCCAGAAGCTCTTTGAGAGCTTCTACCCCACGGAACTTGCAGAGACTGGCTCTGTTCCGAGAGCAGGGGGGCTGGGCTCGTTCGTTCACCGGCCAGTCCCATTTTATCCTAACAGCAACAGCCCTCCGTAGTATTTTATTTTATTTATTTATTTTAACCAATTTCTTTCCTGCTCCCATAGTCACAAGCAGGGGTCTAGGAGGGTTCCAACAATTCACGCATCATGTAAATATAATGCAATTTAATATCACGCAGAGCATTAAAAAAAATACTATAAAACCCAACATTTCCTAGCCTAACAATTACTAAGTAGGTTAGGCTGAGAGCATGGCTGACCCAAGGTCTAATGTGGTGGTGCGGGTGTCCAGTTGCAGGGCTTTTCCCCTGGGCAAACACAGTGGACCGGCGTTCCGGAACTTCTTTGTGGAAACAAAATGTGTTTCTCCTTCATTTCCCTCTTAAGAGTTCTGGCATGTCTTTTTCCAGGGTGGGGGAAGCCCTGCCCAGAACAATAAAGGGAAATAAGCTGCTGAAGGCACAGTTGATCCTTTTGGAATTAAGGGAAGGAAAAATGGAAAGGGGGCCTTTCTCCCGTTTCCCTTCATCTGCCATCTTCGGAGAAAAGGAACAGAGAGCGTCTCTACCCCTTCAAAGGGTTTCATGATCCCGATTTAATTTGTTAGAGATAGTTCACTCTGAAAAAAGAAACTGGAGTAACAAGCGCCAGGGCTTTTTTTGTAGCAGGAACTCCTTTGCGTATTAGGCCACACCTGATGTAGCCAATCCTCCAAGAGCTTACAGGGCTCTTAGTACAAGGCCTACTGTAAGCTCTTGGAGGATTGGCTACATCAGGGGGTGTGGCCTAATATGAAAAGGAGTTCTTGCTACAAAAAAGAAAGAAAAGAAAAGCCCAGACAAGCGCTAACTTTACAAGAACAAAAAGCTGCAGAAATGCTTCTTTCATTGTTTCCTTTCTATGTGGCTCAACTGCTGAAAGAGAAGTCCCATCTTTCCAGTGGGTCAAACAAAGCTGTGCCAAATGCCACAGCTGGTTCTGCCCAAACTACCACCACCCCTGTTCAAAGCCACTGCTGAGGATGTGTCAAACTTCAGGAGTCACTTACCATCTGAAGCACTGAAATATTCCGGGTTCACAGATGCATACAGCACTCCATTTCCCAGCCTGTCACTGTTCCTGTTAAAATACAAGGGGGTATTTCCTTACTTTAACACCCAGATCAAAACAAGAAAGAGAGAGAGAGAGAGAGCAGGCACAACACTTCAGGTCTATTTTAGCTTTCTCACTTGAACGTGTTTCACGACCTGCTTCAGAAAACACAAACACATGCCCCAACAGTGGCATCTGAAGGTGGAGGTGTGAAAAATCAGCTGTTTCCTTCCTGTATATCCAAATGACTCATTTCTTAAACTGATTAAATTACAGAACAGTAGCAGGGCAGCGACAAAAAGGGGGGAGGAAAATGAACTGGTTCCCCCCCAAAATGACTTCATCTTGCTTTGCCTTTGACCCCAACTGGCTTTTTGTTGCCTCAAGTTCTTTGAGGAACTAAACTGCGGAAGAATGGATGGACGCAGCGAAATTGCTGCTGACTGCATGGCCAATCTGTAGGACATTTATGACATTTCCACCGTTCAGATATCACACCCTGAAAACCAAGGAAGGGCTAAAAAACTAATATCAGAAAATACTGGTACTGGGGTGAATCCACCCTGAAAAAGGCTGCAGATTTATACCCCGCCCTTCTCTCTGAATCAGAGTGGCTCACAATCTCCTATATCTTCTTTCCCCACAACAGAGACCCTGCGAGGTGGGTGGGGCTGAGAGGGTTCTCACATCAACTGCCCTTTCAAGGACAACTCTTGGGAGAGCTATGGCTAACCCAAGGCCATGCCAGCAGGTGCAAATGGAGGAGTGGGGAATCAAATGTGGCCAAGTGCAAAGTAATGCACATTGGGGCCAAGAATCCCAGCTACAAATACAAGTTGATGGGGTGTGAACTGGCAGAAACTGACCAAGAGAGAGATTTTGGGGTCGTGGTAGGTAACTCACTGAAAATGTCAAGACAGTGTGCATTTGCAATAAAAAAGGCCAACGCCATGCTGGGAATTATTAGGAAGGGCATTGAGAACAAATCAACCAGTATCATAATGCCCCTGTATAAATTGATGGTGCGGTCTCATTTGGAATACTGTGTGCAATTCTGGTCACTGCACCTCAAAAAGGATATTATAGCATTGGAAAAAGGCCAGAAAAGGGCAACTAGAAGGATTAAAGGGTTGGAACACTTTCCCTATGAAGAAAGGTTAAAACGCTTAGGGCTCTTTAGCTTGGAGAAACGTCGACTGCGGGGTGACATGATAGAGGTTTACAAGATAATGCATGGGATGGAGAAAGTAGAGAAAGAAGTACTTTTCTCCCTTTCTCACAATACAAGAACTCGTGGGCATTCGATGAAATTGCTGAGCAGTCAGGTTAAAACAGATAAAAGGAAGTACTTCTTCACCCAAAGGGTGATTAACATGGGAATTCACTGCCACAGGAGGTGGTGGCGGCTACAAGCATAGACAGCTTCAAAAGGGGGTTAGATAAAAATATGGAGCAGAGGTCCATCAGTGGCTATTAGCCACAGTGTGTGTATATAATGTGTGTATATAATTTTTTTGGCCACCGCGTGACACAGAGTGTTGGACTGGATGGGCCATTGGCCTGATCCAACATGGCTTATCTTATGTTCTTATTTAAACCCGGTTCTCCCAAATAAGAGTTCGCGCACTTAACCACTACACCAAACTGGCTTTCTGCAGCCTGCAAGAGTTTCTCTCCAACTCACGTGGCTCTTCCTCTAGCTACATTCAAGACCAGCAGAACCTTAGAGGTAAACAAGATTATCTGGGCAGAAGGTGTTAACTCTTTGAGAGCTTCTACCCCATGGAACTTGCAGCGACAGCTAAACTGACTTCTTGATTACAGAAAAGACAATTACATTTATAGCTAACTGAAAACACCTTATGGATTTTTTTACATGAAATGGAAAAAAGGTTTACTGATGATTTATAATTCTGAAAAATAACAGGGCATGAAATGGATTAATAGATAAGAGAGAGGAAGGGCTTTTTTGTAGCAGGAACTCCTTTACATATTAGGCCACACCCCCCCAATGTAGCCAATCCTCCTAGAGCTTACAGGGCTTACTGTAAGCTCCAGGGAAGACTGGCTACATCAGGGGAGCATGGCCTAATATGCAAAGGAGTTCCTGCCAGAAAAAAAAAGCCCTGAACAGATGCTTTTTAAAAATGTTCCTATGTACAGAATGAACAGATAATTGAGTTGTACCAGTTGTAGATGAAAATCAATATATATTTTTTGTTGTTCTCTTTATGGCTTTTCTTAATTCTAAATCTTGTGTACTCTTTTTTTATGTAGTTTGTTTAAATCTTAATAAAAACTCATTGAGAGACAGTGTGTATTGCGTGTATACCCTGAAAACCTTGTTGGTCTTTCTGATGAAGGGGGCGTTCACCCTCAAAAGCTTATCTCCCCCCACTCCTCAAAATCTCTCAAGGTGCTCAAATCTGGCTTTTCTACTACGGACCAATTCAATTTCCTCCAGTGGATCCATTCCCAGAAACAGAAGTGGTTTCCTGCTCACTGACACCAGTTGTCAGCAGACACATCCACACACAGACGGACGGATATTGTGCTACTACTGGGATACTGGAATTGATGATGATGATGATGATGATATTGGATTTATATCCCTCCCTCCACTCCAAATCGCAGAGTAGTTCACAATATCTCCCTCCCCCACAACAGACACCCTTGTGATGTGGGTGGGGCTGAGAGGGCTCTCATGGCGGCTGCCCTTTCAAGGACAACCTCTGCCAGAGCTCTGGCTGACCCAAGGCCATTCCAGCAGGTGCAAGTGGAGGAGTGGGGAATCAAACCCGGTTCTCCCAGATAAGAGAGCTATGGCTGACCCAAGGCCATTCCAGCAGCTGCAAGTGGAGGAGTGGGGAATCAAACCCGGTTCTCCCAGATAAGAGAGCTATGGCTGACCCAAGGCCATTCCAGCAGGTGCAAGTGGAGGAGTGGGGAATCAAAGCCGGTTCTCCCAGATAAGAGAGCTATGGCTGACCCAAGGCCTTTCCAGCAGGTGCAAGTGGAGGAGTGGGGAATCAAACCCGGTTCTCCCAGAGAAGAGTCTGCACATTGACCCACCACACCAAACTGGTTCTCTTTATTTGTGAATTGACTGCAATTGGATTGGCCCATCCACAGGAAACCGCAGCTGCACGGGAGGGCTGTGGCACAAGGCACTGCAGTGTCCATCTGCACACATCTGCAGCCTACCCCACAAACACTCCTTTAATACACCACGGTTCTCAGAAGATGAATTGCGCAGCTTTGCTTTAGCATTTTAACTTGGGGGGAGAGGAATAGCCTCAAGCGCAAACTTGCCCAATTCAACCCCAAGAAAGTTCCATCACAGGCCAGCCCTCACCTCTTTTTGTTGCAGACGTAAAGCATTATCAGCACGCCCCCAATGACGAGCAGGACAGCAATGGGGAGGACGATGATGAGATGCAGGAAATTCCCATAGTCTGGGGCTGCAGCCGTTGAAATGAGAGAGACGAGAGAGCATCGTTATTATAGGGAGCCGCCAGTGTGCAGGTGCTGCGTTGCCAACCTTTAGGTGGGGCCTGGACACTTCTCAGAGTTACAGCAGATCTCCAGTCAATCAAGATCAGTTCCTCCAGAGGAAACGGCTGCTTTGGAGGGTGAATTTTATAGCACTGTACCCTGGCTAAGATCTCTCCCTAGGCTCCACCCCCCACCCACCCAAATCTCAAGGAACTTGAGTTGGCAACTCTAACAAGAAGGCAGATTTCTGCCTCAAGAACCATACCTTCTGAAACTGGAGTCAAAGGAAACAAAAAGAGGAGAGAGATGGGAAGCAACAGGGGAGAATATACATTTATACATGATATACAAACACACATGGTAGTTACCTACCCATCTATCCAGGAAGGAAGGAAGGCTTATTCCTACCAGCCAATCAGCATTCTCTCCAAACCATTAATTGCTTGGAAGCTCCATGGCTAAAAAGTGGGTAACTCAGCTTAAGTCTGTGTTGTTAGAAGAGCAGCTATCACAATGACTAGCCAGATGCTCCAGGGTCAGTCACAGACAGACCCAGTCACCTCCTGTGGGTCGTTAGCATCCGGTCACCACTGAGATCGCGACCAACCACAGGGGTTTTGTTCCACAGGGGATTACTCACTCGGCAACAACAGACCTTCCAATCTGCACAAAAATCCCGCTTCCAAGTCCCCCTCCCTCCAAGAAAAAAACCCAGTTTTTAGAAAATCCTTACGCTTGGGCTGGACGTAGAAAGAGATGGGTTCAGTCCAGGATCCATTCCCCGAAAGAGAAGTCGCTTGGACTCGAACGGAATAATTTCCAGGACTTAAATGCATCAGTTTGGCTCCCCCGTGCTTCTTATACTCCTGCCTGGAAATACATTCCCCTTTCTCCTGGGGAAGGAGGAGACAGTGTGAGAGAGAGAGAGAGGATTCCTATTGGCGTCTTGGGTATGCGGGGCATCGAAACTAAAATCATTCTATTTCTGCTGAGCTGTTTGCAGAGGGCGTAACACTACCCTGAACTTATGTCCACAAGCACAAGAGCTATGAGTGTGTTGATGGGTCCCCCACCCCCCACAACCGCATGGCGTGATCTGCCCAAAGCAAAGAGCTAGGCCTGGCTTTCCAGCCTCTCAGCGGAGCCAGAGGTGCTTCAGAAGAACCTGGGAAGTATCACCTTTGGGTCTGCACAGCACCCATATGGAAACGTATGCCTCTCGGCATGCTCGGCTTGCAACTTCTCAGTGCTCTGTGGCTGGCCCCGGTGCTCAGCGGCGGCCACTTCTAAAGGCATCCGCTCCCTCTGATGAAACTCCCAGATGTTCCAAGGTGGGGACCACCAACACCCAATGGCCAAAGCTGCGGCCAGAGCAGTTAGGACTCTAAAAAGCCCTCTTTACCTCTCCTCCGACTGGCCCGTATTTGATTTCGTACGTGAGGATCAACCCATTGGGGTTCGGAGGTTCTGGCCACTTCAAATAAATCACGTTTTCTTCCTTCGCTTCCCACGTTACTGGTCCTGGAATGTCGTCGGCTCCGGCTGTGAAAACACACCCAAGGAGTTGATGCAATTCGTAGTAGGTGCCATCTAGGGCAATTGCTAGATTGGTACAGTCCAAGCAGGTTTTTCAATATCACCAAGACCCCTCCCTCGAGCAAAGCAAAAAACAAACAAACCACATTTCCAAAACTATGTCTTCTTTAACAGACATTCTGCAATAAGGTGCACCAGTAAAGCCCATTCAAACAGACCAGGAGTGGCCAAACTGCAGCTCGGAAGCCACATGTGGCTCTTTCACACATATTGTGTGGCTCTTGAAGCCTCTACTGCCCTGTTGGCCAGCTTGGAGAGGGCATTTCTCTCTTTAAATCTTTCTCCAAATCAGCCAGTAGCGTGGAGAACGCATTTGAAGTAGCTTTCTTTCCACCTCCCTCCCTCCCTCCTCCCCCATCTATTTGCCTTCTTTACGGCTCTCAAACATCTTGACGTTCAGGTCTTGCGGCTCTCAAACATCTGAAGTTTATACTATGTGGCTCTTACATTAAGCAAGTTTGGTCACCCCTGAAATAGAACATCAGAGACAATGGATCCCAGGTCTTGATCGCTGACTTGAGAATCTCTTATTCTCCCTTGCTGGATACAGAAGTCTGTGTCTCTCGGAGGCCATCCCGACGCTCCCCATGCAAAGGCAGCCACACAACTCTCTTCACGCGCACTGACACACACAGCGCAAGTGAACTCCAGGAAACCAGAGGAACAAGTGAACACCTGCAAGAAATGTCAACTCGTGGGCAACCCCTTCCTCCCTTGGAGAGCCAGTTTGGTGTAGTGGTTAAGTGTGCGGACTCTTATCCGGGAGAACCGGGTTTGATTCCCCACTCCTCCACTTGCACCTGCTGGAATGGCCTTGGGTCAGCCATAACTCTGGCAGAGGTTGTCCTTGAAAGGGCAGCTGCTGTGAGAGCCCTCTCCAGCCCCACCCACCTCACAGGGTGTCTGTTGTGGGGGAGGAAGGGAAAGGAGATTGTGAGCCGCTCTGAGACTCTTTGGAGTGGAGGGCGGGATATAAATCCAATATCTTCATCTACCTCACAGGGTGTCTGTTGTGGGGGAGGAAGGTAAAGGAGGTTGTGAGCCGCTCTGAGACTCTTCGGAGTGGAGGGTGGGATATAAATCCAATATCTTCTTCATCTTCTTCTTCCTTAAAATTATCTAAGAAACTCTGCTCAAAGATCCTTGTTTCTTTAAGGAGAGCAAATGCTCCAGGCTGCCAAAGGCAAGTTCCCTTCTCTGCACTGTCAGATGCTAAGCAGGTCGCGGTCTTGGTTTATGCTTGGATGGGAGGCCACCGAGGAAATCGAGGTTTGCTACACAGAGGCAGGCAACGGCAAACCCCCTCTGAACCTCTCTTGCCTTGAAATCTCAGCAGGGTCCCCGGAAGTCAGCGGCAACTCAGCAGTGCTTTCCACCACCATCAACACATCATAAAAATAAAGAAGTGAAAAGGCATACGACAACCTGTAAGACTGCCTGTTGAGCAGGGCAACACCCAGACACGATGGGAAACTGCTTCGCGGCTGCCTTCTCTGGTCTGGATGGTAACAGTGCAGTGAGGTGTAGCTTTGCCAATCCATTAAGAAGAAGAGATTGGTTTTATACCCCGCCATTCGCTACCCGAAGGTGTCTCAGAGTGGCTTTCAATCTCCTTTCCCTTCCCCTCCCCACAACAGAAGGTTAAAGGAGTTTAGCCTGGAGAAGAGGCGGCCGAGAGGTGACATGATCACCATCTTCAAGTACTTGAAGGGCTGTCATAGAGAGGTTGGTGTGGGATTGTTTTCTGCGGCCCCAGAAGTTAGGACAAGAACCAATGAGGTGCCATTAAATCAAAAGAGTTTCTGACTCAACATTAGGAAGAACTTCCTGACCGTTAGAGCGGTTCCTCAGTGGAACAGGCTTCCTCGGGAGGTGGTGGGCTCTCCTTCCTTGGAGGATTTTAAACAGAGGCTAGATGGCCATCTGACAGCAATGAAGATCCTGTGAATTTAGGGGGAGGTGTTTGTGAGTTTCCTGCATTGTGCAGGGGGTTGGACTAGATGACCCTGGAGGTCCCTTTCAAATCTGATTCTATGATTTTAACAGACACCCTATGAGGGAGGTGGGGCTGAGAGAGAGCTCTCCCAGAAACTGCTCTTGAGAGGAATAACTTTGAGAGAACTTGTGACTTGACCCAAGGCCACTCCAGCAGCTGCAAGTGGAGGAGTGGGGAATCAAACCCGGTTCTCCCAGGTAAGAGTCCGCACACTTCACCACTGCACCAAACTGGCTCTCTTTATTTGCAAATTTATCGTGTGTTCTGCGATGCTTTGCCAGCTAGAGCTGCTTTGAACACAAATAAGAATGGAATACTTTTATTATGTTAAAGAACTTGTATTCTTAATGAAGTCAAGTCCACCGTACCTTCTGGCATGGTTCTGGCTGAGACAAAATTTGCAGCGCTGCAGCCCAAGGTCAGAGCTTCGTGGTTGCAGCTGTGGATGTCAATGCGGTAGACCGTGAACGGAAGCAAGTGGGAGATGACGGTCAGTTCCCTGCCCTCCACCTTGGTTTCAAAGAAGGGGTACTCAATGTCGCCCTCTTCCACATCTGACGTGTTGGCAAAGCGTTCTGGGACCGTCACATTCTTGCCCTTGGCGCCCAGAGTTGAGTTTGCGACTCTAAACAAGTCCCTTCGCTTCCGGTCGTGCCTGGAAAAAAAGAAACGGTAGATTAGCATCTCGCTGAATCCAACAGAGACTCTTCGCTCACCAGAGAAACAGAAAGGAGATGGCTATGTCAGCTAGCACTATGCATGTAGCATGAGGTGAGGGAAAAGCCTACAAAACTTTCAGATACTTTTAAGCAAGGCAACAAACCACCTAATAAAAATGCAGATCTTTTCTTTGGATGCTTGTAAGGAACGGAGGTCGGGTATGTTGGGACCAGGTTACCCTTTTGATAAGATGCCTAGCTTGGTTTTTTTCTTTTAATGCAGTTTTTCCTATTTT
This sequence comes from Heteronotia binoei, assembly GCF_032191835.1. Lineage (NCBI taxonomy): Eukaryota > Metazoa > Chordata > Lepidosauria > Squamata > Gekkonidae > Heteronotia > Heteronotia binoei. The sequence goes on from NC_083241.1 coordinate 11,402,687, forward strand.
GTATTCCATTGTCCCAGAAGGTCAGAACAGAAGCAAGAAGCTGAAATTAAACCAAGAAGAGTTTTTGGCTAAACAACAGAACTTCGTAACAGTTGAAGAGGTTCCTTGGTGGGACAGGCTTCCTCGGGAGGCAGTGGGTTCTCCTTCTTGGGAGGTGTTGAAGCAGAGGCTAGATGGCCATCTGACAGCAATGCTGATTCTGTGACTCACTGTGAATTTAGGCCAAATGCAAGAAGCAGGGCAGGAAGGAGTGAGGCAGTACACAGCTCTGGAGGCCCTTTGTATATGCACAGGATAACACTGATCACCACAAGTAAAGACTTAAAAAAAAAAACCCTTCAAACATGCTTAAAACATTAGCACTCATTGGCCTTAAAGGTGCTTTCTTTGTATCTCACCCATGGGATCCAGGGAACTGGGCAAAGGAAGCTCTGGCTATTTCCTTCCCTCCCCAGGGGACCAGAAGGGGGAGAAGCCTCAGCCAACAGAGGGAACAGAGGCTTGGGTATCTCTGCTGTGTAAGTGAGAGAGCATGGCAAAGCGAGCTCTCCTTTCCCCCTTCCTTCCCAAGGCAGGAGCCTCAGCCAGTGGAGAAAATAGAGGCTTTGCTCTGTGCCTCCTGTGCAATTGAGCAAGCCTTGCAAAACAAACTGCAATGCAGAAGGAAGCAAGAGAGAGGGAGAAGGAAGCAGACGACAGCCAATCGCTTGGGGGGCTGAGAGGATCCCTCGGGGGCATGATTCGGCCCCCGGGCCGCATGTTTGACAACCCTGATTTAACAAGAGCTGTGTTGACACTCAAATTATTTCCCCCTTTGCAGGATAATGGGGGTGTAGGGAGATGACAGACAGACTTGTGAATGTAACAGGTTGCTCCCATGTGCCCCACGGAGAAATCTCACCCAGGTCATACTCTTGTATTTCCCTGACAGGAAATTCCAAGTTGTACCTCCCAACCGCTAAGGAATCTCCACAAGCACTGAAAAGAAAAACACACCAGCTGGAAAGGGGAGCTGAGCAAAGGAGGAGGAAATAAGCAGAGACCGAGAAGATTCACATGAGCAGACTGCTCTCGCTTAACTGTCTCTCTGCAAACTCCCATCTGTGGATTGTGCTGATGGCACAACGCCTACAGGTATACTTCCCCAATATAAAAGATTTTAAAAACCCCCTCAACCTATGCAAATCCCATTAAAAAAAAAAAGATTTGGTAATACACCTAAGAAGAGTCCTGCTAGATCAGACTAGTGATCCATCTAGTGCAGGGATGGCCAAACACATGGCCCTTTCACACATCTTGTGTGGCTCTCAAAGCCTCCACCACTCTGACAACCGGCTTGGAGAAGGCATTTCTCTCTTTAAATCACTTCTCCAAGCCAAGCCAGCCAGCGGCATGGAGAATTCATTTAAAGTTGCTTTCTTCCCACCTCTTCCTTCCTCTTCTCCCCCCCCCCCATCTATTTGCCTTCCATCCTTCCTGTCCGTTGACTCTAAACATCTGACGTTCATGTCTTGCGTCTCTTAAACATCTGATGTTTATTCTGTGTGGCTCTTATGTTAAGCAAGTTTGGTCACCCATGATCTAGTCCACACCTGTGTGTCACACAGCGGCCAACCAGTTATTCTGAATTTTCAGCAACTGGGCATAGAGGCCAAGGCCGTTCTATGGTGTTGGATCTAGACTCTGGATTTCAGAGATCTACTGATTCTGAATGTGGAGGCTTCCTTTAGTCACCATGGCAAATAGTCATAGATGGACCTCTATTCTATGGATCTAACCCCCTGGGGTAACCCATGAAAAAGAGAGCAGTGAAATCCAGGGTCTTTCTGGAAGTAATTGGTCGAAGGGCATCAGCAACCTTGGCGGATGGGCACGCATATCAGATCGCCACTGGCCAGCTCTGGTGAAGGAGAGGTCAGGGCTGGGAGGTGACACTATGTGAGTGGTCCCGGAAAAATGAGAGGAAGGTCAATGAGGAAGAATAAGAGGAAAAGGAAAACCAGGTGAGAAAAGTAGAGACAGAAGATGAACAGGTGATATGCTGAAATGCCAACTGTGCTAGAGAGGTGACCATTACCTCTTGGGTTTTGGATTTTAATAAGAGGGGGAAGGAGGGGATATTAACAGGCGTCTTTAAGAAAAATTTATCACATTTCAAGCAGATTCCAGCACACACTGCTCTGCTCTCCAATTCCAAAGGCTGAAAACCCCCCCAAAATGGCTTCAGTTAACAAGCAAAGCATTTTTTTTTTTTTTTGCAAAGCCAGGTAAATTACCCACTGAATCACTTAATCATTTAATAGACTGCTCAAAGGAGAAAACATATGCGGAAATCTACTGGTTGCTTCATCTATGAACCTCTCGCAGATGAGAAGGTTTTCACTTTTCAATTAGCCTTTTGAAGTGTGAAAGAAACCACGGCCAAGAAGGTGCCTCAAGGGTGCTGCTTCATTATTTACTTTCATCGGCACCCTCCTGCCTTTCTCCCCAGCGGGGACCCAAAACAGCTTACATCAGCTATCCTCTCTTCCATTTTACCCCCACGACAACCCTGTGAGGTAGGTCAAGCTTAGAGAATGCGACTGACCCAAGGTCAGCTTTCGAGCTTCCTTGGACAGTAGGAACTTGGGTCTCACAGATCCTGGGCTGACACTCTAACCACTGCACCACACTGCTTAAGAAGGGCAAAACACACACACACAGGAAATGACTAATGCCAAAAGACTGCAAAAAGGAACCATGGGAAGATGGTGTTGCACTCGGGTGGCACGCTCCTGACCTTACACAAAGCAGCAAAACCCAGGTTGTGGCTGAAACGTGCCCTGGAAGGACCGCCTTACCTGGGCAGAAAGATGGCGTTGTGGAGGTAGTTCTCAAAGACTTTGCGGTACTCCGCCTCCTCCTTCTCCGCTTGCTTGTCCGCCTCCGTCTTCGGGCAGGCGCAACAATGGCTTTTCTCCCCCTCGGAACCCTGCGGCTTGGTTGGCTCGGTGGCTTCCTCGGTGTCGAACGTCCCGTCGGAATGTCTCCGAATGGGGACTTTACCTTCAGAAGGAGATGAAGGATAAGAGCTGAAAGAGCTGCACTGGCTACCTGTTGTGTTCCGAGTTCGCTTCAAGGTGTTGGTATTGACCTTTAAAAGCCCTTTATGGTCAGGGACCTGCCTATCTACAGGACTGCCTTTCTCCATATATTCCCCAGAGAGCACTGCGTTCAGGGGCAAAAAACTTACTGTCCGCCCCCGGACCAGAAGAAGCCAGGTTATGTGTGACAAGATCGAGGGCTTTTTCGGTGGCAGCACCAGAACTTTGGAATACCCTTCCGGAAACCATAAGGGCCCTGCGAAATCTGTCTGCGTTCCGCAGGGCCTGTAAGACCGAATTGTTCAAGCAGGCCTTCGATGCTTGAAGGAAGGAGGGCTGCCACCGGGACATCACATAGAATGCTGGGGATCGCTGTTCGGAAATTCAATGCCGCCTATACTGAACTGATGCAGCACCACAGAATGGTTTTAAAAATTGACATATGTTTTAAAAATTGAAATATGTAAATTATGGCTTTATATGTTTTATTGGTTTAATTGTATTGATATGATGTTGTGAGCCGCCCCGAGTCCGCTTGCGGAGAGGGCGGCATATAAGTTGAACGTAATAAATAAATAAATAACAACGCAAACAATTGGAAGGAGAGGAACAGACACCTGGACACCCACCGAGAAGAACACACCACAACCTTCACACGAAGATGATGATGATGATGATGATACTGGATTTATATCCCGCCCTCCACTCCGAAGAGTCTCAGAGCGGCTCACAATCTCCTTTACCTTCCGCCTCCACAACAGACACCCTGTGAGGTGGGTGGGGCTGGAGAGGGCTCTCACAGCAGCTGCCCTTTCAAGGACAACCTCTGCCAGAGCAATGGCTGACCCAAGGCCATTCCAGCAGGTGCAAATGGAGGAGTGGGGAATCAAACCCGGCTCTCCCAGATAAGAGTCCGCACACTTCACCACCACACCAAACTGACGAGGGGAGGGTCTCATACAAGGCACTGTGCTCAGGGCAGCTTCCCCTGGATGCAAAGGGTTATCTAAAGCTGCCCTGGGCTCTCACAGCTTGAAAAGGAGGCAGCCAAGCACTGAAGCTAGATCAGCGAGGAAGAGCCTCAGCAGCAACGAGTAAAAAGGGAACAGTTCTCAAATTCCAGCATCAGGAAGCAACATCAGGGGAAGGCTTCAGTCTCTGTGCCTTGTTTGTTGGATATCCAGAGGAACTGGTCGGCTACTGTGTGAGACAGGATGATGGACTATAGATAGACCAGTGGTCCACAATCCAGCAGAGCTCTTCTTATGTTTTTAGAAAGGTCTGGGCCTCTATGCCCTTTTTGTTGGCCCTGCAGTGGAAGTGGCTGGCCACTGTGGGATGAAGCTGGACTAGGTGGACCCCTGGTCTGACCCAGCAAGGCTCTTCTTACTTGTAGGAGCTCCAGTGTCCAAATAGTGCTTGCTGTTTGCATATTTACATGTCCTTTTGTATTGTTACGTATTTATACACATTCTAAAACCTATTTTAATGTTTTAAACGTTTTAATGCCGTGAGGGTCACCACCTTGGAGTCCGTATTTGGGTGGAAAGGATGCACAGAAATATTTTAAATGAAATCAAATAAACAAGTGGCCATGCGCTTTCCATTGCTGCACCATGAAAGCCCAGTCATGCTCATCTCTTCCACGTATCCCAAGACAGCTGAAGACCCTGAGCGACATGCACAGCGCAATGAGGAGACAGGATGGCATGTGCCACTTCGAACTTTTGGGGGGTGAGTGGGAAATACCATCGCCGCAACTCAAAAATGAAGCACGCAAGAGAGTTAAGCTGGAAGGCTGTATGGTTTGTTTATACATGTGTGTGTGTGTGCGCGCAGAATTTTTTTTCCTTTGAAAATGCACACACGCAATGCTGCGGAGATGCGTGTCCCACTTACAGCCTGAAACAGTACAGTCCATGCCTATCGCCAGGTCTCATTTTGGGCAGGAGCGAAGCTCTGGAACCTCTAAATTTTATATCGTGCTCTTTCTTTCTTACCCTCCTCTCCCCCCCACAAAAAAATACTTGCTTCTGGGCTCCATTGTTCAAACCCCCTGAGAGAATTTGAACTCTAGGATTTGACAAACTTTCTAACATTTTCCCCCACAAAAAAAATGGGAAAATAACCAAAACAATATGGATGGAAATCTTCCCCATGCCACTGTGGCCACATAGGAGAAAGTGATTTAAAAAGTACAGTGGGGGTAAGGTTTGATGATGACAATTCTAATTCAAGAAGCCTTTTGAGGTAGATGCTGAGCTGAAAAGAACTGAGTCCACCTTCCGGCGATGCCAGGGGTGGGTGGCATATGCAAATGAGTTGCGCTGATGAGCTCCGGCACCTCTTTTTCTTTGAAAGGACCCCACCTGTCGCTTTGTCTTCTGACCCCTTGCGGAGCCACGCCTGGGTGACTGGCAGCCATGTGCCACGAGCAACTTGAGCTGTGTGACTTCCCAAGATACAGAGTGCAGAAGGAGCCGCTCCCCCTTACCGTTGGCGCAGTAGTTGTGCTCGTACAGGTAGCTATCCTGCGGCTGCTGCTGCCAGCGGATGATATAGTAGGAGAGGTTGCCGTTGGGCAGGGTGGGGGGCCTCCACTTCACCACCAGCTCTGAGGAGGAATTGGACATCGAGCCCACGTCGAGAGGGATGGATGGCACTGTGGAGAGAGCGGGGAGGAAAAGGTACAGCCGAAAGGAAAGCATTAGAGAGAAATCTTCGTTTTCCTAAGCTGATTTGGTTCTCCACTGGAGGAAAAAAAGAAGCCAGATAAAAGGAAAATAAAATAAATGAACAAATCTCCCCATCAACCTGTCAAGACAGCCTCTGTCTGTCCATCAAACAGGGCCATGAAATCCCTTTCCCACACACACACACACACACAGACTGATTCCACAGTTGCTATTGCTCCACCCCCCAGACTTCTGCTTTCGTCAGATCAAGCAATCGATTTCCCTCTGATTGCTGTGCGGGTGCATTTTGATCCACAGTGCCCTCCAATTCCCCTCAGTTTCTTGCTCTTGTTTTTTGGAGATCCAGAAGCTGCGAGGGGAATTGGGAGGGAGCCGCAGATCAAAACGCAGCCCCTCAACAACTGGTGCGGAATTGAACGCTTGAGCTGGGGAAAGCAGAAGTCCAGAGGTGGAGCAACTGCTAGTGAGGAATCGGTCACATACACACACACCGCTGAGAAACTGGGGCTACAGAACTGAACACACATAAAAGAGCAGCACACAATTATGTGTATTCAGTGAGAAGTCAAGTGATACTTTCAGTGGTGTCAAACCCATTTGTTATGAGGGCTGCATCTGACATAAATGAGACCTTGCTGGGCCGGGCCGTGTGCAACGTTCCCTCTAAGCTGCAGAGTCTTGTGAGCAAAAATTCTTCTTTGTGAGCTACTGGCATTGAAGTTGGCAGCTACTGCATACATTATTGTGCTCTGGGGTCATCCTTCCTGAGCTAAGACAAAAATGTGTGAACTGGAGGCTAAGAATCTGTGAGCTATCTCACTTTCACTCAGCTTAGAGGGAAGCTGAACAAAAATTCTTCTTTGTGAGCTCCTGGCATTAAAGTTGGCAGCTACTGCATACATTATTGTGCTCTGGGGTCATCCTTCCTGAGCTAAGACAAAAATGTGTGAGCCGGAGGCTAAGAATCTGTGAGCTAGCTCACCCTCACTCAGCTTAGAGGGAAGCTGAGCAAAAATTCTACTTTGTGAGCTCCTGGCATTAAAGCTGTGAGCTACTGCATACATTATTGTGCTCTAGGGTCATCCTTCCTGAGCTAAGACAAAAATGTGTGAGCCGGAGGCTAAGAATCTGTGAGCTAGCTCACCCTCACTCAGCTTAGAGAGAACATTGGCCATGTGTGTCATAAAATACAATGCCAGGTAGCAAAGATAAAAACTTTATAAAGGACACAAAAACAAAGATTTTTTTTAAAAAAAACCTTAAGATGCTTAAAAGATTAGCATTCTTGCAATATTTTGTTTATTAACAGTTTCCGATAACTGACACCTTTTGCTCTGAATGATTGTATCAAAATCTGGAGACAATGTAAAGGCTAAAACTGTTTGGGGGTTTGTGTGTGTGTGCATTCCTTGTTCTCATCTCTACCGACTCATATGTACTCTGCATCTCTGAATCAATGGAGGTTGCATGAGACATCACAACTTCTGGCTATCGAGGCTGAAAAACCTTTCGCCCATCTCTCTATTATAAATGACCGGAGTGCTGATTAACATCCCGTTGGATGTGCTCACTGACTAAGAAGCAATTCCGGGACCCCCAAGGAAGCAACCGGACTTTGCATTCCCGGTGACTGTGCTTGCAGCCATGGCCGACTTCAGTCAAAATACTCCAGCACCCCTTTAAAAAGAGCATCATAAAAAGCATCCACTTCCCCCCACCCCATCCAAATTGTCTAAAAAATACTGCGATCAAACCCTATGGGCCAGCTTGCTAAATCAGTACCATCATAGTGAGGCACAAAACTTTGTGTCTTCACACTAAAGAAGATGATGATGATGATGATATTGGATTTATATCCTGCCCTCCACTCCAAATCTCAAGAGTCTCAGAGCGGCTCAGAATCTCCTTTATCTTCCTCCCTCACAACAGACACCCTGTGAGGTGGGTGGGGCTGAGAGAGCTCTCTCAGCAGCTGCCCTTTCGAGGACAACCTCTGCCCAAGCTATGGCTGACCCAAGGCCATGCCAGCAGGTGCAAGTGGAGGAGTGGGGAATCAAACCCGGTTCTCTCCCCACAACAGACACCCTGTGAGGTGGGTGGGGCTAGAGAGGGCTCTCACAGCAGCTGCCCTTTCAAGGATAGAGTCTCAGAGCGGCTCAGAATCTCCTTTATCTTCCTCCCTCACAACAGACACCCTGTGAGGTGGGTGGGGCTGAGAGAGCTCTCTCAGCAGCTGCCCTTTCGAGGACAACCTCTGCCCAAGCTATGGCTGACCCAAGGCCATGCCAGCAGGTGCAAGTGGAGGAGTGGGGAATCAAACCCGGTTCTCTCCCCACAACAGACACCCTGTGAGGTGGGTGGGGCTAGAGAGGGCTCTCACAGCAGCTGCCCTTTCAAGGATAGAGTCTCAGAGCGGCTCACAATCTCCTTTACCTTCCTCCCCCACAACAGACACCCTGTGAGGTGGGTGGGGCTGGAGAGGGCTCTAACAGCAGCTGCCCTTTCAAGGACAGAGTCTCAGAGCGGCTCACAATCTCCTTTACCTTCCTTCCTCACAACAGACACCCTGTGAGGTAGATGAAGATATTGGATTTATATCCCGCCCTCCACTCCGAAGAGTCTCGGAGCGGCTCACAATCTCCTTTCCCTTCCTCCCCCACAACAGACACCCTGTGAGGTGGGTGGGGCTGGAGAGGGCTCTCACAGCAGCTGCCTTTTCAAGGACAACCTCTGCCAGAGCTATGGCTGACCCAAGGCCATTCCAGCAGGTGCAAGTGGAGGAGTGGGGAATCAAACCCGGTTCTCCCAGATAAGAGAGCTATGGCTGACCCAAGGCCATTCCAGCAGGTGCAAGTGGAGGAGTGGGGAATCAAACCCGGTTCTCCCAGATAAGAGAGCTATGGCTGACCCAAGGCCATTCCAGCAGGTGCAAGTGGAGGAGTGGGGAATCAAACCCGGTTCTCCCAGATAAGAGAGCTATGGCTAACCCAAGGCCATTCCAGCAGGTGCAAGTGGAGGAGTGGGGAATCAAACCTGGTTCTCCCAGATAAGAGAGCTATGGCTAACCCAAGGCCATGCTAGCAGGTGCAAGTGGAGGAGTGGGGACGCAAACCCGGTTCCCCCAGACAAGAGATCGCACACTTAACCACTGCGCCAGACTGGCTCTCGTTTGGCTAAAGGCAGCCATGGTTTCCCCCTCCCTACCTGCAGCTTTGGTGCGGATGTAGACAATCTCACTCTTCGCGCCCTGAGCCGGGTTGTTTTCCATCATGGTCAGCGTCACCGCCTTGACATAAATGGCGTACTGAGTCCACGGCTTTAGCGCCTGCAGTAAAATCCCAGGATTCTCATCTTTCCCCGCGGGCAGATCGACGTCGACCATGTTCCAGCTGTTGGAGCCGCAAGCGTCCTGCCCATCGTACTCGGTCACGTTCTTGAAGGGTCTGAAACGGGGAAGCCGCAAAGTTTATTTCCTTGTAACCCGGTTGCTCTTAAAACTTTTAAAGAGTGGGCTGGGAGAATCTCACGCCGGCTTTTGCCCTATGAAACTGATCTTTATAGAAAGACAGAGTGGAGGATGCCAGCACATACAGGCAATAATGCTAAGAAAAGTTGAAGGCGGCTGGAAAGGAGGAAGTTCCAACGTTAGACGGATGGAGTCGATAAAGACAGCCACAGGGTTCGGTTTGAAAGGTACAAGCAAACTTTTGGTGGACAATTTTTAGAAGAAGGCGGCTGCAGATTTATACCCCACCTTCTCTCTGAATCAGAGACTCAGAGCGGTTTACAATCTATATCTTCTCCCTTCACAACAGACACCCTGTGAGATGGGTGTGGCTGAAAGGGCTCTCACAGCAGCTGCTCTTTCAAGGACAACCTCTGTAAGAGCTATGGCTGACCCAAGGCCATTCCAGCAGGTGCAAGCAATGTTCCCTCTAAGCTGAGTTAGTGTGAGCTAGCTCACAGATTTTTAGCCTCCAGTTCACACATTTTTCTTAGCTCAGGAAGGATGACCCCAGAGCACAATGATTCATGCTGTAGCTCACAACTTTAATGTCAGTAGCTCACAACTTTAATACCAGTGGCTCACAAAGACTCTGCAGCTTAGAGGGAACATTGCTTGCAAGTGGAGGAGTAGAGAGTCAAAACCAATTCTCCCAGATAAGAGTCCGCACACTTAACCACTACACCAGACTGGCCCACTAATCCACAGGATCATTGTTGAAAGTGACTTGAGGCCACAGAACAGAAACACATGCACAATTTTAAAAATTCAGCATCCAGGGCCTCAGCTGTTACAGAAAGACAAAAGAGCTCTCTGGTGTCAGCTTTTCCTTCTTACAAACAGGTTCACGAAGATGTTTTCTACTTTCTCTCGGGGGCAACAATTCCATGCTGCTAGCAGGCGACACCCCAGGACAAATCAAAGCAGGAAACCCGGCTCTCCCTTTCACATCATTTCTTGCCCTGCCCTGTCCCCTTTTACTGCTGAAATTAAAAGCGACCGGCAAGAGGTCTTGGACCAGAGGATGCAGTGATAGCCGCAGTCATCGGCAACTTTAAAAGGAGGGCAAAGTCCTTCTTCCTCACAGCTTCAAAATTTCTGGAAATGTTACATCTCTGGTTATGACCAAAGCCTCCACACACACACACACAAAACCCAGTAGCACAACACAAAAGTGTTGCGGCAGAAGGACAACCACAGGCCTTGAGATAAAAGAACAAACAGGCAAAGGGCTGAGGAGGAAAGAAAAATCTTAAACCCCACCCCCAAATGCCTACAAAATGCATTAACATTTTTAAAAGCCTCTTTTTTGTACGAGCGATAACAATTCCATTGTTCTCTTAATAGAACAGAAAGCAGCAAGGGAAGGGAAGGAACCCTGAAGAAACCTCAAGGTGCCCTTTCCACTTGCCACAGGTGGCATGGTAAGAACGTAAGAGAAGCCATGATGGATCAGGCCAATGGCCCATCCAGTCCGACACTCTGTGTCACACAGTTGTCAAAAAACCGAAGTGCCATCAGGAAGTCCATCAGTGGGGCTAGAAGCCCTTCCACTGTGCCCCCCCCCACCAAACACCAAGAATACAGAGCATCCCTGCCCCAGACAGAGAGTTCCAACAATACGCTGTGGCTAATAGCCACTGATGGACCTCTGCTCCACATGCTTATCCTGTCCCCTCTTGAAGCCGTCTATGCCTGTAGCTGCCACCACCTCCTGTGGCAGTGAATTCCACATGTTAATCACCCTTTGTGTGAAGAAGGACTTCCTTTTCTCAGTTCTAATCCAACTGCTCAGCAATTTCATTGAATGTCCATGAGTTCTCATATTGTGAGAAAGGGAGAAAAGGACTTCTTTCTCTACTTTCTCCATCCCACGCATAATCTTGTAAACCTCGATCATGTCACCCCGCAGCCGATGTTCCTCCAAGCTAAAGACCCCCAAGCGCTTTAACCTTTCTTCATAGGGAAAGTGGTATAGCCCCTTCTGATCAGCCCTCAGAATCTGAGCAGGGTCAGTACTTGGATGCGAGACCACCGAGGCAGGCTCTGCGGCAGAAGGCACTGGCCGACCCCTGCTGCTCATACCCCACCTCTGCTTCCAACTAGCTGGGGTCGCTTAAGTCAGCTGTGACTTGATAGCGCTAAAGTGCATCCCCCTCCCAAGCCGTAACTCCACCCCCAATGAGGTCAACGGGGTTTCCTAGGCAGGCATACTCACGCTTCTTTGTAATAAACGGTGAAGCTAATAAGATCTCGGTAGTCTTTGGGGCGGTAGTATTCCCACGTGAGCTTGATCCGATTCTTCACGGTGGTGTTGGAGACAAAATGCAGAATCTGGCTTTCGCCTGCAAACAACAAAGACAAAAACCCTTCACAAACAGCATAGAGGCTGAGGCCTTCCCCTGATGTTGCCACCTGGCTCTGGGATTGAGAGGCTTCGTGCCCTCTGAAGGTACAGGTTCCCCTCAGCCACCATGGATTTATTGTCAGAACTGGAAGAACTTCAATCGAGGCCCAAGACTTCGTTGCAAAAGTATAGGCGTTTATTGAGAACTACAATGCTGAAGGTACAGGATAACACTGATAACGAAGCTAGCATTGGTTACATTTTATGCGGTTGTAGCAGCAACAATAAAACGATCTTTCACACGGTCAGAGACGCTTGTCTGTTTCTCAGGGTCTGTTATCAGCGAGGGAGGATGGAGCCCTGCTGAGATGTCCTGGCCGGCTGGCTTCAAAGGCCACCTGCGGATGTTGACCAGAGGCTATCTGCCACCCTTCAGTGATCACAGGCTGCTTGGAATGCATGCTATTTTGGTTAGTGGCCTGGCACAGAGCACGGTGGGTTAGTATCTGGTTACAATATGGAGTCAGTTAGGCTAACAGCATACAGGAAAGTTACAAGTTCTGACATTTATCCTCCATGAATCTATTTATAAGAACATCAAAAGATCCCTGCTGAATCAGACCAGCAGTCCGTCTAGTCCAGCATCCTTTCTCACATACTGGCCAACCGGTTCCTCTGGATGGCTAACAACGGGGCACAGAAGAAGAAGATTATATTGGATTCATACCCCGCCCTTCACTCTGAATCTCAGAGCAGCTTACACTCTCCTTTACCTTCCTCCCCCACAACAGGCACCCTGTGAGGTGGATGGGGCTGAGAGAGCTCTCCCAGAAGCTGCCCTTTCAAGGACAACTACCAGAGCTATGACTGACCCAAGGCCATCCCAGCAGCTGCAAGTGGAGGAGTGGAGAATCAAACCTGGTTCTTCTCAGATAAGAGGCCGCACGCTTAACCACTACACCAAACTGGCTCTCTCGAGGCCAAGGCCTTCCCCAGTGTTGCCTCCTGGCACTGGTATTAAGCAGCTGACTGCCTCTGAGCAAGGAAGATCCTTTGTAGTCACCAGAGGGCTCAGTCTACCTGCTCACCATCTCTGAGGGATTGAACTAGGCTAGAACTGGGCCAAGGCCTATGGTTAGGCACCCTCCTGAGGCCACACACAAGCTGACCTGGGTCTAAGTGTCGTTGTTGTCTTTTCCTCTTACACAGCCTGAGGAAAACTGACACATGTGAAGGAGCTCTTTGATGTTAGTCCACATTACCACTTCGTACCAAAGTGACTCAGCCAACGCCACAGTGACTAAATACAGCTGGGTTGGATGTGCCTCAAGAAGGGCCACAAAGAGCACCACCCATCTTCCAGTCCTCAAAAAACCATCTGATTAATTGGATCTAGATCAGGGGTGTCAAACATGCAGCTCAGGGGCCAAATCAGGCCCCTGGAGGGCTCCTATCAGGCCCCTGAGCAACTGGCTGTCATCTGCTTCCTTCTCCCTCTCTCTTGCTTCCTTCTGTATCACAGCTTGCTTTGCCAGGCTCTCTCAATCGCACAGCAGAGCTACTGAGCCAAGCCTCTCTTCCTTCTATTGGCTGAGGCTCCCCCACACACACACACCGGGGAAGGAAAGAAAGAGCCAGAACTTCCTTTTGCCCAGTTCTGTGGATTCCATGGGAGAAATACAAAGAGAGCATCTTTAAGACCAACGAGCGCTATCGTTTTAAGCATATTTTAAGTTTAGGGGTTTGGTTTTTTTTAAATATGTTTGTCTGTGTTCTTTATAAAATTTATATCTCTGCTACCTAATCTCAAGCTGACATGGTCTGGCCCAACAAGATCTCATTTATGTGAGATCCGTCCCTCATAACAAATGAGTTTGACATCCCTGATCTAGCTGCCTTCAGCCCTCATAAGAAAAAAAGGTGGCTAAGAAATGTTTTAAATAAATAAATAAAAAGCAGGTGGCTTTGAGGGCTTTTTAAAAATAATAAAATAATCTTAATTATTTGGACTGAGCACTGCGAAGGCCAAATCAACCGGGCAAGGTTCCTTCCGTTGTGACTTTGTTTCCTAAAAAGAACTCTCACTCTCTGAAAAGAAGTGTTTATGCTCACTCCCACCCTGTCATACATACAGAGCCAGTATTTCTAAGCCCATTTAGCTTATTTGAGGAGTCTTTGTGTGGAGTGGGGAAAGCAAGGGAGGGACGGATATTGTTATAGCTTTTAAGAAGGAAGTCAAGATTGGCAAAGGATTCGGTGATGGAGGTGGTGAGAACAGCCCAGGCATCTGTAACAGCTCCAGGGTTTTAAAAAACCTTCAAGGCATTGAATAGGAACGCATGCCGCTCTATACACAAGGGCGTGCAGTGTGTGGGTTTGCACCCTGGGCCAAGAAAGGTGCCCCATCTGAGTAAGCAGAGGGTGCCACATTTTAGAGAGATGCTTTGATTTTATGCGTTGCCACCGTAAAAGATGACGCCTTCGAAAAAGAACTGAAGGGAGGGCCTGCCCCCTGCATAGAAAAGAACACAAATCAAGAAGATGACGACGATGATGATATTGGATTTATATTCCACCCTCCACTCTGAATCTATCATCAGAGTCTAAGAGTGGCTCCCAATCTCCTTTATTTTCCTTCCCCACAACAGACACCCTGTGAGGTAGGTGGGGCTGAGAGAGCTCTGACAGAAGCTGCCCTTTCAAGGACAACTCCTGCGAGAGCTATGGCTGACCCCAGGCCATTCCAGCAGCTGCAAGTGGAGGAGCGGGAATCAAACCCGGTTCTCCCAGATAGGAGTCCGTGCACTTAACCACTACACCAACCTGGCTCTAGCATGGTGTAGCAGTTAAAGCATCGGGCCAGGATCTAGGAGCCCCAGGTTTCAACTTCCAGTCCATGATGGAAGTCTACCGGGTGACTTTAGGCCAGTTGCATGCTCTCAGCTTAGCCTTCTTCACCAGGTTGTTGTGAGGGGAGAATGATGTTGTGAACTGCTCTGGGCCCCCGCTGGGGCAAAAAGCAGGATATGAGCAGCTGCAACAATGAGTCAAATAAATACAGATGGGCAATAGGCATGCATTTGTGGCTTTGAACTGGGGGAGGGTGTCTGCTTCCAAAAACTATGCAACTAAAAAAAAATGGACAAGGTTTCTAGGGCAGGTATGGCTGCCTGCAGACACAAGGAGCTCAGGTGATGAAGCAGAGAACCTTAATGTTAAACAAAAAAAGAATTGGGGGGGCTGATTAACAAAGCAAAAGTGGCCAGGCAGGCAAAGATGGTTGCCAGCTACACATTTCTGAGGACCTATAGTAGAAGTGTTCAAACTTCTTTAACGCAAGAGCCACACAGAATGAATGTCAGATGTCTGAAAGCTGCAAACATGAACACTAGATGTTAGAGAATCACAAGGAAGGAAGGCAAATAGATGAGGGGAGATGGAGGCGGAAAGAAAGCAACTTTAACTTTTAGTGCATTCTCCAAGCCACTGGCTGGCTTGACTCGGAGAAGTGATTTATAGAGACAAAAGCCTTCTCCAAGCCAGCCGACGGGGTGCTGAGGGCTTTGAGAGCCATGCAGTATGTGTGAAAGAACCACATGTGGCTCCCAAGCCACTGTTTGGCCACGCTTGACAGATAGGAAAGGACTGACGGAGCCAAGAAGTCAGATTCAAACCTCACCTGATGATATTTTTATGCATAGTGCCATCCATGTGCACGGTGCTGTATGGGGTTCAAACGAACACGTACCGTATTTTTCGGACCATAAGACGCACTTCTCCCCCCCAAAAAGTGGGGAGGGGAAGTGTGTGCGTCTTATGGAGCGAAGGGACGATAGGATGTACCTTCCTCCAGGGGGGGGGGCGGCGATCCGCTGCCTCCGCCTCCGATCCCGGCGCTTCCCCCGCGCCTCCCTGCCTGGCTCCAGCTCTGCTTCCAGCAAGCGCTGGGATCGCTCCACGCTGCCCCCACCGCAAACCCAGCGCTTCGCGAGCACCGGCTGCGGAGGGGGCAGCGTGCTTCCTCCGTGCCTGTCTGCCTGGCTCCAGCTCTGATGCTTACAGCAAACGCCGGGATCGGATGATCAGTGTCAGAATTCCTACCATCCTCAGAATTAAATCGTATGCAGAAAAATACAATTAAAGTAATCAGGGCTTTTTTGGTAGTAGGAACTCCTCTGCATATTAGGCAACACCCCCCCCCCCCGATGTAGCCAATCCTCCTGGAACTTACAGTAGGCCCTGTACTAAGAGCCTTGTACGCTTTTGATGGATCGGCTACATTAGAGGGGTGTGGCCTAATATGCAAAGGAGTTCCTGCTACAAAAAAGCCCTGAATGTAATAAAGGGGGGAAAAAGCCTGATACAGACAGAGCATATCCATTGCCCTTGGAATGTCAAGAGCAGCTAAGAATTAGCAACAGGGTGGGGAAAAAGAGGGAGAAATTGTCCTCCTCAAACTAAAGAGGGGAGATTGGGTAGGCAGGCAGATATTGCCTGTCCCAAATATTGCCTCCAGCCTCCACCCACTCTGCCATGCAAACGAGAGACCCCCCAACTTTTAACATCCATTTTTATTGCACAAGCGCAACACACGTTTCATTCAAATTGGAACGGGCAAATGTAAGAATCTTTATCCCAAAATTATGCCCACATGGATTCTGTTGCCGTCTTCCCCCAGCAGATGAAGACTTTTTCGTTGCATTTGGCTTTTAGCCAGCGATTCTTCCTGCCTGTTTTAATTACCATTTTTTATGTCTTGGTACATATTTTAGCTCTGTTTTTAATTGTTTTACTAAACCCCCCCCTGGTTTTTCCGGGGGTTGATCTTAACGGTTTTAAAATGTGACTTTATCGTATCTGTTTTAATTTTGTTAGCTGCCTTAGTGGGCCCTTGTGAGAGCAGAAAAGGCACTTTATAAATGTTGTACAACAAAAAAAAGAAATAAAGTGACCCCATTGCTCACGTACAGGAGGCTCTCTCCCCGTTGTTCCTCGAGTTTATATCCCCTTTGCCCTGCCGGCCTTTCGTCCCCGTCACATCCTCCATTCGATGAATCTCAGTCGTGCAAAGTCGGGGGTTAAAAGCGAAGTACATCTTCCCCTCACGGATAGTCAGATTGTGATGACTCCAGTCCCACAGTTGCTGTAGATTTTGGTTGTCCAACACATAAAATGAGTAATTCCTATAAACAAACAACAACAAAAACGGAGAGGGAGAGAGGGAGAATGCAGCAAAGCAAAGTCAGTCTGTACCAATCCTTCAGCATCATTTTTTCACCGTTTTGTCCGTTGCAAAGCTGTTCAGTCCCTCCCAAATTACCCAGTTTTCCTCCAGACAGAAAGCCAGACACCTCTAGAGCAGTGTAGCCTCTAAGCTGAGTTAGTGTGAGCTAGTTCATGGTTTTTTAGCCTCTGGCTCACACATTTTTGTCTTAGCCAGGGCTTTTATTTTTTCCTTTCCTTTTTTAAAAAGCAGGAACGCACAGGAACGCAGTTCCAGCTGGCTCTGCATTAGGGGGTGTGGCCTAATATGCAAATGAGCTCCTGCTGGGCTTCTTCTACAAAAGAATGCAAATGAGCTCCTGCTGGGCTTCTTCTACAAAAAAGCCATGCACAAAACAATGGTGATGTCAGGGGTGTGGCCTAATATGCAAATGAGTTCCTGCTGGGCTTTTCCTACAAAAAGCCCCTGTGCGAAACAATGCTGACAATCGGGGGATGTGGCCTAACATGCAAATGAGTTCCTGCTAGGCTTTTTCTATAAAAAAGCCCTGGTCTTAGCTCAGGACAAATGGCCCTAGGGCAAGCTCATTTATGCAGCAGCTCATAACTTTAAAACCAACAGCTCACAAAACAGAATTTTCACTCTCAAGACTCCACAGCTTAAAGGGAATCCTGCTCCAGAGATGTCTTTTTAAAAAAAAAAGACTCATTGAAAAATACTACAAAGCTTATTTCATACCTCTCTCCCCAAGTCGAGACCCAAAGCAACTTACGCCATTCTCCTCTCCTCCATTTTATCCTCACGACAACCCTACGAAGCAGGCCATGCGGAGAATATGTGACTGGCCCAAGGTCACCAGGCAAGCTTCTACGGCAGAGGAAGGATTCAAACCGGGGCCTCCTCAGTCTTGCATTCTAACCACTACCCCTCGTTGGCTCTCCTAATACTTATACTTGGGAAGAACCGTCTTCCGTAAAAGCAAGAACTGGAAACGGATGGGTCACACTTATCACACACTTCCCCACGGAAAGGAATATGCCTAAATGTGGACGTTATTCTGCCATCAGCTCTGGTGTTTGCCAATGCAAAAGTCCTACATTTACTGTTCCTTAAGTGGCCGTACAACAGAGGTCCTTGCTGCTTGGTGTAGGAAAAGGCACTAAGGAATTTGCTTCTGAATCACCTACAGCCAGGGGTCATTTCGTAGAAAAAGCGGTGCCGGAGCTCATTAGCGCAACTCATTTGCATATGCCACACACCCCTGACATCACCAGAAGGCGTACGCAATTATATCAGCTCAGCATCTACTTTAAAATGCTTCTGGGATTATAACTGTCATAATAAAACCTTACTCCCATCATACTTTTTAAATGGCTTTCTCCTATGTGGCCACAGTGGCAGGATGAAGATTTCCATATGTCTGCTTTGTATGTTTTGGTTGTTTCCCCCTTTTGGGGGGAAAATATTAGAAAGTTTGTCAAATCTTAAAAGAGTTTAGCAAAATTCTCACAGGGGATTTGAACAACGGATCCCAGAAACAAGTATTTTGTTTGGAGGGGGCGGGGAGAAAGAAAAGGCACGATAAAAGGCAGACATTTCACTCTCACCCAAAATGTGGTCTGCCTGCAGTTGACTGGTTATCTGAGGCATTTTAGCATGGATTTTAGCCTGATCCCCAAAACAGCTCCCTAATATTCAGAGGCTAGAGGGCCATCTGACAACAATGAAGATCCTGTGAATTTAGGGGGAGGTATTTGTGAGTTTCCTGCATTGTGCAAGGGGTTGGACTAGATGACCCTGGAGGTCCCTTCTAACTCTATGATTCTTGCAAGCCTCCCATAAATAGACCCTCATCCGATCGCCTATAGCGAGCAAAGCATCGCCTCCAGGTGATCGGGCAGGAATCTCAAATAACGTCGTCCGTCTCTCCCCCCGCCTTTCGCCCACAAATATGTGCTCAAGCAAAACATTCATTTACAAACGTCTTGCAAAGGACAAAGAGGCCTTACTGTTAAACATTGCCACAGCCCAGCACTGGTTGAAAGTCTCTTCCCACTGCCTTGGGGTGGGGGAGAAGGATCAAGGCTTGAATAAATATGCCAAGCTGACAAGCTTGAGAACTCCCGCCAGCTGTCCTGTTTCATTGGTCAGTGGGGTCAGAAGAGCACAGGTTCTCACGCTACAGAAGGAAGGGAGCCGGGAGCCCTACCTAGGAGGGGAGGCTCAGAGCGTGCTTGGCTTGCACAAAAAACCCAAACCCAGGTCCCCACCTAAAGGAGGACTGCTAACAGGGCTGGGAAATATCTGTACCGGGCAAGGTGGCCGAGTGGTCTGACTTTGTACTAGGCTCATTTCACAGACAGAAGAGCCCCGTGGTGCAGAGTGGTAAAGCTGCAGTACTGCAGTCCTAAGCTCTGCTCATGACCTGAGTTGGATCCCGGCGGAAGCTGGGTTCAGGTAGCCGGCTCAAGGTTGACTCAGCCTTCCATCCTTCCGAGGTCGGTCAAAGGAGTCCCCAGCTTGCTGGGGGGAAAGTGTAGATGACTGGGGAAGGCAATGACAAACCACCCCGTAAAAAGTCTGCTGTGAAAACGTGAAAGCGACGTCACCCCAGAGTCCGAAACGACTGGTGCTTGACTACCTTTACTTTTTTTTTTTTACATTTCATATATTTGCTTTGAAGCATCCGCATCCCGTAACCCGCAACTGCAGCCACACACACACATGGGATAAAAAGTCAAGGTAGGCGACAGAGATGGTGGCTTCATTCTGGGCTAGAGTTGCCAGGTCGAACTCAAGAAATATCTGGGGACTTTAGGGGTGGAGCCAGGAGCAAGGGTATTACAAGCGCCGCTGAACTCTAAAGGGTGTTCTGGCCATCACATTTTAAAAGATCACATACGTTTTAAATGCCTTCCCTCCGTTGGAAATAATGAAGGACAGGGGCACCTTCTTTGGGGGCTCATAGAATTGGGCTCCATGGTCCAATCTTTTTGAAACTTGGAGTGTATTTGGGGGAGATGCGCTAGATGCTATGCTGAACATTTGGTGCCTCTACCTCAAAAAAAAAACCAGTCCTGTTACTGAAAGGGAATGTGGGTTGCTTTGTTCATTTAAAGGAAAGTGAAGTCCGGAGCTGCCATTTCCAACTTTGCTCTGTTACAAGTGGAATTTTAAGAATCTAAAGCTCACCAAAGCGAAGCCTGAGAAAAAAGGGAGGTTTTGCCGAAGAAACCTTCCCAAGCTGCAGCCTAATCCTTTCGAGCCAGATAAATCAGCTGCGCAGACAAGCTTTCCCACGGCCCTCCTGCGATCACCTTGCCTGGCAAACAGCGTCCCCAAATTCCTGTTTATCAACTGTTCTCACCACTTGTATCTGAATGGAATTCAGTGTCGGGGGGGGGGGGGGGGGTGGACTGCAATCCCTTGGAAAATCTTCCATCAAGAGAGGGGTTCAAAAATGCAGCACTGCTCCCACTAAAATAGAATGAAGGTACACTTCGTCCACAACATCCTGTTTTCAACGGCAGATAACCAGGTGGTTCTGGCATAGCCCTGGGCACTGCTTCCCCACACCCACACACCTGACATTTTGTGCCACAGTAATCTGTATACAGTGGCCCAAGCAGACAATAACATTCCCAGGTTCTCGTTCAAAGACCTTACGTTACTGACCACCCCTCAATTCCCTGTGCTCGTAGTGAGCTCCTGCGTTTGCTTCCTTATGATAAAATCAGCCGTGGCCTACCAATTGCCACCCTTCCCTCTCTCTAGAGCCAGTTTGGTGTAGTGGTTAAGTGCGTGGACTCTCATTCGGGGGGACTCTCATTGATTCCCCTCTCCTCCACTTGCAGCTGCTGGAATGGCCTTGGGTCAACCATAGCTCTCGCAGAGCTGTCTTTGAAAGAACAGCTTCTGGGAGAGCTCTCTCAGCCCCATCTACCTCACAGGGTGTCTGTTGTGGGGGAGGAAGGTAAAGGAGATTGTAAGCCACTCTGACACTGAGATTCAGAGTGAAGGGTGAGGGATAAATCTAATATCTTCTTCTTCCTCCCCCCCCCCCCCCCCCCAGTCTTTTACACTTCCCTAACAGCTCAGCTGATTCCACCTCTTCCAAAAGCAGACATCAAGTTTTCAGTGGGGAACACATTCATTTGCACTTTATATAATTCATTCATTTGCACTTTCTCTCCAGGGGGGACTCAAAGGAATTTACATTGTTTTCCTCTATTTTAGCCTCACAACAACCCTCTGAGGTAGGTTAGGCTGAGTGTGACTGGTGCAAAGTCACCCAGCAAGAGCCGGGATTCAAACCAGGGTCCCCCAGATCCAAGTTGAACATATATGCTGGCTTTCCTAACCCTTCCACTTGAGAGAACTGTGGCTGCGATCGGACGCATTAAACATCGCACTTTCAATGCATTTTCCAACATTTTCCTGTGTGAACTGGCAAGATCCAGCTGAACACTAGACCGAAAGTGGATTGAAAGTGCATTATTTAGTGTGTGATCACAGCCTCTCTTCCCTAAATGCTAAAACTGGAGACAGAGACACCATATTGACTCTCAAGGAAATGCTTTGGTCCCGGAATAGTCGTACCGGCCAAGGACAGCTGAGCTATGCCTCGGCTCCAGGCAGCTTTTTTGTCCCACGCTACCACTTCATAAGTGTTTCCAGGCCCGAGGCAGCCCAAGGTAGCAGCACCAATGCTATCTGTGCTCAGGGCGGCTTACAGAACATGATACAAAATCATGATATCGCAACAACAGATAAAATCAATAACAATATAAATACAAATATAAATTAGTTTTTAAAAGTTAGAACAGTACAGTGGTGCTACAGTCTCTATTTATCCGGCAGCGTAATATTTACTCTGGTTACATCTTAAAGGCTTCTTGGAAGAGGGCAGTTTTGCAGGCCCTGCAGAACTGGTTGAGGTCCCGCAGGGCCCGCACCTCCTCCGGCAGCTGATTCCACCACTGGGGGGCTTTTATAGAGAAGGCCAGTTCCCTGGTTGTTTTAAGTTTGGCCTCCTTAGGCCCAGGGATTTCCAAGAGATTTTGTGAGCTGGAGCGCAGCGCTCTCTGGGGAACATATGGAGAGAGGCGGTCCCTAAGATAGGCAGGTCCTCGGCCATGTGTACAAACATTAAGACCACTACAGTAAAATATATATATTAAAAAAATCATGTTTCCTCCATGCATGCTCTACAACGTAATGCAATCGCTGTAAGGTCTCAAGACAAAGAGTGCATAGTGCATAGTGCATCCATAGTGCAAGAGGAAGTCCCCCTTTGCCTAGCAAAAAAAGGCTACGGTGGAGATCACAAGAACTGCATGGACATTTTAAAAAGCCTGGTGGCAGAACTGTTAGGAATAGGGGGACTGGGCAAGATTTGGCTGGATTCAAGTCGTTGTTTTGTTAAATGTTCCAGCTTTTCTTCTGCTATGGTGTAGGACATTTTTGCATGCACAGTGTTTTCAAGTTTACAGGCAAGATGGCTTAAGCATGATATTGCATGAGCTGAGGATGTGTGCCTCATGAAAACTCATAAATTGAGAATTTGGCATTTGAATCGTAGAGTTGGAAGGGACGTCCAGGGTCATCTAGTGTAATTCCCTGCATCTAGTGTAATTTCCCCCCACAAACCTCCAATAACCCCAGCTCCATGCCCAGTAGATGGTGGGGGGGGGGAAACCTTCCAGGATCACTCAGAAAACTGGCCTGGTGACAAATTACTGCCTGACCCCAAAGTGGCGAGCAGCATTTCCTTGCGCATGTGAGAAAGGGCCATGGGAACTAAGCACCGATGCAACCCTTCCTGCCCACGATCTGCCTAAATTCACAGATTCGGCATTGCTGTCAGATGGCCATCTAGCCTCTGTAAACCCTGCTCAAGAAACTGAGTTAGTTCAGGCAAATAGGAGACCAGTTTTGGGAGACCAGAGCCATTTTAAACATAAGAACATAAGAGAAGCCATGTTGGATCAAGCCAATGGCCCATCCAGTCCAACCCTCTGTGTCACAGAAGAACATAAGAGAAGCCATGTTGGATCAAGCCAATGGCCCATCCAGTCCAACCCTCTGTGTCACACAGTGGCCAAAATAAAAACAGGTGTCATCAGGGGGTCCATCAGTGTGGCCAGGGCACCAGAAGCCCTCACATTGCCCCCCCCAAGCACCAAGAATACAGAGCATCACTTGCCCCAGACAGAAAGTTCCAACAATGCTCTGTGGCTAATAGCCACTGATGGACCTCCGCTCCATATGCTTATCCAATCCCCTCTTGAAGCTATCTATGCTTGCAGCCGCCACCACCTCCTGTGGCAGTGAATTCCATGCGTTAATCACCCTTTGGGTGAAAAAGGACTTCCTTTTATCTGTTCTAACCAGACTGCTCAGCAATTTCATTGAGTGCCCATGAGTTCTCTGCAGAACTGGTTGTGGAAGGACAAAGTGCCTGCTACTGAGGGAGCTGTCGGTCCAGGAGGTCCATGGCCATCAGAAAAGAGGTGCTGGAGCCTGAGGTGACGATCAGTACAGGGACACAAGAAGATGGGGGGGGAAGTCTGCACTGGCCTCGGCAGGACGGCATTTCCCTCTTCGGTTCCCAATGCACAGTGTTTCAAGTTCAGGCGTCCAGGATTTTGTCAGCAGTTAAGGGACTAACGCCCTGACGGCGGGGAGCTTGAGGGTCTGTACCAACCCCACTGGGCCCAAGTCCAGGCAAACTGGTGTGGTGGATACCAGCTGGTGGCTGGTGGCTGGGCCATCCAACCCAACACAGAAAGAGCTTCTTCCCTCAGGGCTGCTCTAAGGTGAACACAGGGGGTTCCGGCAAGCCTCCTTGGCATACCGATGACAGCTCAAGCTGTCCACCTCCGTGGGGGAACAGGAACGACGATATGGCACTAAGGCCTTGTTTTGGACACTAGAACATTTATTGCCCAAAACGGGGGATCAGATGCAGATTTTAATGAATGAAGTGAATGAAGCTCGGCGAAACTGATGAAGCCTGAGTGAGGTTATCCATCTGAGGGACAGCAGATCCAGGAGGTCTTGTTGTTCTGATCACAAGGCAGCCTTTACTGTTGTCTTTTTAGCAGCAAAAGTTAAATCTAGATTTAAGTAAAAAGGTAAAGGTAGTGCCCTGTGCAAGCAGCAGTTGTTTCCGACTCTGAGGTAACGTCGCATCACGACGTTTTCACGGCAGACTTTTTCCGGGGTGGCTTGCCCTTCTGCAGTCTAGATTTGGAGGTACCTAATTATATTAGGGAGCTGGGAAAGGCGTGGTATCGCATCTACATTTCTTTTTTATTCCCAATCAAACGCTGCAAAAATTTTTGTTTGTTGTAAGCTGTTACAGATCATGGTGAGATCTAAACCCACGAAAAGGGGTTGGATGGGTTTAAATTAAGGGGAGGAAGGTACCATCAGACTTGGATATCAGGAAAAAATTTTTTTTACTTTAAAGAGTTATTTAACAATGGAATCAGCTCCTAAGGGAGGTGGTGAGCTCCCTCTCGCTTGCAGTCTGCCAGTAGCACTGGGACAAACACTGATCAGGGATGCTCTAGGGCTGATCCTGCACTGAGCAGGGGGTTGGACTAGATGGCCTTTATGGCCCCTTTCAACTCTGATTCTCTGTTCTGACTAACTGTATATAAGTCGCATTTATAAACTATTATTATTGTTCAGCGGGTTTTTTTAAAGCAGGAATGCACAGGAACGCAGTCCCAGCTGGCTTGGTGGCAGGGGGTGTGGCCTAATATGCAAATGAGTTCCTGCTGAGCTTTTTCTTCAAAAAAGCCCTGTGTGAAACAATGGTGATGTCAGGGGGTGTGGCCTAACATGCAAATGAGCTCCTGTTGGGCCCTGTTGTTGTTAATAGCAATATTTGCTGTGGTGGTCTTAATCTGCTGCCATGCTAGAGGGTCTAGCTAGAGGAAGGGAAAAGAACGAAAGTCTAGCTGTGCACTGCAGAAGTAAGGAGAAGGTTCTTAATGCTGCTGCTGCAACATTCAAAGAAGGGAGGAGGCAAGACCGCCCGGCGCCACTCCCTCTAGGTACGCAAAGTCAGTCGTCTTTCCCTTGAAGCAGGCGACATGGTTTCTTTCGGCTTCATTCTAGGACTTGCTTCCAATGGCACCGCATTCAAAACGCAGGGGCAGCAGCATATTGTCACGCGGCAAACCGATACCTACCCGTCCAGTTGCTCCTCTCCGTTAATATACCGCAGATTTTTCAAGAAAGACAGTGACACCAACGCATGCGAATGCCGGATCTTCACATAACCCGTCACTGTTTCAATCAAGCCCATAAAATTCTCCAGTTCTGCGGCGATGTTGTCTGAAATGAGAACGGAAAGAAGGGGAACGGGTGACTTGAGAGATTGTCCTTTTCATCGAGCAAATTTAATACACCCTGGTGCAGGGGCGGCCAAGCTGAGGCCTGGGAGCATACATGGCTCTTTCACACATACTGCATGGCTCTCAAAGCTCCCTCCCTCCCCCATTGGCCAACATGGAGAAAGTATTTCTCTCTTTAAATCACTTCTCCAAGCCTAGCCAGCGGCTAGGAGAATGCATTTCAACTTAAAGTTGCTTTCTTCCCACCTCTTCCTCCACCTCTATTTTCCTTCCTTCCTTCCTTCCTTCCTTCCTTCCTTCCTTCCTTCCTTCCTTCCTTCCTTCCTTCCTTCCTTCCTTCCTTCCTTCCTTCCTTCCTTCCTTCCTTCCCTCCCTCCCTCCCTCCCTCCCTCCCTGACATTTATTCTATGAGGCTCTTATGTTAAGCAAGTTTTACCACCTCTGCTCTTGTGGTTGACTTCTCTATATGGTGCAGCCTGTTCACACAGCAAGCCCAACTTTTTTTTTTTGGGGGGGGGGGATGAAAGCAAAAAGAGTAGCATGGTGAAAAGAAATACTGCTAGAACTGTGCACCGTCATGCAATTGCCTTCTCTTCACGTTCACGCTCTCTGCTAATGTCGCCTCCAAATTAAGAGCTTTCAACAGCTGGTGTTTTACATATACAGATGTATATCTAAGAATAGTCACCCTGCATATTTATTGGCTGCCGCCACCTTTCTCCCAATACAATAAGGACTCTTGGGCAGGCGATGACAATAAATCCAACACAAAAATCAGTCATTTATTAGACTGTCCGAAACACATCATTACACAAACAAGCCAGAGGCTGCACCTGTAACCTTCAAACTGCCCTGGATGCTTTCTTAAATACCTCTCTTCCCAGCCTTGCTTGGAAGACCCCCGAGATGCAGGGGCCTGATCTCTCCCCTTCTGGGAGGTTGGTCCACAGCGGTAGCCATGGCAGCAGAAAAGCCCCAGGGATCACATTTGTGAGGAAGACAGGGCTACTGGGAGACCCCTGGGACAAGGAGCAGCTAACAGCTGTTCTGGCTTTGTGACAGAAGTAAGCTTTGCTATGAACTTTGAGACGAAAGTAAACTCTGAGAGGCAGTTTGGTGTAGTGGTCAAGAGCAGCAGACTCGAATCTGGGATAACCAGGTTTGATTCCCTACTCCTCCTCCGTCTGCAGCTGCTGCGTGACCTTGGGCCCAGTCACAGTTCTCGCAGAGCTGTTCTCTCAAGAGCAGCTCTCTCAAGAGCTCTCTCAGCCCCATCTACCTCACAGGATGTCTGCTGCGGGGAGAGGAAGGCGAAGGAGGTTGTAAGCCACTCTGAGACTCATTCGGGCAGAGAAGGGCAGGGTGTAAAACAGGGGTGGTCAAACTGTGGCTCGGGAGCCACATGCGGCTCCCGGAGGCCAAGGAGGAACTTAATGCAGACTTTCTCTCAAGTCTGCCCTATGCTGGTCTTATGGGGACTGTTATTCCCAGCTTTTGTTCTTTAAAACGTCTCCTTCTAATATGGTCATGTTTTACAGCGCATACATATATATTTTATCTTTCTATAAGTATTAGGAGTTTTCATAAAGACGTGTGTGTAAAGACTTGTGGCTCTCAAATATCTGACGTTTATTTTGTGTGGCTCTTAAGTCAAGCAAGTTTGGTCACCCCTGGTATAAAACCTACTCTTCTTCCGTATTAGTTAGCTGAAAGGGCCCAACTGAGAAACATCACAGACTTCACATGAAGCTGTCTTATCGGACCACTGGTCCACCAAGGTGAGCCTGCTCCGGCGGGGAGGGTGGGATATAAATACGAAATAAAATAAAAAATAATAAATAAATAAATAAATACAGTCGACCTGGACTGTCAGTGGCTCTCCGGGGTCTCAGGCAGAGGTCTTCTGCGTCACCTACTTCCTGGTCCTTTTAACCGCAGATGCCAGGAATCAAATCTGGCACCTTCTGCATGCAAAGCAGAGGCTCTTCCATGGAACCACACCCTTCCCGTTAAGTTAGACACTTATGCAAATCTTTCTGCACCACCTGGCACGTCTTCTGTTTCAGTCCTCAGAAAAGCATCAGAAATCCCTTGCTGTATCAGCCGGGCCAGCCCTGCCCTAGGAAAACTAGGTGACTGCCTAGGGCAGGGGTCCCCAACCCACAGTACCGGTCTGTGGCCTGTTAGCAACCGGGCCGTGAGTTGTATAATTATTTCATTATATATTACAATGTAATAATAATAATAAGACAACAACATTGGACTTACATCCTGCCCTCCACTCAAAATCTCAGAGTGGCTCACAATCAGGAGGGGGAGGAGGAGGAGGAGGAGAAGAAGAAGAAGAAATTGGATTTATACGCTGCCCTCCACTCTGAATCTCAGAGTGGCTCACAATCTGCTTTATCTTACTCCCCCACAACAGACACCCTTGTGAGGCAGGTGGGGCTGAGAGAGCTCTGACAGAAGCTGCTCTTTCAAGGACAACTCTGTGAGAGCTATGGCTGACCCAAGGCCATTCCAGCAGCTGCAAGTGGAAGAGTGGGGAATCAAACCCAGTTCTCCCAGATAAGAGTCCACACACTTAACCACCACACCTAAATACCATCCTGAAACCATCCCCCCAGTCTGCAGAAGATTTGTCTTCCACAAAACCAGTCCCTAGTGCCAAAAAGGTTGGGGACCGCTGGCCTAGAGCACTGGCAGTCTGGGGGTACTGAATTGGACACCCCCATGTGACTGTGATTTTAACAGAGTGGGGGGAGGGGGCACTGGATGTTAGCCTTACTGGCCCTGTGCATCAAAGTATTCAATGCCCCCCAGAAGCAGGGATGCAACTAGACTCAAGTAATTCCAAGATATAATGGCTGTGAACATGCACAGAGGATTATTCTGTGTTGCTGCCACAACAGCTATGATCTTGGAACTGGTCTTTAAGAAGCTCCCTGTTCATACAGCCACCACATCTTGAGGGCAGGGAGTTCAAAAAATTGTGTCCTGCCCAATGTTCCCTCTAAGCTGTGGAGTCTTGTGAGCAAAAATTCTACTTTGTGAGCTACTGGCATTAAAGTTGTGAGTTAGTGCATACGTTAGTCTGCTCTGGGGCCGCCCTTCCTGGGCTAAAACAAAATGTGTGAGCCAGAGGCTAAAAAACTGTGAGCTAGCTCACACTAACTCAGCTTAGAGGGAACACTGGTCCTGACGTGTCTGCAACGTGTCCAGATGTCATGTCCTGAATGTGCAACATCACACCAGATCCAAAATTTCAAAAATGGCCCTCCTTCCATTTTTAGCAACTTGTTTCTTAAGGCCCTTAAGGCGCAGTTCTAAGCAGAGTCGTTCCAGTCTAAGCTTAGGGAAATCAATGGACTAAAAACTAATAACTCTGCACAGGATAGCACTACCTACATTTGTTTTAAAGGCTTCTGAAATAAACCAGGCAAATCTAGGATAATGAGGGTGGACCCTACCCCTAACCTACCAAATTCCACTGAGCTATGTGTGAATCCTTCCAACAGAAAAGCCACTAAAGTTGGAAAAAAGGTAAAGTTTCCAATTCTGGGGTGACGTTGCATCACAACGTTTTCACGGCAGACTTTTTACGGGGTGGTTTGCCATTGCCTTTCCCAGTCATCTACACTTTCCCCCCAGCAAGCCAACCTCGGAAGGATGGAAGGCTGAGTCAACCTCGGAAGGATGGAAGGCTGAACCCAGCTTCCGCTGGGATCGAACTCGTGAGCAGAGCTTAGGACTGCAGTACTGCAGATTTACCACTCTGTGCCACGGGGCTGCGACTAAAGTTGGAAGGGGGCTCAAAATTTGGCTCAAAAAGTGTAGCAGCACAGCCCACTCAAGAAAATTTTGACGGAAAAGAGCAAATAAATTATCCTTTTCCAAAAGCTGCTATGTTTTTTTGAAAACAAAATTTAAGTTTCCCATCAGCTTGCTATGGCAGCACATAAAGAGAAATAAATGTTACTCCCGGGGATTGTTGGATGACTCAGACGGAAAGGAATGTCTCTTCTCCCGCTTTCTCTCCCCCCCACCCCAAATCTATCACAGCTTTTAAACACCATCTCCTTTTTATCTCGGACATTTTGTTCCAACTAAGGCAGAGGATGTGCCTACTTAGCAGACACTATTTGTAAGTGTAAAACAACCGATTTGCTCGGCTCTGATCAGCTATGAACACAGAGAGAGAAAGAGAATAAGAAGACAGAACAAAAGAAAAATGAAAACATGGGGTGCAAGCAAAAGGGAAAGTTCCCACTGCTGGGAGGTATCGACCATGGGTAACACACACCTAAGGCACAGTGTGTGGAGACCAGGGCTCTTCTGAATGCAAAAATGAAAAATGGATTTCAAACCAAAAGAAAAAAGAAAAACAAGAAACTATGGAAAACTAGGAAAATACCTCACTTAAAGCATGGTTCCAGAAGGTGTGGGATTACAGTTATTCAGGACAAAATAGTCACACAAATGTTGTCGATGGAGACCCCGGGTTATAAAAATAACTTTGTGGAAAAGTGGTATCTTTTTATAGACTATAGTTTAGCCCCGTGGCGCAGAGTGTTACTGCAGACCTAAGCTCTGTTCACGACCTAAGTTCGATCCACGATGGAAGCTGGGTTTTCAAGTAGCAGGCTCGAGGTTGACTCAGCCTTCCATCCTTCCGAGGTCGGTCAAATGAGTACCCAGCTTGCTGGGGGGAAAGTGGAGATGACTGGGGAAGGCAACGGCAAGGAAAAAACAGGATGCTTTCCTGTAACTGATGATCTTCGAATGGTCATCTGTGCAGTCCCCTGTGCAAGCACCAGTCATTTCCGACACTGGGGTGATGTCGCATTATGACGTTTTCACGGCAGACCTTTTTACGGGGTGGTTTGCCATTGCCTTCCCCAGTCATCTACACTTTCCCCACAGCAAGCTAGGTACTCATTTGACTGACCTCGGAAGGATGGAAGCCTGAGTCAACCTTGAGCCAGCTACCTGAATCCAGCTTCTGCTGGAATCGAACTCAGATCGTGAGTAGAAAGTTCAGACCGCAGTACTACAGCTTTACCACTCTGCACCACAGGGCTCCTTAGGCAATGGCAAACCACCCCGTAAAAAGTCTGCCGTGAAAACGTTGTGAACGTAATATCACCCCAGAGTCGGAAACGACTGGTGCTTGCACAGGGGACCTTTCCTTTCTTTTATAGACTATGTAAATGGCAATCCCTCTGCTGAATGTAAAATATCTTCAAAATATTTGGAACTTATCTTGCTTTAGGTTTATTTCTAAGAATATGTAATGTAAATCTAGGTTTTTGTTCCAGTTGTTGGGGGGTATTGGCCAGGGGAAACACACACATAAGGTTCATTGCATGGAGACCAGGTCTCTTCTGAAGGCAAAAATGAAGAACGGATTTCAAACCAAAATGGAAAAAGAAAAACAAGAAAAGAAACATGGAAATCTAGGAAAATACCCTTGCGTAAAGAGTAGTTCCAGAAGGTGCATGTATATGTCTATACAATGCAATTACGTTATGTTGTTGTTACGTTATGGTTGAATTTGTTAATTTAAAGAAAAAGAAAAGAAAACAACACTCATAAAGCTGAGTCTCGGTCGAGATCTTCGCCAAACAGGAATCCAAACAAACAGTTAACATCAAAACGTTGGTAAGACTCGCACCAGACAAGGCTGACGAGGCACCAAAGACAGCAGGGGTGGGAGGGGATGGCGCCAACGTTTAAGGAGGGCATCGTGCACACTGCAAGAAAACTTTTTCTTTTTTGCCAGGGGCCAATTCCTTAATCCACAGACGTGCCACCCAACGTCTCGGCGATAAGAGGTGCCAACTTTAAAATGCAGGCTTACCAAAACAGCAGCAGTAGCTAACTCCTTTCCTCCCGAGACTTGCATTTCAAGTCTTTTATCTCCATATCCACCTCCAAGGCTATGCCGGGAATTCATTTTCTTTAGCCAAGAAGATTCGGTAATTGCCGTTTGGAGATGTTCTCTACCCGGCTCAGGAGAAAAACCCTCCATAGCTAAGATGTTGTCTATTCAGCCCAATATACCCATCAATTAATCCAAAATTCAATAATTAAAATAAAGAAACACACACATCTATTTTGCATCCTTCGGCACCTTCACCTAATACATCTGCTTGCAAATATTTAATTGGTTTTGTCTGTGGTTTTCCCCCCCAAAATGAATGGCACTGACGAAGCAGTACGGATGGAAAGAGATGCTTTTAGACTCCTCTGCCACTCATAGATACTTAATTAAAACAAAACCCAAGAGTTACCGAGAGACAAGCTACTCCAGGGGTGGCCACACAGAATAAATGTCAGATGACTGAGAGCCATCGGACATGAACATCAGATGTTTGATAGCTGCAAGACAAGGAAGGAAGGAAGCAAGCAAGCAGTGGAAAGAAAGCAGCTTTAACTTTAAATTCGTTCTCCAAGCCACTGGCTGGCTTAGTTTGGAGAAGTGATTTAATGAGACTTCTCCAAGCTGGCCGATGGGGGCTTCAAGCTCCTGAGCTACAGTTTGGCCACCCTTGAGCTAGTCGACTCTGGGCTCCCACAACAGTCCCTTCGGAAGAATGGAATGCATAAGCACCGGCCGTTGGCCACAGCTGAGCAGAAATGTCTACTTTCCCTTGCTGATATAAAGGAGAAGGAAGGAAAAGTCCCCATCATTTGCAAGGGAAGGAGAAGAGCAGCCATGCCACCGTAGAGGGCAGAAGCCTCCAAGGGACTGCAGACGTATCTCACCACCAACATCTCAACCCATAAACCTTGTAATGCCCATAGAGCCACCCCCTTTTTCAGCAGCGCCTGGTAACAAAATCTGCAAGATGTCTGATGAGAGGCAATTTCCCACTTTAAAAAGTAGCCATAATGGCTTAACAGAAGAAATGCAAGCTAATGAGAACTGGAACTTCGCTTTGGGGTCTTGAGCAGTGTTCCTTCTAAGCTGTGTTAGCGTGAGCTAGCTCACAGATTTTTAGTCTCCAGCTCACACATTTTTGTCTTAGCTCACGAAGGATGACCCCAGAGCACACTAATTTATGCAGTAGCTCACAACTTTAATGCCAGCGGCTCACAAAGTAAAATTTTACTCACAAGACTCCACAGCTTAGAGCAGGCCAAACTGGCTTAACATAAGAGCCACATAGAATAAATGTCAGATGTCTGAGAGTCACAAGACATGAACATCAAATGTTTGAGAGCCGGAAGGCAGGCAGGAAAATAGACGGGTGGAGGGAGAGGTGGAATGAAAGCATCCTTAAATGCATTCTCCAAACCACCATCTGATTTGGCTTGGAGAAGTGAGTTAAAGAGACAAATGTCTTCTCTAAGCCGACTGACCGGGGGGGGGGGGCGGGGCTTCGAGAGCCACACCATATGTGTGAAAGAGCCACATATGGCTCCCGAGCAGCAGTTTGGCCACCCCTGGCTTAGAGGGAGCACTGGTCTTGAGAGAGAAGCTCTTACATGGATCTCCATTGTCAGAAGTGGAGGGTGGCGGCTACCAGAGAAAGGGTCTTTTCCGTGGTGGCTCCTGAGTTAGAGAATATCTTCGCTTTGGTTGCCGACCTGCAGCCTAATGTTCAGGCACTGGATTAAAACTGTCATACATTTGGAGCTGTTTCACTCCACCAACACCAGGCGCTGAATTTATAAGAGCAATTCTGCACTTATCAGTGTTATGGTTGCAGGTTTTTAGGCTGCTGTGTTGGACGTCCTGAAAAATGGATTCCATTTTAGCTTTGATTTCCTATGTGCTGTTCCCGGCCCTGGGAGGCTGGGCACGTACATGTTAGCACAACAGAAACAAAAGCCGCCAACTCAACAGAACTACACAGTTCTCTCTCCTCCCTCTTGGGGACTAGATGTCTACTTACTCCCACGGCGGATGTTGATGAGGAGGTTCCCATTGATCACTGTGCACCCTTGAAGCATCTGTGCCGCCGTGACGGAGTCGATGGTCAGAGTCTTGTCACCCACACACTCTTTGGGGCACGGGCCTTCACACGGGCTGCAGAACATGCTGGCGAGAGGAAAAGGGAGACCGGGAAAAATGTCAGCCAGAATTCACAACTCTGCAGTCATTGTCTTAAGGAGAAATTATTATTATTATTATTTCAGTTCCAGTAACCTTTAATGGCATAGCGAGGATAACAGTGCAATACAGTTTGGCAGTGTAAAGGACAAAATAAATATAACTTTTTGTGGCGCTACATAATAAGAGGAGTAAAAGGAAGAATGAAATAATAATTTATTTATTTATTTATTTATTTAAGATTTTTTATCCCGCCCTTCCCACAAGTAGCTCAGGGCGGCTTCCAACAATTTGTCAAACATAAAAATAAACAATATTTAAATATATCAACAGTTAAACATTTCAACTGTTAAAACCTTAAAAACCAGTAAACATTCCAGATATATACATAAAAAACAAAGTCTAGCAAGCTACATTGAGTTCTCATCTTAGCTAGGTGTAGGCTAGCCGGAAGAGAGTCGTCTTACAGGCCCTGCGGAACTGAACAAGGTCCCGCAGGGCCCTCACCTCCTCCGGCAGCTGATTCCACCATGTAGGGGCCATAACAGAGAAAGCCCTTTCTCTGGTGGATTTCAAGCGGGCTTCTTTTGGCCCGGGGATAGTGAGGAGATTTTGTGTTCCCGACCTCAGTACTCTCTGGGGAACATGTGGGGAGAGACGGTCCTTCAGGTAGGCAGGTCCCAGGCCATATAGGGCTTTAAAGGTAATAACCAGCACCTTGTACCGAACTCGGTATATCACTGGAAGCCAGTGCAGGGTCCGAAGACCCGACCGAATGTGTCCCCACTTTGGGAGACCCAGTAACAGCCGGGCCGCGGCATTCTGCACCAGCTGCAATTTCCGAGTTCGGGACAGGGGCAGCCCCATGTAGAGGGCATTGCAGTAGTCCAACCTCGAGGTGACCGTAGCATGGATCACTGTTGCTAGGTCGTCGCGCTCCAGGAAGGGGGCCAACTGCCTTGCCCGCCTAAGATGAAAAAACGCGGACTTGGCAGCGGCTGCTATATGTTAACAATAACATTTATAATAATAATCATATTTATATTGTTATTATTATTATTATTTGGCCAGGAGATCATAAGATTAACAAAAGAACAAAGTTTTGGTTTCAGCCTGAACACAGAACCATAATGGAGACAAAATTAGTACACTCCTAGCCTGGACATTCAATTTCAGGGGTCAGGAAGGAGGCACTAATGTCCTGATGATCATAGAAGAATTCACTGCCTCCAGCTTCTTGTTACAGCCAGTGTTCCCTCTCGTCTGAGTGAGTGTGAGCGGGCTCACAGTTTTTTAGCCTCCGGCTCACACATTTTTCTTAGTTCAGGAAAAATGGCCCCCAGAGCAAACTAATTTATGCAGTGGCCAAACTGCTCACTCACAAATTTAATGCCAGTAGCTGACAAGGTATTTTTGCCCACAAGACTAAGCTAAGAGGGAGTACAGCCACTAGCATGGATGGTTTTAAAAGACAGAAGGAGGTTTTCTGCATATAGAGGGAGCCAACCTCTGAATTCCAGTGTGGGGAGGCAGCATTAAGGGAAGGACCTCGGCCTTGGTGCCATGTTTTGCTTTGGAGGAGGAAGAAGAAGAAATCAATTTATACTCTGCCCTTCACTCAGAGTCTCCTAGCAGCTTACAATCACCTTCCCTTCCTCCAGGGCAACTGGTTGGCCATTGTGGACCACTGATCCAACCCAGCAGGGCTCTTCTTGGGCTCTTGGGCCTCTGAACTCTGCCCAGAACTCTGAGACTTCCAGCTCCATGTTGCAAAGGCATTCTGGAACGGACTGTCCCAAGGAGGAGTCGGCAGTCCCCAGTCTCTTCTCCTTCCATTTATTCAGCATCCCAGCATTACTAGTAATGAAACACCAACCCGCCCCACTACCCTATGGCCCGCACATGATCTGCCGTGTCCCACCACTCTGGCATCCCCACTCTAATCTGCCTGGGTTGGCAGCCTGCACACCTGCCACTGGGGGGGGGGGGAGAAGGAGGCTGTTCCTAAGATGCCCAGTACCAAAGGCTGCTAGGAGCAGAAACGAGAAGGAGGAAGCGTAAGCCACACAGCTGATGCATACACTATATGAGTGAACATAAGGAAGGAGCCCTTCCTTGCGGGACAGCTGATTTCTGCAGCCTTCTCCTTTCTCTTATCCTTAAGACGTCTCTCCACCTTCCCCACTCCCGTGATGAAGTTCAGATTGCCAGCTCCTTGGGGCACAGACCTGTTGGTTTTGCTCGTGCCGGAAGACTACGTGACCAGCTTACCCAGCAATTCTGCATGCCAGCTGCCCACATGGTGCCTTTACATGAACCAACAAGCTTGTAGTTCATCTATTCCAACACGAAGCATTGCTGATACGTGCCAGGAGACTTGGGGGGGGGGGGGGGGGCAAAGCCAAGGGTTTTTAGACCCACTGCTGGCAACTATCAGCGCATCCACAAAAGCAGGAAAAGAAAGCAAAACCACCCGAGTAGCCTCTTCCTGACTGGTGCCTTTGTGCTAGGCTCACTCCGACGGAGATAAGATAAGCCCACTATGGGTTTTTTTTATGACTGTTTTTAACAGCTTGAAAACACAAATGTCCAGATAAGGGGGAGGGAAAAACACTGCCCAGGTAAATATTTGGCTGCCTGGCAGGGGCAGAGATCACAGCTCCGCACCTGTATGCAAAGGAGAAGCTCTTCTGGGGAAAGGGAGGCTTTGTTTAGATGACTTCGAAGGAAAAGCCAGGGCAGGCCAGGTGTCACAACAGGAATGCCAGGCTCTGTGTTCCCCAGAGCAACATTCCAGGGCCTGGAAAAACACCTCACCAGAGTTGTGCATCTGAAAAAAAGTCCCAGCAAAAACCTGCTGGTTTTGCAGCTACATGCTAAAAACGTGGGATTTCCCAGCGTCCTCGGTTGTCCGGCGGAGCCCTTCCAAAGCCGCAGCCCAGATCTTACTGAGAAAGCAGGGTTTTAAATAAAGGAAGGAAATTTGACCCGGAGAGCCCAGGCTAGCCTGATCTCATCTCTCAGAAGTTAAGAAGGGTCAGACCAGGTTTGTACTTGGATGGGAGACCGCCAAGGAAGTCCAAGGTTGCTGTGCGGAGACAGGCAGTGCAAACCACCTCTGTTTGTCTCCATCTTGACCCTGATGGCCCAGGCGACGCAGATCTCACAATCTGAGCAGGGTGAGGCCAGGTTTGTACTTGGAGGGGAGACCGCCAAGGAAGTCCCAGGGTCCCTGCGCAGAGGCAGGCAATGGCAAGCCGCCTCTGATTGTCTCTTGCCTTGAAGACCCAGCAAGGTTGCCATAAGTCCGCTGTAACTTGATGGCAAAAAAAAAAAGGAGTAAGCAATAAATAAACTATTGAATGATAGAACTTGGCTCTTGGATAGTACCATATTAGGAGATTCGCACAACGAAACATTAAAAAGCATTCCACAGAAAGAGTTCTGCTTCAGCCTTCTTCCTGATGCATTAGTTTTCTATGGGCAGAGATTTTAACTCCAGAAGCAACCAAAAACAAGCTACCAACGTTTCGCCTTAGAACAGGTTCACTGTTCAAATAGAGCAGACCCGGTCGTTGACTCCTGTGTTGACAATGGCCACAGAATAGACGCCAGCTCAAAACACTTCCATCGCCTGAAATTCTGGCCTTTTGTTATTTTAACAGACCCAGGGCTTTTTTTGTAGCAGGAACTCCTTTGGATATTAGGCCACACCCCCTGATATAGCCAGTCCTCCAAGAGTTTACAGTAGGCCCTGTAAGAAGAGCCCTGTAAACTCTTGGAGAATTGGCTACATCATGGGTGCGTGGCCAAATATGCAAAGGAGTTCCTGCTACAAAAAAAAAGCCCCAGACAGACCTATAGTCAAGGGCTGGAAACACTAATCATAAACAGTGAATTAAATCTTTACTGTATTCCAATTCTGACCATGAATATGGAAACACATTATATTATCAGCTGCATGTCTGATCCATAAGAACATAAGAGAAGCCATGTTAGATCAGGCCAATGGCCCATTGAGTCCAACACTCTGTGTTACACAGTGGCAAAAAATTTTATATATATATATATATATATATATATATATATATATATATATATATATATATATATATATATATATATAGGGTGATTAATATGTGGAATTCACTGCCACAGGAGGTGGTGGCGGTCACAAGCATAGCCACCTTCAAGAGGAGTTTAGATAAAAATATGGAGCAGAGGTCCATCAGTGGCTATTAGCCACAGTGTGTGTGTGTGTGTGTATATGTGTGTGTGTGTGTGTGTGTGTATATATATATATATACACACACACACACACACACACAGCGGCTAATAGCCACTGATGGACCTCTGCTCCATATTTTTATCTAAACTCCTCTTGAAGGTGGCTATGCTTGTGGCCGCCACCACCTCCTGTGGCAGTGAATTCCACATGTTAATCACCCTTTGGGTGAAGAAGTACTTCCTTTTATCCGATTTAACCTATCTGCTCAGCAATTTCATCGAATGCCCACGAGTTCTTGTATTGAACTCGTGGGCATTCGATGAAATTGCTGAGCAGACAGGTTAAATTCATGAATGGAGATCCAGACGTGGAGATCCAGATGTGGTTCATCATTCACTAGAACCAATTAACAGAATCAGCGACACAAATGCTGATCTCTTCCTGAACTGCATCACTTACGAACCTAAAAAAAGCCCTTCTGATCAAACGGAAGGTGCATCAAGTCCAGTATTTTATTCACACAATGGCTGACCAATTCCCTTGAGGAAGCTCATGAGGAAACGACTGCAACAGTCTTGCCTGTGCTTCAGTCCCGCCTGAGTAGATCTCCATTCACGAATTTGCAGCCATCAATAACCCCACCTCCTCCATGAATTTGCCCACACCTGATTCGAAGCCCTCCAAGTTGGTGGCCCTGTGTCCCTCAGTTCCCCAATTTAACTATGTGGAAAAAGTCCATATGCATTACTTTTAATTTACTTTTGCACCCCACCATGCGCTACTTCTGTATGTGTTAACTATGTGCTACTTCCAAGAAGTCTAGCATACCACCTATTGAAGTAGTCTAGCTCACCACTAAAAGAGCTAGAGCCACATAGGTCTTTACGATCTGCAACCCGACACCTTTTGGTGATACCCGGCCCCAGATCCATCTGGCCTCAACGAGGGCCAGGGCCTTTTCAGTCCTGGCCCCTGCCTAGTGGAATGAGCTCCGGGCCATGCAGAATCTGCTCCATTTCTGCAGGGCCTGTAAAAGAGAGCTCTTTCGCCAGGCTTTCAGCTGAGGCAGTGGATGTTGCTCGTTACCGGCCTCCCCCCTTCATTCCATCCCAGCGCTGTACCTGTACAATAGGCCATGTTTGTGAGGCAGAATTCGCCATTTTAGTCTCTACTGTTACTATGTAATTTTAGATTTTATATATTTTAAATTGGTTTTTAACTGTTGATTGTTTTTATGATGTAACCAGCCCTGAGTCTGTTCTATGGGAGGGGTGGGCTAAAAACCTAACAAAATAAATAAAGCTTCTGACTGCAAGACAATCTTAGGATCTCCTGGCTATTATTACACACAATGCCAAAAATAAGGAGAAAAATAACTATTCCCGAATTACATGTTGAAAGGGCAAGAGATGGGGAATTTAAAAAAAAATGTTTTCCCATATAATATACAGAAATAAGTCTCTACTTGCATATAGAAAATCACAGCATATCGCAAAGGATAAAGGCTGCAGCCTCAATAACACAATCTGGGGGTAACGTTTTTGATCTGGTCTTATGCTTTTCCATGTAGCTCTGTAACACTTGTGCCTGTTCAGAAACCAGTCTCAGCTTACTATCCAACAGGAACTGTTTCTGATGTCCTACACACACCACAGCACTCCCACTGATAGTTATGACTACAGTAAGTTTCCCACATGTAGAATTGCTAACGGGCCCGGGGGAAAGTGTCCTGTGTGGAAACTGTTCAGTGAAACTTTTCACAGCACAGACGTAAATAACCCTCTAAGCTGTGGAGTCTTGTGAGCAAGAATTCTACTTTGTGAGCTATTAGCATTAAAGCTGTGAGCTTTAGTTTGCTCTGGGGCCATTTTTCCTGAGCTAAGGCAAAAATTTGTGAGCTGGAGGCTGAAAAATTGTGAGCTAGCTCACACTAACTCAGCTTAGAGTGAACACTGCTGGGTAAGTAACAGATTCTTAAGTCACTATTATTGAGCATTTCTTATCCAAGCAGCTGACAATTTTAGAATCATAGAGTTGGACGGGACCACCAGGGTCATCTAGTCAACCCCCCTGCACAAGGCAAGAAATTCACAAATACCATCCCGCACGCATGCACACACTTTGTGATCCCTGCTCCATGCCTAGAAGAGGGCAAAAAACCTCCAGGATCCCTGGCCAAACTGGCCTGCAGAAAAACTGCTTCCTGGGCTCAACATGGCAATCACCATGTCTCTGAGTACGCAAGGAAGAGCATTTTTATTTTGACCTGATTCGCAGAGCTACAGAGAAACTCAAACCTGCTTACTCAAGTGCTCAGAAGTTAGAAATCACTGTCTAATACCTTGAAACTATGGTTATAACCAGGCCTTTTTTGTAGCAGGAACTCCTTTGCATTTTAGGCCACACCCCGCTGATGTAGCCAATCCTCCCAAGAGCTTGCAGGGCTCTTCGTACAGGGCCTACTGTAAGCTCTGGGAAGATTAGCTACATCAGGGGGGTGTAGCCTAATATGTGAAGGAGCTCCTACTACAAAGAAAGCCCTGGTTATACCCCAAGCAGAGGAACTGTCTTAAGTATGATGTTGAGTTTTCCTCCATCTGTGTATCCCACCAAGTACCAGAAACACCCCCACACACTTCTTCAAGGAAGGAAGCCTCACCTCTGGGAGTCATTAAGCATGAATCCGGGAGGGCACTCCGGCACGCACTCGTTGTCATGAATCACAAACTTCTCGTCTTCCGGCACCGCCGTAGACAGCTCTTTGCAGGTCTCCCTGGTGATGCAGCGCCAGCCCTCAAACTTGTAGGTGTTGGGCGGGCAGGTGGGGACGCAGGCCCCGTCGTGATAGTAGTTGCGGCAGGCCACGCAGGCGGTGTTGTTGTTTGGTGCCGTGCAGCTACCCAAGCATTCCGGGTGACAACATTCATTCTGGTCCGTGCACGCGTGTTTGCCACAAGAGTTGGGACATACTGCAAAGACAGAAGAAGAAGAAGAAAAAGCACAGGTAAGTGGCATGTCATAATCAATGGAAGCGGGGGGGGGGGGGGGGACCACAAACACAACAGAGTAAAAGGTAGGTAAAGATAGTCCCCTGGGCAAGCACCAGTTGTTTCCGACTCTGGGGTGATGTTGCATCACAATGTTTTCACAGCAGACTTTTAACAGGGTGGTTTGCCACTGCCTTCTCCAGTCATCTACACTTCCCCCCCCCCCCCAGCAAGCTGGGTACTCATTTTACTGACTCCCCCCCCCCCATTTTACTACACTTCCCCCCCCCCCCCAGCAAGCTGGGTACTCATTTTACTGACTTCGGAAGGATGGAAGGCTGAGTCAACCTCGGGATGGCTACCTGAACCCAGCTTCCGCTGGGATCGAGCTCAGGTCATGAGCAGAGCTTGGACTGCAGTAGCACAGCTTACCACTCTGCGCCACGGGGGCCATATCAGAGTTTACCCCTTAGCTGCTAATTTCCTAAAAATTCCCTCTTTACATCCAAAGGAAAAAGCCTGCCCGTGTATTTATTGCATTTAAAACGTCTGACCCACTATGCCGCCCAAATTAGGCCTTTTAAGGCAGTAAGTTGAAAAAGATTTTTTTTAAAAAAATCAAACATTAAAACCAGTACATGTGTAAGAACAGTAATTAAAAACGAATTGGGTGTGTGTGTCAAATAAAGAAACAAAAAAGCTCTGTCTGTTCCTCTCTATCATGATTCTTCAGCCAGCAGGAGAAAATAAATGATAGAGGCATACGAATCTCCCTAGAGAGGAGTTCTGCCCTTTTGGGGCCACAACCAAGAAGCCTGTCGACTTAAGAACTAGTCCAGCGTAAGGCTTCAGTCTCCAGCCAGCCACCCCCAGGAAATTCACATGCATGGTGGGGCAAGGTCCTTTATCCCAACCATTTGCAAGTCAGAGGTCTACCACTTCCGGACTTTAAGGTTTGCCAATCTACCATGGTTAACAGCAGGTGATTAGAAACTCACGTAGCAACCACAGGATGCAAAGTCCCTGAGTCAAATGTGCACTCACTAAGTACCCCGACATGCTTGAACGTCAAAAGTACCAAATGCTGTTCAATACGTATTTACTTTTTATTTAAAAGCGTTCACGCTCCTGCCTTTCGCCGGAATATTTCAGGGTCCCAGGCATGCAACAATGATATAAAATTTGTATGGTATAAAATACTGTGCAAAAATATTGAATACCAAACCTTTTCAAAATAAAACACCTGCACCAGGCTTAGGCCGCCCACCCAAATCCCTCCAGAATAACTCTTGTTTTGCTGCCCTGCTGGAATTCTGGGAGGGTAGGAGCACCCCCCCCCCCCCATGACCTCTTTGGGCAGGTTCTTGCGAGCACACACCGGGGGGGGGGGGGGGACACGAACCTTCGCCAAATCCCAACTGTCTAGCTGCCCTGGTCTGGTCAACCCCAACTTCTATCCATGAAATACAATTCTAGGTATCAGGACAAGGGCCCTGGTATTTTTCCTAGCCAGTCTGAGACTGATTCTTCACTAGCTTGTTCCGACTCCAGGCTTTTGCTTTCGCTGTGCCTCAAGCAATCAATTCCCCACCAGCTGGTTCGTGGGCACATTTTGATCCGCGGCTCCCTCCAAGTTCCCTCGCAGCTTCCGGATCTCCAAAAAACAAAATCCAGCAGCCGTGAGGGAAACTGGAGGGAGCTGTGGATCAAAATGCACCCACACAGCAACTATTGGGGAACTGATCGCTTGAGGCGGGGAAAACAGAAGCCCGGGGGCGGAACAACCGCTAGTGAGGCATGGGTTCGAATTTCTCTCCTTTTCACAACAGTTGCAGAGCAGCTAAACATTCCACAGCCATGCGTTCTCCCCCCTGAGCAGTCAGGATGGCTCAAAAACACTCAGTGACTTCACAGCAGCCCAGCCTTTTGTGGCAACCAGTTTTTAAAGCTAAGCTAAAAGATAACTCAGGGGAAAGTAGCATGGCATAGTCCAGCCTTGTCAGATATTGGAAGCTAAGCAGGGTCAGAACTTGGATGGGAGACCAGTTGGGAAGACACTGAAGAGGAAGGTGATTGCCAACCACCTCTGCTTCTCACTTGCCACGAAAGCCCCTTGGCCGGGGTCATTGAAAGTCGGTTGCGACCTGACAGCACAGAGACATGTTTGGTGTAGTGGTTAAGTGTGTGCAGACTCTTATCTGGGAGAACTGGGTTTGATTCCCCACTCCTCCACTTGGCAACTGCTGGAATGGCCTTGGGCCAGCCATAGCTCTCGCAGAGTTGTCCTTGAAAGAGCAGCTTCTGTCAGAGCTCTCTCAGCCGCACCAACCTCACAGGGTGTCTGTTGTGGGGGAAGAAGATAAAGAGGATTGTAAGCCACTCTGAGACTCCAATTCAGAGAAAAGGGTGGGATATAAATCTACCGTCGTCTTCTTCTTCTTAAAGATAACTTCACCACCATTTGCATTATTCCCTTGAACAAATGGCTGGAATCACCCACTGGTGGTGAAGTCAGCATCACGAGGGCCTCTCCAGTCAGATGCCAGACTGCTTTGCCTGCGGGGAGCAGTGCCTCATCTCCATGTACGTAAATATTAGATGTCTCCAAGGCTATTAAGAGATTTCTTCAGCAGCTCCAGACAGCGTGTCTTGCAGGCAGATGGATTGCAGCTCCCTGCCAGTGCCAAAACTTTAAGATTTAGTCTCATAACAAGATTTCCTATTCACACAAGGATACCAAAGCAAAGCCGCAGACGCATAACAACAACAAGCCAGGAGCATGATACGTCGAACGCTGCGCTGTGTGCTCAGTCTGGCCACGGAGTTACAAAATGGAGGATGCCACCTGGACAGATCAGCTCCAGGAATGCCCAGATGCACAGTTTCAAGGCCAAAATGCCATGAAGAACGCAACAGCATTCCCTGAATTTCTGATACAGTATTGAGGCAACAATCATAGAATCAGAGTTGGAAGGGACCTCCATCCAGGGTCATCTAGTCCAACCCCCTGAACAATGTAGGAAACTCACAAATACCTCCCCCTAAATTCACAGGATCTTCATCGCCGACAGATGGCCTTCTAGCCTCTGCTTCAAAACCTCCAAGGAAGGAGAGCCCACCACCTTCCAAGGAAGCCTGTTCCACTGAGGAACCGCTCTAAACTCACAAATACCTCCCCCTAAATTCACAGGATCTTCATTGCTTTCAGATGGCCCTCTAGCCTCTGTTTAAAAGCCTCCAAGGAAGGAGAGCTCACCACCTCCGAGGAAGCCTGTTCCACTGAGGAACCGCTCTAAACTCACAAATACCTCCCCCTAAATTCACAGGATCTTCATTGCTTTCAGATGGCCCTCTAGCCTCTGTTTAAAAGCCTCCAAGGAAGGAGAGCTCACCACCTCCGAGGAAGCCTGTTCCACTGAGGAACCGCTCTAAACTCACAAATACCTCCCCCTAAATTCACAGGATCTTCATTGCTTTCAGATGGCCCTCTAGCCTCTGTTTAAAAACCTCCAAGGAAGGAGAGCCCACCACTTCCGAGGAAGCCTGTTCCACTGAGGAAGTTCTTCCTAATGTTGAGTTGAAACTCTTCTGATTTAATTTCAACTCATTGGTTCTGGTCCTTCCTT
This sequence comes from Heteronotia binoei, assembly GCF_032191835.1. Taxonomy (NCBI): domain Eukaryota; kingdom Metazoa; phylum Chordata; class Lepidosauria; order Squamata; family Gekkonidae; genus Heteronotia; species Heteronotia binoei. The sequence continues at coordinate 11,446,811 of NC_083241.1, forward strand.
CTGGGGCCACAGAAAACAATTCCACACCACCCTCCATGACAGCTCTTCAATTACTTGAAGATGGTGATCATATCACCTCTCAGTCGCTGCCACTCCAGGGCATCAAATGGGCATCTACTCCATTTTCTACTTAGATACCATTCTGTTCTCCCCCTCACACACACGGACACACCAAACACACACAAAATGGTGGCTGGTGAGCAAAACCTACCCTCCTATCTGACTCATCAGTCACCAGTTAAGACTGGAGTAGGCGGAGCAACACCTGAAACAATTTCCCTTCAGAACAGATGGAACAAGGACCTTCCATCCTTTCCTGGAGCCTCATTCTCACTGAGGTACACCACCTGTGTCTGAAACTATACCTTATCCAGATGATGAGGTGAGATGTCCACATGACTTAACAGTTTCTAGTGTACAAAAAAGAAAATGCCCCTGCCATGTAGAAAATTAGTGCAGAAGAGGCAGACTTATTATTAGACTCCATCTTGTCATGCTAGCTTTGAGAGCCAGTTTGGTGTAGCACGCAGACTCTTATCTGGGAGAACCGAGTTTGATTCCCCATTCTTCCACTTGCAGCTGCTGGAATGGCCTTGGGTCAGCCATGGCTCTCGTAGGAGCTGTCCTTGAAAAGGCAGCTTCTGGGAGAACTCTCTCAGCCCCACCCACGCCACAGGGTGTCTGTTGCGGGGGCGGGGGAGGTAAAGGAGATTGTGAGCCACTTTGAGATTCAGCGTATAGAGTGGGATACAAATCCAATATCATCATCATCATCATCTCCTCCTCCTTCTGGAATTTAATAATAATTCGATCATAACAGAGTTCCTAATGAGGTAAAAGTTGAGATACAGGTTTTAATCATGAGGAATGTTATCTGGGGCTTTTCTTTTGGAGTAGGGACCTACTGCTCAAGAATGGCACTGCTGAAAACCATCACACCCTTGGTCCATCAAGGTCCCTACTGTCTACTCAGACTGGCACCAGTTCTCCAGGGTCTCAGCTGGAAGTCTTTCACATCGCCTACTACCTGACTTTGGCTGGAGATGCCGGGAATCGAACTGGGGGCCTTCTGCATGCCAAGGAGATGCTCTGCCTCTGAGCTATAGACTCTCCCCAAGCTAAAAGCCTAAAAAGAGGGCAACACAAATCCCACTAACCCAGCAATGGCGGGGAGGGGCTCTCCAAAAGATGCTGCAAAATGTGAAGTGCTAGGGGGCATTGCGAATTTTCAGGGAAAACGTCAAGCGAGTACATCCAAATCATAGCCTGGTTCGGACAGATGAGCAGTTCTTACTACTCCCCCCCCCCCCCACACACACACACAAAAGGGCAGGATTTTCAGCAAGGCAGAAACGGAATTATCAAGTAAACAAACAATTTGGTTGGAAGAGAGGGGGAAATCGCAGCCAGGAGGGTAAGACTTCTGGCAAAGCAGAGGATACAGCCTCCGCCAAGGTTGGCATTGAATCAGTGGCACGTGGGCAGACACAGGGTTGCCAAGAGTGGTGTGTTTTCAAAAAGATCCTTTCCTTTCCTGTAAAATGATATTCAAGCCTTCCTTTCCACCCCCCCTCCCCGGCTATCCTGCCATTAAAATATATATATATCCTCATCCATCAAAAACACTTCAACAAAAGTTCAGTTCTGAAAACAAACTTCCACGGGAATAAATACAAATCCGGGACTGGCACCTCAGATAAATCAAACCAGGGCTTTTTTTGTAGCAGGAACTCCTTTGCATACTAGGCTACACCCTCCTGATGTAGCCAATCCTCCAAGAGCTTACAGTAGGCCCTGTAAGAAGAGCCCTGTAAGCTCTTGGAGGATTGGCTACATCAGGGGTTTATGGCCTAATATGCAAAGGAGTTCTTGCTACAAAGAAAAGCCCCAATCGCAAAGGGAGACTAGCGTTACCATTTCTGTGTTGCGTACGGTGTTGAGGGAGCGGGTCTGGTTCTGATGACCTAACAGCGTATGAACAAGTCCCGGCCTCCTATGATCCCCCCCCCCTTCCTCTGCCCACTGCCATTCTTATTTCACGGCAAACCACAGCATGGCACTGCACATAAAACTGCAACCTGCTGCTTGTGCTGTAACGCCAAACCGCTATTGGAAAGAAAGCAAACTATAGTTCTGTGCTCTTTTGGGTCTTAAAAAAGGTAAAAGGTAGTCCCCCTGTGCAAGCACCAGTCATTTCCGACTCTGGGGTGACGTCGCATCGCGTCATAAACCTCTATCATGTCACCCCCTCGGTCGATGTTTCTCCAAGCTAAATTTCTCCAACCTAATTCCTAGTGCCACCTGGAAGTGACATCAAATCTTCCCTAAGTACCATCTTCTGCAGGCAATGCCCCCCATCTCCTGGCATTTGCCCATGTTTCCACACCTCTTTGCATCTGTGCAGTTTGGGGGTTCAAATCCCACCCTTCCCTGTGCCAAGGGAGAGATTCAGACAACAGATGAAGCTATGAATTTGTTCCGGGACTGGCAAGCCACTGGCAGGGCTCGCATGTAATATTCATTAGTATCGCATCCTTCACTTAAGCTTGGATTCCATCCCTTTTGCAGTGGATGGTCTGCTGTTAAGACTCAAAAACAGCCCCGTGGCGCAGAGTGGTCAAGCGGCAGTACTGCAGTCCGAACTCTCTGATTTAGATCCCGGTGGAAGCTGGGTTTTCAGGTAGCCGGCTCAAGGTTGACACAGCCTTCCATCTTTCCGAGGTCAGTCAAATGAGTCCCCAGCTTGCTGGGGGAAAGTGTAGATGACTGGGGAAGGCAATGGCAAACCACCCCGTAAAAAGGCTGCCGTGAAAATGTCAGAAATCCTTGCACTTAAAAAATCTTATAGATTGTTCTGGAATCTCAATTTCCCTTTCATCTTCATTGGAAAGGATTTCTCCCTCTTTCCTTTCATCTAGCTCACTAACAGAGGAGGTTTTTTTCTCCCCTCCCCTCATGAGCACGCTCTCCCCCCACCCCCCTTACCAACAGACACCTGAACTGCTTTTGTGGGCCACAGGAGCTTCTCTTAGTTGGACAGTTTTTTGCATCTTTCTGTGAGGGGAGGGGGAGAACGAGGTACTAGATCAGGGATGTCAAAACGTGCGACCTGGGGGCTGAATCAGGCCCCCGGAGGGTTCCTTTCAGGCCTCCGAACAACTGGCTGTCATCTGCTTCCTTCTCTCTCTTGCTTCCTTCAGCATCACAGCTTGCTTTGCAAGGCTTGCTCAATCGCACATGAGCTACAGAGCAAAACCTCTATTTTCTCCATTGGCTGAGGCTCCTCCCTTGGGAGGAAGGGGGGACGGAGAGCTTGCTTTCCCAGGCTCTTTCAGTTGCACAGCACGGCTACTGAGCCAAGCCTCTCTTCTTTCTATTGGCTGAGGCTCCTCCCCCTCCTGGTCCCCTGGGGAAGGAAGGAAAGAGCCAGAGCTTCCTTTGCCCGGTTTCCTGGATCCCATGGGAGAAATACAAAGAAATCACCTTTAAGACCAACGAGTGCTTACGTTTTAATCATGTTTTAAGTTTTTTTCAAACCTAATCTTAAATAAGTACATATATGGCCTGGCCTGCCAAGGTTTCATTTATATCAGATTCGACCCTCTTAACAAAGGAGTTTGACACCCCTGTACTAGATCAAGCGCTACTTTTTTGTTTAAAACAAGGAGGGGGGGGGAGAAGAATGTCTTGGGTTCGCTTACACTGTTGGGATACACTGTTGGGTTCGCTTACACTGATAGGCTGCGATATTCTGATGCAGAGGGAACTGGTTCCTCTCCTAAGAGACACTCTTGAAGCTCTGATGCCGTGGTCTTGGCTAGGAAGTAATGGTACTCCTCTGACTTAAAGGATGTTATGAACTATAAGGCATTTCTATCTCGTCCTCTTCCTCGTCTGAGACTTCACCTTTCTTCCACTTCTTAAGATCCTTATTTGGAGTATCTCAGTCTGTACCCATCCAACGCCATGCTCGGACTAGAAGCAGGCTTGGGTAGCCCTAGAATCACTGGTTTGGCTGCAAGCCATTTCTTTTTGGCTGAAACCAAACCTTTACCCTGCTAGATTAACTTCCTTAATTCTGGCAGACAGTTTCCGTTCAAGGTGGTCAGAGGCAATAGAGGACAAGCTTCAATGTTTAGTGCAGTGATTTCCGATTGGTCTGCAGCAGTTGTGTTGGTGTGTAGATCAGGCCAGGGGCGAGGGGGTTTCTAACTCTCCTTCCTTCCTTGATGAAGCAGTCACTATCCTCACGATGATCCATTTTGAAACAGTCAAAAGACACCATGTTATATTGACGAACCGAGGAGAAAAGAAAATGGCCATCACCGCTGTTGGCTATTCTCCCAGCAGTAAATTTGATCATTGATATCTCTTCATGGAGACAAAAAATAAGCAGAATAATAATAGAGAAGTTAGAAGGAATTGAAAAACAATAGGGAAGAGATAGATCTAAGAAAGGGGAGGGGAGGTAGAAGAGAAAAATTAGATGAATAGATGAAATCCAACTAATTCTCCCTGTTGAGGCAGGAAATTAACTCATTTGCAAACGATGGTAAGGCATATAATTTCTTAATGAATCCCAAGTATGGCCTATTATTATATGGGATGGACTCACAGCTCCTTAGTCCGCTGTTGGGCATTGGCACTGGGCTCCATGTCCTCCAGAAAGCTTGCTGAAATGAAAGGAATCTTGCTTTGGCCTCTGATTGGGCACGCAAGCTTGGATGCCATCAGCCATTGGGGTGCTTAGCAAAGCTGTAAAAAGTGACTTTTTCCCACACACACTTTTTACCTCCATCGTTCTGAGGTGATCTCATTGAGGGCACCACGGCAAGCCTGCTATGGGTCTTACCAACTCCTGAGGTGCTTTTCCAGGTACTCGCAAAAAGAAATCCATCGCTGTTTGCCTGCTGCGTGTGAGCAGTCAAGGGAGCTCGCTATAGAGACTGAAAGCCCAGTAAAATGGCCGCCACTGACAGGAATGGCTCGTACAGGGCTTTTTCTTATACTCCCCAGAAGATTTAGAATTAGGGGGACAGTATATAAGATTTGTAAAGAATAAGATATAAAGGTGAGTATGAGTTTAGAATACAGAAATTTAGGAAAAGTTTTAGAATTCTGAAGTTAGATGAAGGAAAACCTTATCTAAGCTGCTCTTCCTGTGAGGCAGGAAAACAACTGAAGAGGGAGACTCCCATGGGCTGGAGAAAGGAAGCTGAAAATTTGTTCCTGCCACCTTGATTGGACGGTGGGAATCACCCACCAAGATGTCCTTTGCCTAAGAGGGACAAAGGCAGGGTATAAATGAAGCAAAATGAAATAAGGAAATGTCCGGACCAGACTTTCTCTTATCCAGTGGAGATTCCCGAAGTGTTCTGAAGGTCTTCCAGGCTACTGGCTCATCTTCCCACTGCCAGAACCAACAATTTTTGGCTGTCTCCCATTAACAACGTTATTTGGCAGTGGTGGTGATGGTGCCATCAAGTTTCAGCCAACTTATGATCAAACTCAAGGTGTTTTCAAAGAAAGAAACACTCAGAGGTGGTTTGCCATTGCCTGCTTCTGCATACCAACCTTCATTTGCCTTGGTGGTCTCCCATACAAGCACCAACCAGGGCCGATGAGCCTTAGCTTCCGCAATCTGGCTAGCCTGAGTCGACCCAGCTCAGAGCAAATGCTATTTTGGTGGGGGGCTAGTATTCAGGTCATACATACAAACGCTAATCAAAATTCTACATTAAAGTGAGCAAGCCCAATTAGCTGCCTTGCTTTTGACTAAAGTGACTGATTAAAACAAAGACCTACCGAGGATGTTCAACCGCCACTACCACCCAGAAATACATATTTTCTTGTAACTAGACATCACCCACAACAGTTTGCCAGTTCAGCAAAGAATAATATCCCTACATCTCAAGACAAGCACAAACCACCACATTTCCACTGGGCCCAAAGTTTTTAGAAATGTACACTTAAAACAGCAGACCTGGAGCACGGTCTGCAGCTTACCACCCCCCCCCGAGCAAAACCATTTTCCCACAATAATTTACTCGGAAATAATTTACTTTGAAATTTCAGTCTGAGCTTAGCAAGCCACCGTCTGGAGTATGTTCCTTCAGAGGTTTCCTTCAAATTTAAAATTGAAACCAATGCCCCAAAATTTAAATTTTGTTCTTGCTTTCCTTTTGGGGAAGACAGCAGGGGATGGAATGGGAATAAGCATACCCCCTCCCCCCCAAGATGCTTGAAGGACGGGCTGCTCACATTCAAACTACGCCAAAAGCTAAGCTTTCTTCCCCGACCTGAACACAGAACACGGAGGATGCCACATTCAATCATCACAAGCTTCTATCCACGAGGAGCACAAACACAACTTTTTGCCACACCCACAAGTTCCTCCCCACTTTCACTTCCCCTCAAGTGTGTGACGGAGAACAGCTTAGATTGGGAAGGCTCCAATTTGCTATGGAGGGAGGCGTTGGCTGACTTTCTCCCTAACATGAGGGCTGCCCAAGTCCCCTCATCGTTCCAGCAGGGGGATTTGGGGGACATTCCGTGGTGGCCGGGGACGTCACACCATGTCCCTGATGCTATGATGTCACCCAGAAGTGATACCATCACGTCAAGGATGCCCATACCAGAGCATTCCCAATGCAATGGAGTCACTTCTGGGTGATGTCATTACATTGGGACATCACACAATAACATTTCTGTTTAGGAGAGGGGCTTCCCCCACTGGCTAGCTGGCATGTGGCAGAGAGAAGCCCCTGAAACCATCGAATCCCCCACCTGGACCTCGGTGCTGGCAAGCTTACCCCAAAAACCCCAGATTCTAAACCTTGTTTGAGGGCAGGAAACAACACCTGATTTGTAAACCAAGCTCCACGCGGGACAGGCAGAAGGAGACATGAAGGCAGCAACAAGCCATGTTTTTGCCCACCAGAAAAACACATTTGTTACAATGTTAGAATGCAGCCAGCCAATGTTCAATGGTCTATGCCGCAAGCACAATAATATTTCCCCTTATCCATTTGGTGTTTATTGAAAAGGGCTGGGGACAGAAAAGAGAGACTACATTTGCATCATTTATTAGCTTAAGTTTGAATCAAAATTCTGACTCCTCACCTTTGAGGTTTCCATGTGTGTGTGTGTGTGTGTTTTGGGGAGAGGGGGTAGTCATTCTCCACATAGATAGAAGGCTTCCCAAAATTAACTTAAACACACATTTTTTTTTTGGAAGAGCTTCTAAAAAAGATTATGTAGAGTTATTTTAAATGCGGAGAGCTGTTTGAATATTCCTTATAAGTTTATTAAGCTCTCCCTGTCTTCCCATGACTAACTGAAGTGGAATTGAGGGAGTATTCTATATTTATCGCTCATCTGGTTGTTCGTGCTGAGGGCCCCATTTCCAGCTTCCGTCACTGCGCGCAGAGCTATGCGAAGCATTGTGGACTCCCAAAGTTTGCCGATTTCCTAACAAGGCAGGCTTGTATCCCATGAGGAACAAGCCGGGGGCTGTTTTGTCCAAAAGGAAGCCACCCTCCAAAACTGCAGCTCGGAACTCCCTCTCATAAATACCCTTTTCCGCCGTCTCTACGGATAACCATTCCTGCGTAAATGGCATGCCACACATATGCATCTGTAAATTATCTTATCGATTTATGCAATATGTTTTCCTCTGTTGTCCAGTGGATTTATCATGATTATGAGCTTTCTGGCAGAGTTTTGTGTTTTCAATCATTTCCCGTACAACTAGCTCTTACAGTTGCTGAAATAAGAAGAATTAATGCTAATCTTTTCCCCGGCGTCAGCTTCTCTGATCCTGAGGAATAGTTTAAGCCCTTTGAGAATGCCGCAAGAAATATGGTTCTAGGCTCCGCGTAAAGAGGTCAGGACAGAATACAATGGGGTAAGTCCTCCAGGATCAGAGCTCCACCTATACAAAGGCACAAAGCAAACAGGGAGTTCCTAGAAACTCAGCCGCCCGCCAGATACTTCTACTTGGATCCTTACAATGTCCTTAATCCCGAGGATGACCTGACCCTTCCCCATTATGCACTTTACAGTCTCATGCCAAGATCCGAGGGAAAGGGATCATAAGCCTTCTTTTCTTCTCCTCCACACACTCAGCCCCACAATCTTGGTTACTTTAGGAAAGAAATGACCACTGGATGCAGGTGATTGTACTTCCTTGTCAGTCCATGTGACACAACAGATAATTCCATCAGGCAGGAAACCAGTAGCTCTAGCCGAATGCAATGTCTCCCCCCTCTAAAACTGGTTTCTGTATGATCATGAGGAAAGGGGAGAGGGTCCCCTAAGGAGGAAGGGGTTTTCTACGCCCCCTGTTTATTCTCCCAGGATTCAGTTTGGTGAAGTGGTTAAGTGCATGGACTCTTATCTGGGAGAACTGGGTTTGATTCTGCACTCCTCCACTTGCAGCTGCTGGAATGGCCTTGGGTCAGCCATAGCTCTCGCAGGAGTTGTCCTTAAGAACATAAGAACATAAGAGAAGCCATGTTGGATCAGGCCAACGGCCCATCAAGTCCAACACTCTGTGTCACACAGTGGCGAAAAATGTTATATACACACATACACTGTGGCTAATAGCCACTGATGGACCTGTGCTCCATATTTTTATCTAAACCCCTCTTGAAGGTGGCTATACTTGTGGCCGCCACCACCTCCTGTGGCAGTGAATTCCACATGTTAATCACCCTTTGGGTGAAGAAGTACTTCCTTTTATCCGTTTTAACCTGTCTGCTCAGCAATTTCATCGAATGCCCACGAGTTCTTGTATTGTGAGAAAGGGAGAAAAGTACTTCTTTCTCTACTTTCTCCATTCCATGCATTATCTTGTAAACCTCTATCACGTCACCCCGCAGTCGACGTTTCTCCAAGCTAAAGAGTCCCAAGCGTTTCAACCTTTCTTCATAGGGAAAGTGCTCCAGCCCTTTAAAGGGTAGTTTCCTTTAAAGCGTTTCAACCTTTCTTCATAGGGAAAGTGCTCCAGTCCTTGAAAGGGTAGTTTCTGTCAGAGCTCTCTCAGGCCCACCTACCTCACAGGGTGTTTGTACTGGGGGTGGTGGTGGTAAAGGAGACTGTGACTGCTCTGAGACTCTGAGATTCAGAGTGCAGGGCAGAATATAAATCCAATAGCATCATCATCATCATCATCTTCTTTTCTTCCTGACTTGGTTCAGGCATACAAACCCTGATTCATTTTTCAGGACATGCATTCTCTTCCTCTTTGAGTAATGAAAGCCAAAGCTGAATACCTAAATCCTTAATTCCCATCTAATCACGATGTCCATTTTTGGAAGCCTCAGGAGACCACCCCAGTAACAAGTTAGTTATGCAGAGGCAAGCAATGGCATACCACCTCTTTCCTCCTTTATGGCCGAGGACCTGCCTATCTTAGGGACCGCCTCTCCCCATATGTTCCCCAGAGAGCACTGAGATCTAGTTCTCAAAACCTTTTAAAAATCCCTGGGCCAAGAGAGGCTAGATTGAAAACAACGAGGGAGCAAGCCTTTTCAGCAATGGCCCCCCGATGGTGGAATCAACTTCCAGAGGTGGTGCGAGCCCTGCGGGACCTGAATCAGTTCTGCAGGGCTTGCAAAACCATCCTCTTTCAGCTTGCTTTTAAGACAGAACCCGGCTAAATTGACTTGTAGCCACCTAGCCATCTTATACATGACTGTGAACTGTAGCACCTTAATTATTAACTTTTAATTTATAACAGCTGTTTTATCTATTTTAACTAATCTATAACGGTAACCTAATTGTATTTTAATCTGCTTTTGTCTTGATTGTATTTATTGAAATCATGGTTGTCCCATGTCTGTGAGCCGCCCTGAGCCTGCCTTTGGCGGGGGAGGGCGGGATACAAAAATAAATTTACTTTACTTACTCCTTTCTTGAAAACCGCAAGAGTAAGTCAAGTGGGACTTGTAGGCATTTTACACACACACACACTGAAATTTCTTGTCAACAACTTCTGTTTTCTGTACCTCCACATAAGAACCAAGAATGGGGCATTAAAAAAAACACACACACCAGAATTTTGCCATTACATTTGGGAGGGGGGAGAGATCTGGGTCCTAATGCGTTTTTTTTTTCCATTTATTCTATTGACTTCATTTATAGTCCGCCTATCCTGAGGACACTCAAAGCGGATCGGAAAATATAAATTTCAATTCAAACCAAAAGCAAAGAGCTCCAATAAACAACCCAGTGGGACTAGGATTATATAAAGGCAGTGAAAACTGTCTTAAGGAATAGAAGAAAGTATGAGCCCAGTGGCACCTTTAAGACCAACAAAGTTTTATTCAATGTATGATCTTTTGTGTGCGCACACACTTCCTCAAACACAATGAAATGGAAACTACAATCCATACATATATAGGTAGAGAGTGAGCAGTAAATTAGCATGCAACATAATGAAGATATTTAACAGATTCAGGAATAACAAGCTTAGTTTATACGGTTGCCATTTGTTTAGGTTCAATTCCCAGAGGGAAACGTAGTGATGGAAATAAATATGTCCATATTGGAGATCGTGGAATGCTGAGAGTGATTAACTGAGACCATGCCACTATACTCCATCCAGCATCCCAAACATATATGCAGCAACATATGGGTTTAAGGTCTACCCAACAGCAGAGAAGGCGGAAAAACTGTCCACACACTATCACTTCATCTGTAGATGGGTGAACACTCCTTCCAACCAAACATTATTCTAACACTTGCTTTCTCTTGGACGATGCTGGTTCTTTTACATGCAAGAGTGCCCTCTTTCCAAAACAGGGAAACGACCGTGCCGGAGGGGAGGGATATTCCAGAAGTGGGGGGCAAGGGGGGCTGTGATGTGATGACATCACACGGAAGTGACGTCATCACGATGGCAACACTGCTTTTTGGGCAAAACACTATGGTAAAATTGCCCTCAAACCAGAGTTCCGCTCAAAGAAAGTGTCACCGATGTGATGACATCACTTCTATGTGACATCAGCGTATCATGTTTGGGGTGGGATTTCCTGCTGCTGGCTAGGAACCTGAAAAACCAGGGGATCCCCCACCCCCCAACTGGGGCACGGCATTTCTAAGGGAAACACTGAGTCATGTCCATTTTTCAGTTTTATTTATTCATTTACGTTGTTTATATACCCTACCATTCTCCCTAATGGAGGCTCAGTGCAGCTTACCTGGCTCTCCCCCTCCTCCATTTTCTCCTCACAACAACCTTGTGAGGTAAGTGAGGCAGAGACCCTGTGGTTGGCTCAAGATCACCCAGCAAGCTTCCATGGCAGTGTGCGAATTTGAACCTGGGCCCCCCAGATCCATAGAATGACAACCACAACACCGTGCAGTCTTTGAAACGATGTGACAGATTTGCCTCCTCACGCGCCATCCGTCTGCATGCGGGTCCTTAGCCACCTTAACTTGCATCACCCTTTAACCTTTCCATTCTGCCCAATCACAGAACGCCCCACATACACAACACTACTCTAGGCAACAGAGTTCTAATGAACCCGTGTGTGGGTTAAAAGAAAAAAATCAGAGCAAGTACCAGCACGACACACCAATCTGAGAACGTGTTTTGCAAACAATTAGAAACCCCTGGAAAAAAAGAATAGGCTGAAATCATCATGGGATAATTAGAGTCCTATTTTGCCTGTAAATTCTGTTCCCATTATAAAGACAGAGCTGAAAAACACCCCTCCCTTTCTTCAGTGGATTAAGGCAATTATTTCATATAGTGAAGAGATACTCCTGTGTGCGAGAGTAGGTTGGGTGGAAACTAGAGCTACAAACCCACCCCTAGTGCATGCAAAGAAATGCTTTTTTTGCAAGGGGGGGGGGGAGATGGGTGGAAGGCGAGGGAAAGGCCATACTGAGGGCAGAGTAAGAGGGAACTTTTTATCAGAACATCAGAACATGTACCTGATCCCTTGCTGGATTACGCCATGGAAAGGGAAAGTACATATGACTGGGCATAACTGTAATGACTGAGCCCTGAAAATATAGGTGGAGACAGCAGACATAGATCAAGGCGTTTGGAACTAATTCAGTTAATATATTTTTTAAAACGCCACGCCTGATTTGTACTTAATCAAGGAAGCAAGCTGAAAGTCATGAAAGCTTGTACCGATAAGTCTTTCTGGTGCCGCAAGATTTTTATTTTAATGTAACAAACTAAAAAAAAAAACCCAGCTAACCATTTGCAATGACCTGCAAAATAAAGCCATTGCCATACAGCAGGGGTGGCCAAAATTTGCTTAATGCAAGAGCCACGTAGAATAAACATCAAATGTTTGAGAGTGTAAGACATCAATGTCAGATGTTTGAGAGCCACAAGACTGAAAAGGAAGGAAGGCAAATAGATGGAGGCGGAGGGGGAAAGAAAGCAACTTTAATTTTAAATATATTCTCCAAACCACCAGCCGACTTGACTTGGAGAAGTGATTTAAAGAGACAAATGGCTTCTCCAGTCATCCAACTGGGCAGTAAAGGCTTGGAGCGCCACACAATACGTGTAAAAGAACCATATGTGGCCTCCAAGCTGTAGTTTGGCCCCCCTGCTGTATAGCATGCATACAGCCCTCACCAAATCCCCTCCTTAAAAAGATAAGTGCCTGACATTAAAGGGTTTTTTTTAAGGGCATATAGCTGTCTTAATTTTATATAGATGATTTCAGTGAGAGTCATGAGGGCATCCTCTATAAAGAATTGTACAGCCTGTTCTCCTACGACCTTTCTGTGTGGCACATGGTCAATTAAAGCAGAAGTACTGCCACAGACAAATCTAACAAGGGTTAAGCTCCGAGGCTGATGCCTTTCCAAAGGGTAACTGTTCAAAAATAAAACAAAGGAGTCAAGATGCACCTTTAAGACCAACAAAACTTTATTCAGAATGTAATGAAAGCTGACATTCTGAATAAAACTGTGTTGGTCTTAAAGGTGCATCTTGACTCCTTCTTTGTTCTATTGCTTCAGACCAATTCGGCTGCCCGCCTGGATCTGTTCAAAAATAATTGAGGTAAGCTAAGTGCATCAAAACAATTACTTGCCAAACGGCGGCACTGATCCTTATGAAGGACAGTAGATGTGCAATTCTTTGCGCACCTCTGCAGCAGTGATAAAAGATGGGGACGCAGACACCACGCTCCCTTTTTGCACCATCCTGAGCCCTCTACCTGAATTTCAATAGGGGACCTGTTTTCCATGGGTCTGGAAAAATCTCCAATCTCCAGTTTCAACAGTTCTCCAAGTTGGAAGTTCACAACAATTCCCCATTGTCCTTGTTGAGGGGCGGGCCATCTAGGAGGTAAGGGAAAGATCAGGAGAAGCCAAACAAAATATTTCGTGTTTTTTATTTGCCTTTTTCTGCAAAAATTTCACAACCATCATGTTTCGATCTCTACTGGTGTGCCCTTTTGAGTGATCTGTCATCAAACGGAAAGCTTATTAAGGGAGGGAAGTTAGAGGTCAATATTAGAGGTCAACCGCTAATGCTTTTTGAAACTGGTGTGAGTCCTTCCTTATCAAGACGAAATATATTTTCTTTATCAGCACCATTAACTTTCCACATACAAAGTCCTCCAAGATCGTACAACCAGGCCAGGCATTACAAAGTAATATTGTTGCTTTCTTATTTCAGGGAGAAGGGGGTGGGAGGGAGAGACACACACATCCGTTATAGCCAAGGCCAATGACAAAAACCCTCTGGATATCTGAAAAACTTTTTTTTTTTGTACTCCCAATAGATCAGATTACAGGGAGAGAGAAACCAACAGACTTAAATCTATGCTGCATTTAAACAGAAGAATGCTGGTATGTTTTCTTTTCGTTTTAGCAGCTAAACTACAAAAGAAGATTCTTAATTTGAGGCAGGAGGTGAATAGCACCCCTGCAGTCCCAAATTGTCAGGGTAAATTTCCTTTTGATAACCAACCAAAGGAAGAAGACCTCAAAGATGCCTCTTGCTTCATTCGTATTCCTTTACACTGAAGCTCCAAAGGGCAGATCACATGACACACTTGTTTATGAGCCTGGAAGAAGAAAAATCACATGATCCTCCACAGCCAACGCCGTAGTCTCCCCCTCCCCTCCCCTCCCCTTACACAGGGTTTTATAGCTCTGCCAACACAAACAGCCATAACCTGCCTATAAAGAGATGGCTGGGAAATCTAGGGGCAACATTGCCGCCTCGCACACATCCCTCACTGATAGAACTGCGATCCTCCAAAGGAACTGATCTCTGATCATTCCAGGAAATCTCCAGGCCCCCAACTGGAGGTTGGCAACAGTTCAAGGATGCCAAAAGCATTTAGGTGAAACCAAGGTTATTCCTTCCTGCTCCCAGTTCCTTGCTTTCTCTCCAAACACAGACACCCAAATGCATTGGTTTGGAAATAAATCCCGCATTCAGAACTCAAAATCAGAGCCAATTTTTTTTTTTAAGGAGGGAAGGGGAATACCACAAATACAGATGCCTACATCAAAAGGTAACATTTAAAGTGCATTTGGAAACAGAGCGATTCCAAAGCAATGCACGCCGTACTAGGCTGAAAAGCCGGAGATATAAGCTCCCACCTTTGCAGTTGCGTGTGCATCCCGCAGTCCTTACAATGTACATGCACTGCATGTTCTGCTTAAAAAATGAGATTCTGAGAGGGATTATTCCATCATAACTTTTGGTACATAGGCTCTGACCTTACACCTACCTGGATCAATTCTGGACCATGTGGTGAGGTATACAATAAGGCATCAGGTGCAATATGTATGCCCTTGATTAGGACATAAGGCTCAGGAATAAGAGGCCTCAAGAATATCTGTAAGTCTTTGTCACTTCATTAAATTTCCTTGCGGTCCAGCATTGTTCTCTGGTTTTATTGTATTTTGTATTATGAGCCAATATGCGCACTTACTTTTCTGACCTCTGAAGAAGACTAGTCTAGGTCGAAACGCGTCAGGTCAAGTTAAATGGATTCCCATTGTGGTTTATAATTCTGCAAAGGACACAGGCTAATGATGGGCCCCTAAATGGTTTTTAAAAAGTAAAAGCAGTCCCCTGTGCAAGCACCAGGTGTATCCGACTCTGGGATGACGTCACATCACAACGTTTTCATGGCAGACTTTTTACGGGGTGGATTGCCATTGCCTTCCTCAGTCATCTACACTTTCCCCCCAGCAAGCTGGGTACTCCTTTTACCGACCTCAGAAGGACAGAAGACTGAGTCAACCTTGAGCCAGCTACCTGAACCCAGCTTCCACCAGGATTGAACCCAGGTTGTGAGCAGAGAGCTCAGATTGCATGTTTGCTTATGATTTATTACACAGTTTGCTTTTAATGTTTGGCCCTTTAATTGCATATTAACATTTCAGTAAGGTTTCTTACTCCAGTTTTGGGGTTGTTTCTTTCCCCCCTCTGTTTTTTCTTATTCCTTGGTTTCATCATCAACCAAAAGGAAGCCTCTGCAGCCAAGAAAGCAGGAGATTTCTGCTGGGGAGGGCAGCTATGATGAAGCTCAAAAGATCTTAAAGTGTAAGGACATGTCAGTGGTGAACAGGGCTTTTGGGGGGTGGGGCAGAAAAAGCCCAGCAGGGACTCATTTGCATATTAGGGCCCACCCCTTGATTCACCATCATTAGATCAAGAGAATTAATACCACAGTCTTCCCCATTATACATAGGTGTGAAAGGTGGACAATGAAGAAAGCTGAGAAAAAGAAAGCTGATTCATTTGAAACGTCATATTGGGGAGACTTTTACAGTCACTGTGGACTACCAAAAAGGTCACAATAAAGTAGTTTCCAGTGTTTCCTCTAAGCCAAGGGTGTCAAATATGCAACCCGGGGGCCAAATTAGGCCCCCAAAGGGTTCCTATCAGGCCCCTGAGCAACTGGCTGTCATCTGCTTCCTTCTCCCTCTGTCTTGCTTCCTTCTCCATAATAGCTTGCTTTGCAAGACTTGCTCAATTGCACAGGCACTACAGAGCAAAACCTTTATTTCCTCCATTGGCTGAGGCTCCTGCCTTGGGGAAGAAGGGGGGAGGGCTAGAATGCTTTGCCAGGCTCTCAATCGCACAGCAGAGCTACTGAGCCAAGCCTCTCTTCCTTCTATTGGCTGAGGCTCCTCCTCTTCCTCATCCCCTGGGGAAGGAAGGAAAGAGCCAGAGCTTCCTTTGTCCAGTTTCCTGGATCCCACGAGAGAGCTATAAAGAAAGCACCTTTAAGACCAATGAGTGCTAACGTTTTAAGTAGGTTTTAAGTTTGTTTTGTAAAAAAACCCTTTAACTGTGTGTGTCTGTGTCCTTTATAAAATGTATAACTCTACTAGCTAACCTTAAACAGGTACACACATGGCACGGCCCAACAAAGTCTCATTTATGTCAGCTTCGGCCCTCATAACAAATGAGTTTGACACCCCTGGTCTAAGCTGAGTTAGTGTGAACTAGCTTGCAGGTTTTTTAGCCTCCGGCTCACACATTCTTGTCTCAGCTCAGGAAAAAATGGCCCTAGAACAATCTAATTTATGCAGTAGGATCACAGCTCTAATGCCCGTGGCTCACAAAGTGGAATTTTTGCTCACAAGTCTCCACAGCTTAGAGGGACCATTGGTGGGTTTCTAGATAAAATCAAGCCTGAACTTTCCCTAAAAGCTGAAATGACTTACACTGAAGCTATCATACTCTGGTCACATCATGACAAGGCAGAAGTCATTGGAAAAAACAATAACACTTGGGAAAGTTGAAAGAAGACCCAATGTGAATTGTACTGACTCCATCGAGGAAGCCACGCCTCTCACTTTCCAAGACCTGAGCAAGGCTGTTAATGATAGGATGTTTTGGACGCCATTGATTCAAAAGAAGAAGAGATTGGATTTATATCCCGCCCTCCACTCCGAAGAGTCTCAGAGCGGCTCACAATCTCCTTTACCTTCCTCCCCCACAACAGACACCCTGTGAGGTGGGTGGGGCTGGAGAGGGCTCTCACAGCAGCTGCCCTTTCAAGGACAACCTCTGCCAGAGCTATGGCTGACCCAAGGCCATGCTAGCAGGTGCAAGTGGAGGAGTGGGGAATCAAACCCGGTTCTCCCAGATAAGAGTCCACACACTTAACCACTACACCAAACTGGCTCTCCAAAAGGCGACAGTAAGTAGGAATCAACATGGCGGCACTTACCACAAACACATCCAGGGCTTTTTTTGTAGCAGGAACTCCTTTGCTTACACATCCTGATGTAGCCAATCCTCCAAGAGCTTACAGGGCTCTCAGTACAGGGCCTAATGTAAGCTCCAGGAGGATTGGCTACAACAGGGGAGTGTGGTGTGGCCTAATATGCAAAGGAGTTCCTGCTACAAAAAAAAAGCCCTGCATACAACACTAAGAGGAAGGACAAGGAAAAACCCACCTCACAGCGTTCTTATGAGAATAAAGCAGAGGAGAAAGCCATCAGCTGCTTTGAGCCCTGGTTGGGGAGGAAGGTGGAGCAAGAACAAAGTAAATAAATACATAAAGAATCAGGGCCTTTTTGTAGCAGGAACTCCTTTGCATATTAGGCTACACCCCTCTTATGTAAGCCAATCCTCCAAGAGCTTACAGGGCTCTTATTACAGGGCCTATTGCAAGCTCTTGGAGGATTGGCTACATCAGGGTGCGTGGCCTAATATATAAAAGAGTTCCAGCTACAAAAAAAAAAACCCTGTAAATAATGTAACAGACTCCCACAATCAAAATCATTCTGGGAATGCTCTATCCACCTCTGGTTCTTGAGAGGGAGTATGACAAATCTCTGTTTAATAGGTACATCAATAAATGCTGTCCATTTCTCTTCCAGCTGACTTGCAAAAGGAAGGCGTACTGTGATTTAGGAAATGAAATATGTGCCAAGCTAAATGTGTGGCATTCGGATTCAGTGTTCTTTCTCTTCTTGGTTTAAACACGCACACCCCGCTAAAAAAACTCCCAGCCACCCTTTCTTCTATAAATCTCCTAGTAGATTTTTCCCCGCCCTCACAGTTCATTCAACACACTGCGTTCAGATTCCAAAAAAGGTTATTTTCTAGCCAACATTTGTTTCATATTCATAAAAATTCTCAATGACAAGAAACAGAAAACAGGCCTGTAAACAACCTTGAACTGCCTGGAACACACAAAGCGGTCACAGAAGAAAACGCTGCAGTATTCTTCTCTTTTTTAAAAAAAAAAATGCTATTGTTGCATATGTTTATCACAGCGCTTCCTAATCCTCCGCATTTTCTTGCCTCATTTATTATCAACATTGTTTTGAAAAGTCTAGACAGAACAAAAAGTTCCACTGGCGTGCCTTCACCATGCACAACTGTACTGCAGTGTCTGGTCAAGACCAAACTGGGTTTTTTTGGGAAGGGGGGTTAAAGAATGCACAGAAAATCTACAGCCCCGCCTTTTAAGCATTCAGCCCTCTACATCAGCGGTCCCCAACCCCTGGACCGTAGACCGGTATTGGTCTGTGGCCTGTTAGCAACTGGGCCGTGTTGTATAATTATTTCATTACATATTACAATGTAGTTATGATAATAATGATGATAATAAGACGACGACGACAACGACATTGGATTTATGTAATGCCCTCCACTCAAAATCTCAGAGTGGCTCACAATCTCCTTTATCTTCCTCCCCCGCAACAGACACCCTATGGGGTGGGTGCAGTTGAAAGAGCTCTCCCCAGAAGCTCCCCTTTCAAGGATAACTCCTGCAAGAGCTATGGCTGACCCAAGACCATCCAGCAGCTGCAAGTGGAGGAGTGGGGAATCACACCTAGTTCTCCCAGATAAGAATCCACACACTTAACCACCATAGCAAAATAAAGTGCACAACTGTATCATCCCGAAACCATTGCCACCGTGCCCCCACCCCTCTCCATGGAAAAACTGCCTTCCACAAAACCAATCTCTGGTGCCAAAAAGGTTGGGGACTGCTGCTTTACATCACGGCAGCCATGGACAGTAAAGTTGGTATTATCCCCAGTTTGCAGCTGTGGCAATGCAGAGATCAATATAGCTTACCTTAAAATGAATGAACAAATTTAGAGTCCAGCGGAACCTTGAAGACCAGTGGAGTTTTTTTCAAGGCATATGCTTTCGTGGGCTTGCACCCTTCTCCAGACCAACACAGCTACCTGCCTGAATCTTAAAACGGCATTATGCTCTTTGTTATGAAAGTTACTATTGACTTAAACTGTTTCCACACACTGATACTTCTTCCCATACAGGCAGTATGAAGTCATTGTGGAACATGCCTAAGGGGGAATATACTCATGACATCGAACCAGGGTTACCAGTCCTCAGTTCCCAGCGGGGTTTCTCCGCTTTTGGGGGCTCCAAGCAGCCGCTGCCCAGGGAAGGCCCACCTCCAAACAGGGATGTTGCAGAAGTGACATCATAGCATCCGGGACGTCTAGGGGGTGATGTTCTGGTTTTGGGGCAAACTCTACGGTTGTGAAGGCAAAAAAATAATAATAATAATCCATGGAGTTTTGCCCAAAAACTAGAGCTTCACCTCCCCCAACGCCCACAATGTGATGACATCACTTCCGGGTGACTTCTTCGCAGGGCTCATTTTCTAGCAGAAGCTCCTGTGCATATTAGGCCATACCCCCTGACATAGCCGATCCTCCAAGAACGTAGAGGGCTCTTAGTACAGGGCCTACTGTAAGCTTATCTGGGAGAACTAGGTGTGATTCCCCACTCCTCCACTTGCAGCTGCTGGATGACCTTGGGTCAGGGGGCATGGCCTAATATGCAGAGGAGCTCCTGCTAGAAAAAGAGCCCTGCTCCACATGCCAGGACCCCACTGAATGGAAGGTAGGAGCTGGCAACCATACATCGAACCCAATCTGCAACTTGCAAGTCAGTGTGATATACTGGTTAGAGCAGGTCCCTTTTTTGAACCTGGTGCCTTTGGAATTCTGACACAAAGCCTCCAAGCGCTGGACCCAGAGGTGGAGCCGAGTTCCAAACTGATGCCTCTGGAGGCGTAGCTGACCTCAAAATGGCAGAAACCTCGCGCATGCAAAAACTCATTCAACCGTTCATGTATAAAGCTCTGCTTTAAAAGATGCCTTTTAAATAAGCATTAAAAGGTAAAGGTAATTCCCTGTGCAAGCACCAGTCATTTCCGACTCTGGGGTGACATCACATCACAATGTTTTCACGGCAGACTTTTTACAGGGTGGTTTGCCATTGCCTTCCCCAGTCATCTACACTTTCCCCCCAGCAAGCTGGGGACTCCTTTTACCGACCTCGGAAGGGTAGAAGGCTGAGTCAACCTTACCTGAACCCAGCTTCCGTCAGGATCGAACTCAGGTCATGAGCAAAGCTTGGACTGCAGTACTACAGCTGACCACTCTGCACCACGGAACTCCTAAAATGAGCATTACCATTTAACAAATAATGCCCTGCATACACATCTTTATTTCCATCAATAAAGATCATTAGGCTTTGGTGGCAGCTGTTCCGAAAGCAGGTTTTTTTTAAAAAATAATCTGCACAGCCAATCAGATTTTCAGCTGCCAATCAGAAACCCTGGTGGGCAAAAGCCCCTCCTATTTTCTAAAATAATTGGTGGGCAATAGTAATGGTAGTCACCAGGGCTTTTTTCGTAGCAGGGACTCCTTTGCATATTAGGCCACACACCCCTGACGGAGCCAGTCCTCCCGGAGCTTACAGTAGGCCCTGTATTAACAGCCCTATAAGCTCTTGGAGGATTGGCTACATTAGGGGGGTGTGGCCTAATATGCAAAAGAGTCCCTGCTACAAAAAAAAAAGCCTTGGTGGTCACTATGCTGGGGACCCAGGTTCAAATCTCTACTCTGCTACAAAAGCTTTCTGGATGACCTCAGGCCAATAACCCCCTCTCAGCCTGACCTACATCACAAGGCTATTAGGAGGATAAAATAAACGCGAGGAGAACGCTTCATTGGATCCCTGCTGAAGAGAAATGTGAGGTGTACATGAATTTTTAAGTTACCAAACAAATAAATGGGTTTTCCTGGCTGAAATTAAAATATGGACAATTAATTTTAATTCATTTATACCTTGCATTTCTCTCCAATGGGAACCCAAAGCGGTTTACACCATTCTCTCTGAAACACCATATACATGCTCCCAACTAGAAAGCAGCTAAAAGAATCTTTCACACACCTTCCAAAGTGAAGCAAGTCTCCTCCAATTCTTAATTTTGAAGTTAGGGACAAGCAACGTACAACAAGCAATTTCCCCAGCAAATGACTCCAGGAAAATTAAGAACATGCTACAGTACATACTTAAAAAAAAAAAAAAACCATGGATTTGCTTGTAAGTGATCAATAATGTGCAATTGCTACCTCGTAAGGCAGGCCAGGATTTTTATTATCTGGGAATTCAAGGCCATGCAACAGCAGTTCCCTTTTAGCCATAGTGACTTTCACCACAAAGCTGAGGCTTTAATTCCAGGGCCAGGACTTTTGCTCTTCATCCAACACACTCAACCAATTCATCTCATTACAGTGAGAAACGATAACATGAGTCCAGAAGGCAAATGG